>NC_086083.1:6204711-6517859 GCF_948474715.1 Cydia amplana | reverse complement strand
CAAGTGCGCGCGCGTGTTTTTGTGTAAACAAATAAGTGTATTGTGTGACATTGGTTACGTATTCATTTCTATCTACTGTGTCGTTAGCATTATGACCGTGACTGTTTTTTAGATTCCATTTTTACCCCAAAATGTGTTAATTTTACTATCCGGTATCCGGCCGGATAGTAGGCCACTATCCGGTATCCGGCCGGATACAAACGAAACGTCCAAAATTTGCCGCTGAAATTTGAACCTAAACTGTAGGAAATAGAGTTGGCTTTGCGTTGTTTGAAAATTGAACGAAACAAAGCAAAAGCGACACATTTCTAGGATCGTAACGAGTTTTATCACGTCATTACGTAAATACGTAGTAAGTTCGTTTATAGTTACAAGTGCGCGCGCGTGTGTTTTTGTGTAAACAAATAAGTGTATTGTGTGACATTGGTTACGTATTAATTTCTATTTACTGTGTCGTTAGCATTATGACCGTGACTGTTTTTTAGACTTCATTTTTACCCCAAAATGTGTTAATTTTACTATCCGGTATCCGGCCGGATAGTAGGTCACTATCCGGTATCCGGCCGGATACTAAAATAACGGCCGGATAGGCCGGATACCGGATAGTAACCGGATATCCGGTGCATCTCTAGTAACCAGTACCGTCTTTACCATTAGGGCACACGGGGCCCGTGCCCAAGGCCCCCCTCCTCCCATCCTCAGGGGGCCCCCAAAGACAGACAGACAGACAGACAGTATATTTGATTACCCATAATAAATAGATCATAGTAGAAAAATATTATTCTAATTAGGTTTCTTTACTTTCCAAAAGGGCTCCAAATTCTTATGTGCCCATGGGTCCCAGCATAGTTTAAGACGGCCCTGAAGGTAACTCACGTCGTTGTACTCATGAATGACAATCGAATGTCAGTCTTACTCATCGAAAATAGAACATTATCAGACATAGAAGTTTTTGTGGCAAAAAAGAGTGTTTGAAAAAATGAAACATCGATAAATCTGTTATCGATAAGTCATAGATTATTATTTAAAAGATGTAACTATTCTACTAGCTGTAGGTAAGCTACCGAGAAAGTTCAAGAATGCAGATAAATAAATAAAAAATTACAAAGCGGTACATCATTTCTTTACTTTCTACATATATTTAGGACTTAAAAATCAAAACGTAAACTGTAGGTAGTATACAGGGCCAAAAGAATAGAAAACAACCAATATATCAAAAAAGAAGAAGATATCGAGCGTGTTGTATATTTCGCGGTAGCTATCTTCTTATAAAATGTAATATATATGTATAACGTTAAGGTAATATCGATAACAGACATGTCGATATTTCATTTTGTCAATCACTTTATTTTGCCAAAATTCTACGTCTGCACATAATACATTCAGTCGCTGTATACACTAGCGACCCGCCCCGGCTTCGCACGGGTTAACAAATTATACATAAACCTCCCTCTTAAATCACTCTATCTATTAAAAAAACCGCATCAAAATCCGTTGCGTAGTTTTAAAGATCTAAGCATACATAGCAGGGATGTTGCGAATATCCGCATCCGCAACCGCGGAACATCCGCATTATTTTCAACATCCGCATCCGCATAAAATCGATGCGGATTTAATGCGGATGCGGATGTGGAACAGGTCGGTACAGGAACGTCTTAGCATCGGCGTAAGTGCTAGACTGCTAGGTAATTTAGTCATTAACCAAAAAACCTATTAGAAATGAGCAGTCAAGCGTGAGTGGGATTTAATGTACGGAACTCTTGGAAGTACTTGGAACACGAGTCCGACTCGCACTTGGCCGGTTATTTGAAATAAAAATTACTAAAATGTAATATTTGACGTTTTTTATAGTACTATCTTGACATCCGCATCCGCATCCGAATCCGCGGATGTGAGCCTTTAAAAATCCGCATCCGCGGATGTCAAAAAATCGGCATCCGCAACATCCCTGATACATAGGGACAGACAGACAGCGGGAAGCGACTCAAGCGACTTTGTTTTATAAATACTATGTAGTGATGTAGTCGATGAATGTTTTCTGTGTAGATTGAAACGTCTGTTAGCGCTGGCGGGCAACCCGCACTTGGGCGGCGCGCTCGCTCGCTGCTCGTGTGGCCACGTCTGCTCGCAGAGGAAACATCAGGTACATTTAAATAAATAAATAAAAATAAAAAGTCATTTATTGTCGCAAAACACAGTAACAAAATAAAACAAGGAAAAAGAAAAAAGACACAATAAGCACATAAGTCCAATAGGGTTGTTGACTGTATAAATATGTTTAATTATAACTATGTAGAAGGAGAAGTTAATTCGACCGGTCTCGCCTAGTGGGTAGTGACCCTGCCTGTGAAGCCGATGGTCCTGGGTTCGAATCCCGGTAAAGGCATTTATTTGTGTGATGAGCACAGATATTTGTTCCTGAGTCATGGGTGTTTTCTATGTATATAAGTATGTATTTATCCATATAAGTATGTATATCGTCGCCTAGCACCCATAGTACAAGCTGTGCTTAGTTTGGGGCTAGGTTGATCTGTGTAAGATGTCCCCTGGTATTTATTTATTTATTTATTTTATTTTTATTTTATTTATTTGAACGTGACGTCGTGTGTGCGTTTCATATACACTAGTATCTAACCGTTCCGACAGTTCGAGAAAAAAAAAAGAACTTGATTTGACCTCACTACTGCTACACCCTTATGAGTTATGACGTTATTTAAAACTTCTGTTACTGACGCTGCATGATACTGACTAAAGTGTTCTATGGAACTTGCTATGTAAACAAACTGCCATATTAAAATTGTCTCTGAATGTCAATTTACTAGTGACTTTTGTTTACATAGTTAGCAAGTTCCATAGAATGACACTTTATAAGTTATATTTCATTTGTAGTTTTAGAACCTAGTGCCCTTACCTAAGGTTAATATCGAAAAAGCTTTTGATCTTTAGAAATGGGATTGATTGGCATCAAACATTGCGATTTTGTCGCTCTTTTTTTCTTAACCTGTAAATGTCAATAATCGTTCATTAAAAAAATGTTAAATCTCTACTCTTTATACTCGTTTAGTACAAGCGTTATTGGGCTTATTGAAGGTCTAAGTCCATTTGTGTCTATCCCATATAGATAGATAGAATATTCTTTATTGGCACACCTCAAGTATAAGTTAAGTATAAGTATTTTTGTATTATTTCCACATATTTTTTTAATATCCACAATATTGTGAGCAATTTGCCCATTTGCTATCTATTTTACTAGATTTTGTTATAAAATAGGGATGATGAATAGCAACTATATACATAAACGCAATATTTCACCGACAAAAACGCAATTTTCTTGTTTTGTCCATACTACAAGATGGGCGATGACGTCACGGCCTCTGGCCGTTTTGTATAGGGCGTTTCGCGAGTGAAGTGCGACTGTCGGACTTTGACTACAATTTCTGACTTTTGTGTTACTTTAATGCAATGGGTCTCATATAGACATTTGATCCTAAAAACAAACCCGATCGATTGATACCATAAAAAAAATTAGTCATGTAGCCTATTCAACATGTGTCATCATCCCTATTGTGTGTTGGCAGCCTAAGCCGCCGCCGCCGTCGCCGCGGCCCGAGCCGGTTTTCCGGCACCCCACGCCCATCGCGCCCAAGCCCGCCAACGAGGTATACTCTGTAGATTTGAAGCTGGCCCGAACGGCTAATCCTTTATCCACAGACAAGACATCCTCTAGACTGAGCATAGTAGCGCTACCCCATCTGCCAGAAATATACGGTAGTTTTACTCCATTTTCGAGCCAAAGACACGGGTCTTTGAACGGACCAATCACGGCACGGGACTACCCCAGTATTTTTGGCAGCATCGGTTTCATGAAATAATTGCTCTAAACTCCGTCTAGAGGATTCCTAGTCTATGCCTTTATCTATTGTGTTAAGTAAAACCGCACATGCCGCTACCTGCGAAAAAAGGGTCGTGTAATTCTAATTGGCACCTGAGCGCGGGGTAGTCCAACGCTCAACAAACCAGTGTAGGTGCGCTCTCCGATAACGCGCATTTGTTACACAGTTAACTGTAAAAATATGGGTGTTGTGTTGCCTACAATAGGGTGTTGCTTATTTCGTCGAAGTTAAAATTTTCTATGTCCCACCCGCTTAATTTATTATATTCGACTAAAAAACAAATGTGGATTTTTTTCAGAATTTTCAATTACGTTTTAGGGTTTGCTACCGAATATTTAAAATTTGGATCCTCCATACAAGATTTTTTTTTAAAGTTTTCTTTTCTCGTTTTTTTTTATGTCCCATAAGTTGTTCTTAATTCGCTGACATAAGAACTATGGGACATATTTTTGAGATGATTTGTGACTGTACACTATTTTCGTCACAATCGGTGCCTCAATGCTGAGGATTGTGACATCATGTCCTTCTGTTGGAGACCAGCCAGCCTATTATGGATAGCTTTATCCATCTTTATCCACGTGATAAAATAACTGTCACTGTTTAACACCGTGGGAAAGAAAGTGACGGACACCGTTTTATCACGCTGTCACGTAGACAAGAACGACCATCATATCCGTACAGGCGACCTAGCCAAGGTGATGATCGCTTGCGCTTCGCCGTCGAATCGCTTTGTGTCTCTATCACTCTTCCATATTAGTGTGACAGTGACAGTTGCGTTTCGATCGCTACGGAGCGTAAGCGATT
Source organism: Cydia amplana (assembly GCF_948474715.1). Lineage (NCBI taxonomy): Eukaryota > Metazoa > Arthropoda > Insecta > Lepidoptera > Tortricidae > Cydia > Cydia amplana. Next base: position 6,513,162 of record NC_086083.1, on the reverse strand, counting down.
GGCACCTTGGCTAGGCCACCAGGTTCCTCCATAGGCTTCTAATCCTCGCCAAGTGCATGGCCTCGTGCGTATTTTATCGTGTGGACTGCACAATGTATGTACGTGACTAATTATTATGTAAATTTAGTAATTAATCGACCACGGTAATAAACTCCGACTATAATATACGGTATGATTCCGCTATAAAAATAATGATTTGAACTTGGTCGAGAGCTGACATATTAAGGTCAAGATCGTCTTTAAAGACATCATTAATGAAGTTCCACAGGATAATTTTAACTCATAATGTGTAATCAAGTACTCTTAAAAGTAGGAATATATAGTGTGTCAAAGGTCTGTTTGATTTCAAACATAGACAGAGAGAATCATACTGTCTTTGTCTTACACTAGTACTATCACCCGAAAGAAAAGGATGAGTATAGTTTTTTTGTTCCTATTTACTGACAAGATTTGATTGACCCAGTATATATCTCAGATATCAGGTATGTATAAAGTATGAATAGATGATAGGCGGTCTTCACATTAAATGCAAATCCGCACCTCGCTCTGGTGTGCGAGCGAGACATCGCTATGTGCGTGCACAGCGCGGTCTCTCTCGCACACCGGAGCGGCTGGCGTATCTGTATAGTGTGAATATAATTTTCAGTAAGACACGTGCAGACATATAATTATGCTGTTTCACGTGTAGACGTTATCTTATCATTAAGGTATATGTTGTTTATAACAAGTTTTACAATTACAAGCTGATGAGTAAGTAGGTATAACACAAAAATATAATCTATACAATGTAAGTTTATTGCTATCAATTTACTTATTACTTTGTATAGTTACATAATAAAAACAGTTTTATTAGAATTAAATTTATACTCATGATGATGACAGCTTGTTTACAAACTGCGCCCGTGTTTGGCTCATTTGAAAATAATTGAGAAAAAAATAGGAATGGGGGAAAATATGGAGGGGGAGATGGGAGTATTTAAACAAATAAATATTATGGGACAATCGTCGAGTAATGTTTTGACACAAAAGACATCAAATATCGAGTTCAAGATAATTCAATCTCATCTTTACTTTAATCGAGCGATATCTTAAACCTCGGGTTAGGTGTAAATACATCGTCACGATCACGACACGACACGTGTTAAATCTTATATAACTCTTTTTTACACTGCGTTGGGGGCAAACAAGCATACGGTCCGCCTAATGATAAATGATAACCGTTGCCTATGGACGCCTGCATGTCAAAGAGTGTTATATGCGTGTTGCTGACCATTTAAAACCTGTACCAGTGTACCTACACTGGTACACCTACACTGTACTCGTTTTTTGAAGAAGTTTATACAAAATTACCGTATAAAAGTCAAATAAGTTTTTTTCAAAGATGCGCGGTAATATTTTGATTACATTCGTGGGCGGTACACCTACTGTACCTGGTACCTGGTGGTACTATCGTCTATTCTATTGTGTCCGGCTTGTAAGTTCTTGGCCAACAATCCCTTATTTCCCGGCCTCCATAGTAAAGCGGGATTTACATTACGAAAATGGTGGCTTGAAATTGGTTTCGTAAACGTGCACGTGTAATTTAATATGTTCGTAATGGATGCAATTTTCATGAAAGCAAATCAATTTCGGGCCCTGCGTGATTTTTTGGTGAAATTAGTGTCATGCAACTAATTTCGTAGTGTAAATGCGACGTTAAAAACTAGTGTCGCGATTCGCCAAAGAGCCTGCGCTGTGCGGACGTGTAGCTTCGATGCTGACGGGGGCATGGTCACTGCGATACTGTGACACTCTCTCACGACACTAATTATTTCACGAAATTACTTCCGCACATATCGAAACTACGTTCGTGAAACTGAGTTCAAAATGCGCGACACTGATTTTGCACTGGTCCTAGGCGCCGCTATCGATGTCGCTGTCGGACCTGCCCCGCTGGCGGCGCGGCAGGCCGCGCGCCGCCGACCGCCGCGTCGTGGTGCAGCGCCTGCTGCCCTTACTGCCGAAGCTGCCCCCACCTAGCAGTGAGTACACGTGTTGGTCGCCCTTTCATCTGCTTGCTATAGGCCTAGCACATGATTGCACTGGTCACAGGCGCCGCTATCGATGTCCCTGTCGGATTTGCCCCGCTGGCGGCGCGGCAGGCCGCGCGCCGCCGACCGCCGCGTCGTGGTGCAGCGCCTGCTGCCCTTGCTGCCGAAGCTGCCCCCACCTAGCAGTGAGTACACGTGTTGGTCGCCCTTTCATCTGCTTGCTATAGGCGTAGCACATGATTGGCGCGACAGTATCTCGCGGCGAGATAGACTACCCGACCTACCCGTCTATTTTTACCTATGTTAATTAAAGAGGGACGCTGATGCAAGGTAATTCGGTATTGGTACTTTGTTAATACAGAATATTATCGGCAAAGACGCTAAGAATGAGGATTACCTTATATTAAAGAGTTATTGATTGTATTCATAAAGTAATAATTAATTATTAAGTAGCAATTCTCTTACTTTTCTTCTTGCACCATTTTTATAACATTCTGTTTAGTCCTATGGTCGACTGGTAGAGAATGCCTTTAGGCATTAAGTCCGCCATTTGTACATTTTATTTTTATTTTGTGCAATAAAGTTTAAATTAATAAAGTCTAAGATAAAAGTTACCCTATACTAATGTAGTCGTATACTTGAAAATCATTTTTGTGATCATTTAGTATCTGATTATAGTAGTTAAATAAATGTTCATTAATTGCCTTTCAGACCTGATCCCGGTAAAGATCGTGCCGAATTCGCCGTCGGTGCCGCCGCGTATCTTGCCCAAGCCTCCGCATACATCCACCAACGAGTACGTGTACCCTCCATCTACAAGAAAGTGTACATTTAATGTGGATATTACGGAGTATTACTGCAATGTTTTGCCGCCAGAGTGCAGCACTAGCGCCTTTAGTAAACCATAGAGTAACTCATACATAGGTACTGTACCTTAAACTGTTTTTTGACAAGTTTTCACAGACTATCAAATATGACATTGATACATCAAGGCGGTTTGTTTTGCCGGGAAACGCGAAATCGAAACTCGGCTAACTGCCTCTTTATCGCTCGAATATGCAAGAGTGATAGAGAGGATAGATAACAAAATTTCGACTCTCGTTTAGCGTAGACACTTAGATTGCGACTTATTGAGGGAGTGGCGCCCCCTACGCAGAGTTTAGCGTAATATTCCCTATTTCAAACGTTAATTTAAAAATATTTAAAAGTAGTGAGCTATAAATATGATTCCCTATAGATTTAGGTGTATATTTGCCACAGACAAGACATCCTCCAGACTGAGCATAGTAGCGCTACCCCCTCTGCCACAAATATACGGTAGTTTTACTCCATTTTCGAGTCAAAGTGTCTTTGTGTGACGTCCGTGTCTTTGCACGGACCAATCACGGCACGGGACTCGCTCACCTCGTCCCCCGCACCCCAGTATTTTTGGCAGCATCGATTTCATGAAATAATTGCTTTAAACTCTGTCTAGAGGATTCCTAGTCTATGATATTTGCTTACAGCCTGTCATTATTCTACGTGCTGAGCGAATCAAACGGTCAGTTTTTCTTTCACGACGGCGACCGCCGCATACCGATTTCGGCGCAGGACGATACTGAAGAAGGTAATAACAGTGATACTGGTACTATGGTACTGGTAGGGTAGACTCTATCTCTTTACAATAAGGACCATATTAGACTGATGAAAATTATTATACTCAATCTATAGTTTGACCTCTGTCGGGTCAACTAAGTGTTGAGTGCATTATTTGTACTATAAACTAATATATGTATATTCCAAATTTTATATTAAAGGAAAAAATGGAAAAAGTTACGCTTCCGGCAGGACTTGAACCCGCATCCAATCCGTGTGTTGCTCTTAACCAATCGAGCTACGGAAGCCTACCAGGACCTCGCAAATCTTTTCATTCCTTCCCTTATTTCATTTTTTTCATTTCATTTCATTTATTCAATTCAAGTAACATGACTCATATAATTTGTTAGTAAACATTATTTATTCTTAACTCTAATGTTAGTTCCTAATTAATAAATTAATGTATACTTATGTATACACGCCTTAATATATATTCCGTCCTGATTATGAGCTCATTTGTGAACATTTGTGCCATTTTCAACCAAAAGGGTACTTATTGTCGGAGCTTCAATTTGAAATCACCGACAATGTAGTACCTTTTAGTTGAAAACGTCACATTTGATAATAGAGAGTGTTAAATTATTTAAGCGTATCTGCCGGCCTAGCCAAACTGACAATCGCTATCGCTTCGACAACGAAACGCTTTGTGTCTCTATCACTCTTCCATATTAGTGCAACAGTGACAGTTGCGTTTCAATCGCCACGGAGCGTAAGCGATTGGCACGTTGGATACGCGGCCTGTGCCTTTAACTTTCCTTGCTACATTTAATTACACTAACGGCTCTACCGCGATATAATTTAATTGTGACCACAGCTGGTGCAACTCAGCTGAAACGAAAAGGTAAAAACAATTAAATTATATCGCGGTAGACCCGTTTGTGTAATTAAATATGTTTTCCTTGCTATGTTAACTGGCAGAAATCAGTGTTTATTCATTTGTTTTTCTATTTTCAAGCTGAAGAAGACATCCAAGACGAGTCGTACGACAGTAAAGAAGACACGAAAGAATTCAAAATCGACATATCAGCTACGGAGGTCGAGAAACGAGTGGCGAGCAAGCAGGACGAGACGAACGAGCCGGACTCGAGCGAGCCGAGCCAGCCGAGTGACTCGAGTCAGAGGGAGAAGGAGAAAGCTGAAGGGGGAGATATCGCCAGTGAGTTGTTTTGTCACTCCTTTTAACACATTCAGAGCCGAAAACTCGACTATCGGGTATTTTATTTCGTTCCCAGGCCGGACGACCCGATAGTCGGGATCGTGGCACTACAGCTTTATATGACGAAATAGGGAGTATTACTGCAATGTTTTGCCGCTAGAGCGCAGTACTAGCGACATATATGTATAACAAAGAGTATAGATTTTATAGAGAGTTACTGTCATGGCAAATTATGTAGCCACAGTAAATTCACCGCCATCTTTTGACAGAAAATTAAAACTGTTAGAACGCCACCATTTGACTTTGATCCTTATTCTTTCACTGATACATGTGTTAATTTGTAATTATATTGAAATTAGCGCCATCTAGGCGAGAATAGGCCAAAGGTATGGTGCGCCATCTTTCGAAAATATTGCATTGATCACTCGTGCGTCTGTCTGTCTGACCGCCCCCCCCCCCCCTTTATCTCCGAAACTACTGGGTCTAAAATTTTGAAAAAAATACACAAAATACTTCTTTACCTATAGATGACAGGAAAACCAAGCAGCAAGCGCGAGTCTGACTCGCACTTGGCCGGTTTTTTTGACGATAACTTTTTACTGTACAGTGTACAGTCGCCATCAGATATATTGAAGCCGCAAAGGCGTTCACAAATATCTGAACAAAGCTTCTATTCTAGCCCCGTTTCTCAAAAGCTTGTAACTTGTAATACAAGCGGATGTCACTTTTTGACAGCTTTTGTTAGAAAGGTATTACAAGTTACAAGCTTTTGAGAAACGGGCCCTAGTAGCTTCGCAATTAGGTTCAAGTCTAAATTGCCTTATTGAAATATGGCAGACTTCCTGCCCTCGGAGTCGATGTCGCTGTCTCCGTCGCGGCTGCTGGCGGGCGACGGCTGGCTGGCGGGCGCGCACGACTTCAGCCTCAGCTCCTTCCTCGGCCAGCTGGAGCCGCCGCCCTCCGAGCAGGTGCGTCATGTGTCACAGTTGGCAGGAAGCGGACACACTAGCAATATAAACAAACATGGCAGACTCCCTGCCCTCGGAGTCGATGTCGCTGTCTCCGTCGCGGCTGCTGGCGGGCGACGGCTGGCTGGCGGGCGCGCACGACTTCAGCCTCAGCTCCTTCCTCGGCCAGCTGGAGCCGCCGCCCTCCGAGCAGGTGCGTCATGTGTCACAGTTGGCAGGAAGCGGACACACTAGCAATATAAACAAACATGGCAGACTCCCTGCCCTCGGAGTCGATGTCGCTGTCTCCGTCGCGGCTGCTGGCGGGCGACGGCTGGCTGGCGGGCGCGCACGACTTCAGCCTCAGCTCCTTCCTCGGCCAGCTGGAGCCGCCGCCCTCCGAGCAGGTGCGTCATGTGTCACAGTTGGCAGGAAGCGGACACACTAGCAATATAAACAAACATGGCAGACTCCCTGCCCTCGGAGTCGATGTCGCTGTCTCCGTCGCGGCTGCTGGCGGGCGACGGCTGGCTGGCGGGCGCGCACGACTTCAGCCTCAGCTCCTTCCTCGGCCAGCTGGAGCCGCCGCCCTCCGAGCAGGTGCGTCATGTGTCACAGTTGGCAGGAAGCGGACACACTAGCAATATAAACAAACATGGCAGACTCCCTGCCCTCGGAGTCGATGTCGCTGTCTCCGTCGCGGCTGCTGGCGGGCGACGGCTGGCTGGCGGGCGCGCACGACTTCAGCCTCAGCTCCTTCCTCGGCCAGCTGGAGCCGCCGCCCTCCGAGCAGGTGCGTCATGTGTCACAGTTGGCAGGAAGCGGACACAGGAGCAATATAAACAAACATGGCAGACTCCCTGCCCTCGGAGTCGATGTCGCTGTCTCCGTCGCAGCTCTTGGTGTGACGACTGGTCTGGCCTAGTGGGTAGTAACCCTGCCTGTGAGCCGCGGTCCTGGGTTCGAATCCCGGTAAGGGCATTTATTTGTGTGATGAGCACAGATATTTGTTCCCGTCTTAGGTGTTTTCTATGTATTTGTATGTTACATATATCGTTATCTGAGTACCCACAACACAAGCCTTCTTGAGCTTACTGTGGGACTTATTCTGTGTAAGAATATCCTATAATATTTATTTATTTTATGTATTTATTTATAGGTAGTTGGCGTAGGAAGCGGACACAGTAGCAATATACACGCTTTGAACTTCTGATATGTCACCCCACGTGATGCTGTCATTCTCGAGAAAATACCTACAGTATAACTTCCAAAGTAGCAGTGTACAGTCGCCATCAGATATATCGAAGCGGCCAAGGTGTTCATAAATATCTGAACAAGCACTCCAACGCCTCGACAGCACGCAAAGCTTCGCGTAATATTCCGTACTCTAATTATTATTATTAGGAGCCTATAATGTCCCACTGCTGGGCAAAGGCCTCCCTCCAATTTTTCCAGTCTTCCCGATCCGTGCAGTCTCCGGCCATTCCTTTAAAAAGGAGTCTAGCTCGTCTCGCCATCGCCGACGTGGTTTGCCAACTCCTCGTCTTGAGCTGGGTTTTTTTTAACATGACTTACGCTGTTTGGCCTCTCCTGAGGCCAGTTACAGCTTGTGGTATGAGTGGGATCAGTGTCGCGGCCTGCTGCCATTCTGTGGCGATCTTGGCCCACAGCTCACCCGGCATTCCGGCCAAGACCAGCCCAGTCCCACTTTAGCTTTGCCGCTTTCCGAGCTACGTCGACTACTTTTGTTCTGGAGCGCAGCGTAGTGCCTATTCTAATAAAAAAAAAAGGCTTTATTTCCTTAATTTTACATACATGCATCGTTCCATTATCATTATTTAGTGTACAATATTATTATTTGAATTTAAATGTCGGTGTAAAAATATTATTATAAAGATATGAATTCAATGTAAATACCTGTATATTTATTCATTTATTAATTCTAGTTTTAATTAAGGACCTCTTAACGAGTAAAGGCCTCCTCCAGTTGTTTCCATGCCTCTCGGTCGTTTGCCTTTTTCGTCCAGTCTTTACCTGTAATTTTGTAAATCTCGTCGCTTCATCGTTGTTTTGGTCTCCCTCACAGACAAGACATCCTCTAGACTGAGCATAGTAAAGCTACCCCCTCTGCCACTCATACGGTAGATTTACTCCATCTTCGAGTCAATCCCGTGCCGTGATTGGTCCGTGTCTTTGAACGGACCAATCACGGCACGGGATTCGCTCACCTCGTCCCCCCGCACCCCCGTATTTTTGGCAGCATCGGTTTCATGAAATAATTGCTTTAAACTCAGTCTAGAGGATTCCTAGTCTATGGTCTCCCTTGACCTCTGTTACTGATAGGTCCTGCCCAGGTTGTTATTTTCCTAGTCCAATTTGTACTGTTCATGCGTATTATATGGCCAGCCTACTTCCATTTGAGCTTTTTACAGTGAACTAAAGCATCTATCACGTTTGTCTTTCGTCTTATTTCTGTATTTCTTATCCTGTCTTTTAGTTTTAGGTTGAGTGTACTCCGTTCCATGGCCCTTTGGCATACTTGTATTCTATTTTTTGTGTCGTTGTCAAAAATCCATGTCTGGCAGCCGTAGGTAAGACATGGAAGCAAACAGATATCTAGGACTTTTTTCTTGAGTTTCATTTCCTATTTCCTTCCTTTCTAATACAAGCATTATATTTCCAGGTGGACTCCCACCTGCAGTCCCTTATGGCGGAGTCCAGCGTAGACTACGTGGCTAAATTCGCGGACCTCGCTGCTGAAGTCAGTGATGAGAGGCCGCCGCTCACTTGAACACCGACCTTACGTCACGGCTATAAGGTTTATTTTACAATCAAACTATTTATTCACTTTCCATCGGAGAAACGATGGCCAGTTGAAATGGGACTTTACGTGTCGGCCATAACGCTTATTTTACGCTGCAGTAGACTGTAAGCACGAGATAGTAATATGTGTCATTTCAAAAGGGCTTATTTCTCTACGAAAATCATACAAAAATAAGCCCTTTTGAAAAGACACTCCTCAATTATGACATGGAAGAAAATTAGTTACCTATATACAAAATTAAAAGGTTACTTTTTCTTTCTGTTGTAATGATCTTTACTGCTATGGGGCTGTTCATAAATTACGTCATCTATTTTTGACGATTTTTGACCCCCCTAAAATCATCCAAAAATCATGCTTCGAATGGCCACGTTTCCTCTTACGTCATGCTACCATCATCCGATGTCCAACCCCCCCCCCTAATTTGAAGTGACGTAATTTATGAATAGCCCCTATGTGAGACAAGTGTGTAGACATGAGATTTTAATTTTTTTACAGATATATAAGTAAACTAAGTTATGATGAACTGTATGCTGTTTTGAATACGGGGTCGTTTCATAACAATATATATGTCACCGTAAAATTATAAACACTCGTCATATTATAATCTCGCTAGTTACATTATAAACTGACGGTAGGGAGATTATAATCTAACCTAACCTAACCTACGTTAGATTATAAACTAACGGGTTCACAATCTTACGGTGTCATATACATACTTTTAAGGATGTAAATTATGGTAATAAGAACAAATAATGAAAGTTAAGCTTTTAATAGACAATGTTTCATTCCGCCAACGTCCCAGTGTACCATAAAAGAACATATTATTGCTACGTTCTTTAATGTGTTCAAGTAAATTTGATAGGCACCACAACTTTGGAAACAACTCCAATTACTTTTATCAAATATTTTGATTTATATATGTTGTTTGTTAAGTTGTCACACCAGTCACATGAGCCGAAATGTAAAAACAGGCAATTTTTTTTTCGAGATTCATTGGTCCCATAATAAAAGTTGTTTAATATGACCTATAAAGTCACTATACGCAGAGTATAACTGGGGCCCATTTCTCAAAAGCTTGTAACTTGTAATACAAGCGGATGTCACTACTTTTTGACTGCTTTTGATAGAAAGGCACTTCCACGTGTATTACATGTTACTAGCTTGGTTATTAAAATTTCACCCAGCTGTATAAACTAGTTTCAGTCACAAAACTACCCTTCTAGAAAATAAACTTCTTTAACAACTGCCCGAGATAAATGTTAGAACTGTAGTACAAACAGCCACTACTCTCGACTGTCCATCCGTGGACGTTATTCCTTTTGTAATAAGGTTGACAAACTGTCAGTTAACAGTGTGGGCGATGGTACTGCAAAGAGTAACCCTCAAATGTAGTTAATACTGTTGAGGAACGCGTCTGTGCCAAGATAAGAGTTATAAAAACACGTCATTCGTATTTATTATTATGTACATACTTAACCTTTTCGACGCAGTGTCAAACACAAAAGCTGTCACGCTGACGCCAGGTCACCGGAGTGTCAAAACTGAAATTGAACTTTATGCATATGCACGTAGGTCTATGTTGCTCTGTGATATGTGACCGATTAATTGGTCTTTGGCGTTGAACCTACGGTGCAGATATATCGGTCATTGGCGTCCAAATGGTTAATTTTACAGCGCATTGGCGTTAGCTGTAATGCTGTAAAATTTTATTTCAATAAATATCAATATCAATATTTTAATAAGAATACGTGGAGGTGCCCTAGTGATGGATAGAAGATATGAGAAAGACTTAAGGAAAGGCGTTAAGCCCAGATTTATTAAACACATTTATAACAGTAAATATAACATTTTATTTTAGAAATAAACGGCCCCCGTTTTTTTTAGCATTAGAAAAAAGTTAAAAAATCTTGACTTGTATTTTTAATTGTAAAACACTTTTGAAAAATAAGTTACAGCAAATATGTAACAATACATTTTACATTCTTTGGGTTTCATAAGTATAATAGTAACTATTTTTTTAAAGCGTTTTTCAATGGGGTCGTATTTCGTCGCATAATAATTGTTAATCCTAATGTAATGTTACGCATAAAACTCTTTTCGCATAATTTGTCTCCAACTGAAACAGAAAGTATTTTCGAAAATATTTTGCATAGGTTGTGTAGAACAGGGTAGGTTAGGTTAGGTTTCTTTTATAATTTTTCAGAACTTTTAATAGTTTCAGCACAATAACAATTGTGCGAAATAAGTTTTATGCCTAACATTACATTATGACAATCAATTATTATGCGACCCAATATGGACCCGTTTTTCGATAAAAGACATGTCAAGATTGTACACCGTTATTAAATTATACAACGGGACTTAATCGCGTATCTAAGTTTTAAGATTTACCTCCGACGTTTCGAGGACGGCGTTGTCCCCGTGGTCTCGGAGAAGACTGGCTTAAGTTGACATCAGCATCGTCTAACCGCGCGAGTTTTTCGAACTACCCGCACTTAAACGTCGGAGGTAAATCTTAAAACTTAGATACGCGATTAAGTCCCGTTGTATAATTTAATAATGTGTAAAAATCGTGAAAGTTTAAATCAGTGTTGTACACCGTTTTTTTAAAGCTGAAACGAGGTTATAAAGTCCGTCAACCAAATCTTGTCAGTAGTAAAAGGCGGCAAATTTGAAAAATCGCGGGTTAGCAACACTGTGTTCAAATAATTCCAAAACGCGTGTTATCAGTGTTTTATCTGTGGAATGTGGATCGTCAATGACAGCCGTCACCTTATTTGTTTTCATTTGGTTTTCATTCTGAATCGTTTCTGTTTCAAGAGATATTTCTGCTATCACCATTAAATACCAATACATTAAATAAGAATAAGCAAAGCTAAGGGGCCTACAATGTACAATCATGCTCGTTGATGGTAAACATTACTAAAAATGGAGGTTATGACAAGTACTGGAAGAACTCTTTCGAACTTTTAAGATTATGTTCAGTTTTTTTGTTTTAGGGTTAAAAGGCATAAATAAAATGAAAACGTATGCCTAAATCTATCCAACAAGACCATAAATTGTGTCCTGGAAACCGTCCATAGGCCCACATGTCTAATATTTTCAGCAATCAGTTGTGACTACTTACAAAGGTAAACCTTTTAAACAGTATTAAGAGCCTTGATTATATCGCCGTTCTTTCGCAATATCTACCTAATCCATACATGTTTGTTGCAGGATTAAATCTTGCCCAATATAAGGCGTTCGTAGTAGAAAGTATCTCTTCAGACAATACTTACCTATGGCGGTTTATATACGTGTACAACGCAACCAAGTCGAAAAGTGCCCCTTATCTTATTTACCTTTAAATTAAATAAACACCCAAATATCAGTTGTTTTATTTTTAATATGTATATTGTACAATATATACCAATCAAAAAAATTACACAGGTATGTCATATTCATTCAGAACAGTACACTAATTTACATTAACAAGTGGCATATTATATTGTAAATAACAAATGTATGCACTATCTAATTATCTGCATTTTGATATGATTTTATTTTAGTATAGGGAGTTGTTTTTGATATCTTCAAATTTGTTCATCATTTTGATTAACATTGTTTTAACATCGCTTTTAAATTGTCCGTCCATGTTTCAATTTTTTTCAATAAACCGCGAGTGACAATTTGAATTGACGTACGCAGGGCGCGCTCAGCGGAAAAAAAAATCTTATGGTTCGATGTACATTGCTGCTTTTCTTAGCGCAATACTGCTCTTTGAGTGTTGCCCTACTTTAGTTTGCTTTACATTGCTACTGACAAGATTTGGTTGACGGACTATAGTAACAGAGGTATAAAAATTCGGTTTCAACTTAGAACTGCTGGTCATCAATGTCGTAATGCACTCCCAGCTGTTTCCGCACGGTCTCCTCGAGCTTGGCCAGCACGAGGCTCTCTCTGTGGCTCATGCGCGGAGACTCCAGCAGACCTGGAACAGTTTCATTTCAATAGGGTATTTGAGGGGTACCGCGTTGTTTCCCATAAAGTTTTAAGTCATAATGTATTGTTTGTCATATTATCATTAGTCATAAAACTGAAACCGTTAACATTTCAGGATTTTCGTTAGGTTATCGTATAGATAGGTTAGGTTAGGTTTGTTTTATGGTAATCCTGAAAAGTGACGCGTTTCTGAACCAAATGAATTATGACTAACGAAAATTCGGGCAAACAAGACATTATGGCTTAAAACTTTTTGGGAAACAATAGAGACCCGGTATTTGACTACTAGTCAAATCAGTTTCTGCTTTCGAACTGTCAAAACGATTTTCCTGCTATGGAATTTATATGAAACACTGGCATGTGACGTCACAAATTACCTACTCTTTATAGTTTTATACGGGTTTTAAAATATAAATTGTGTCTAAAAATAGCTGTTGACAACGTTTCTCTATTAATCTTCTGGTGCTTTATTTCATATATGCATGGTGTAAAATAATGTATTTAAAATAGTGTCAAATACCCAATTGGGTTGCCCGGTCGAAGTATTTAGCAGATGGCGCCATCATAGCTTGCCCTGTTAATCCCTATTTAGAATAGTGTAATTTTTTTGTTTTTTTAATGCCCTAGATGCCAGCCCTTTAAGCCAAATGTCATAGAAAAAGGTGCAAGCTATGATGGCGCCATCTATGCAAACCTTTGACAGTTGCCAACCCCAATGTAAATTATTTTTAATCTGCTTAATTTTTTCCTAGTGTGTATTTTTACTGTATCGTGCACAATAAAGAATATTTACTTACTTAAGAATAAGGAGAAGTTTTACTTATTATCTAATTATGCTCTCCGTTTTTCACTTTTATTACGAGGAAAGTATACAGAATTTTTACATCTTCTGTCTTGCTATAACCGAAGTCACTAGGCAGTTTGAAGTTTTGCAGTTTAACCCTTTAACCGCCAGAGTCTGATATATAAGACATTACATATCCAGCTCATTTCGCCACAGTCTGATAAATAAGACAAAGATCTGATTTGGTTTTTACAGCACATTATAACTCCCGTAACTATGCCAACCTAACTCTGCGTGGTACAATTACTGTCGGTGGCGACACGAGCACGCTCGATCAAAAATTGCTGGCGGTTAAAAGGTTAAACACGGCTTGTCAGCAAGGATCAGTCTAAGCGAAGTGGAAAAGGGACGGAGAACTATAGGACATATTGCTCACCTTCTCTAATGCACCGAGCGACCTCCAGCGACTCGTAGACGAGTCCCGCGCTGTTGATGAAGTTGGAATACAGCTTGAGGTCGTGCAGCTTGAACTCCTCCACTGTGCCGTCAGCGTGGATCAGGGTTGTGGGGAAGTGGAAGGGATCTTCGACCTGGGGACAAATGGCGTCAATATAGCTGCTCAAGCAAATCTTGTCAGTAAAAAGCGGCCAAGTGCGAGTCGGACTCGCCCATGAAGGGTTCCGTATTTAGGCGATTTATGACGTATAAAAAAAAAACTACTTACTAGATCTTGTTCAAACCAATTTTCGGTGGAAGTTTACATGGTAATGTACATCATATATTTTTTTAGTTTTATCATTCTCTTATTTTAGAAGTTACAGGGGGGGGGGACACATTTTACCACTTTGGAAGTGTCTCTCGCGCAAACTTCAGTTTAGAAAAAAATTATATTAGAAACCTCAATATCATTTTTGAAGACCTATCCATAGATACCCCACATGTATGGGTTTGATGGAAAAAAAAATTTTGAGTTTCAGTTCGAAGTATGGGGAACCCCAAAAATTTATTGTTTTTTTTTCTATTTTTGTGTGAAAATTTTAATGCGGTTTACAGAATACATCTACTTACCAAGTTTCAACAGTATAGTTCTTATAGTTTCGGAGAAAAGTGGCTGTGACATACGGACGGACAGACAGACGGACAGACGGACAGACAGACAGACAGACAGACATGACGAATCTATAAGGGTTCCGTTTTTTGCCATTTGGCTACGGAACCCTAAAAAGGTGCGAATTTCCAATTTTCTATGGCACGATATCCCGTAGCGCCTACATTTTTCAAATTTGCCGCCTTTTTCTACTGACAAGATCTGCTTGACCAAGTATAATTATATATATTTTATACCACGTCGGTGGCGAACAAGCATACGGCCCGCAAGCATGCGCACCAGGCCACAAAATTTTTAAAGCTGTCGCGATCCCGACTATCGGGTCGTCCGGCCTGGGAACGAAATCATAAAATACCCTATACTCGAATTTTCGGCACTGAATGTGTTAAATATACTAAGTATTAAACTTAGGATCTATTGTAAGGCTTCTATTTGTACGCATGTGTGTGTGCGTAGGTGCTAGCATTAGTTTAAAATTTAATACTTTGTAACTACCTGCTGCTACCTGTGAGTACCTGTAATTGGCTTCCTGTTTTTAATCTTATTATCTATTGAAAGTTTGTAGCTGTTGGTTCTCCTTAACATAAATAAATAAAATAAGATTGTACTGACCGTAGCGCGTCCCTTGGTGCCGGTGACGGTGGCCTTGTTCCACATCTTGACGGTCGCGTCGGCAGTAAGCACGGCGCGCCGCCCGCCCGAGTACTCCAGGATGATGGTCTCCCCGATATCCACGCCGTCGTCGTTCGTCTCTCCGACCACCGTGACCTTGGTCGGCTCGTCCTTGAATATCAGTTGCGCGAATTGGAGTACGTATACTCCGAGGTCCATGACTGCACTGCCGCCCATGTCTTTTTTGCTGTAAATGGGATATGGAATAAGTATATAGATATGGAATAAAGGGATGTTATTTCTACCCTGAATGTACAGTACCTATCTCACATGTAGGTATACAAATACAAATAATTTATTGAGAAAAGTGTAGTACAGTGGTTGCTCTTAAAGACTAAGAATTTATAATGACAAATAGTGGTTTACAAATGCCTGTGTTTCAGGCAGCGAAGGATAATATTTAAATGTAGAGTTAGAGTAGGTACCACACTGCTGGTTACTTTAAAACACAGACAATCCAACCTCTAGACATAGCATAGTCGCGCTACCCCCTCTGCCACACATACGGTAGCGTTACTCCATCTTCGAGTCAATCCCGTGCCGTGATTGGTCCGTGTCTTTGAACGGACCAATCACGGCACGAGATTCGCTCACCTCGTCCCCCCGCACCCCCGTATTTTTGGCAGCATCGGTTTCATGAAAGAATTGGCCTAAGCTCAGTCTAGAGGTTGGATTGTCAGTGCTTTAAAAAAACCATAAATATAAAATTGTTGTGCTGTGTGCGTTGCAGCAAAACAAAAGGGCTCATACGCTTCACTAGAGAAAGGCCTCAATTGCCTCAAGATGGAGAGGCTACCTATTCATATTTTTTGGCAACAGTATTATGCCATATAAGACCTAAAAAGCGCTACTATTTTTCAAAAACTTTGCTGGATGAACCTATTGCACTTTAATTAATATGTGTGTCGGAAACTTAGTTATCAAAAAGGTATAAAGTGTATTTCAAAACTCACATCAGCCTGGTAACATCCAAACACGTTATTCCAAAGTTCGCTTCCACCCTCTTTACCTCCCCCAACTTCCCGGACGCAATCTCCTTCTCCAGCTCCAGATACGCGGGCGCGAACCTCGACCACACGGCTTCCATGAGGAACCGTTTGTTCTTCTTGGCGATGTTGATGAGGGACTGGGTTTGCTTCAGGTTGAGGCAGAGGGGCTTCTCGCAGAGGACGTGCTTTCCGTGCTCGAGGAAGAGCTTGGCGAGCGGATAGTGGTCCGGGTGGAGAGCGCCGATGTAGGCTACATCTGTGATTAAAGGCACTGAATAAATAATAAGGTACAGAAGATTCACTCTCTAACGAAACGTCTATTATGACAGATATGACCGCAAGCGCGAGCAACCGTCCGTTCCATAGTGGTGCGCGGCAACTACTATGGCTAGGGCTAGATACCAAAATTGGTGTGGGCCGCATGTACCTGTAGCGACGCGACGAAATCGCCTGTTAAAGGTTATATCTATGCCTGTAGTTACAAAGCGAGTCTTTTAACTCTTTATGCGTTTTCGGGCGCTGATGGGGCTTCCTCGCTACTGTAGCGCGTTTACGGAGGCGCGCGTGGATAGTTTTGCGGCCATTATTCGCATAAGAACCGCTTCGCTGTTATGCAGGGTGATGGATAGCACCAACCAGGGATCGGATACCGGTATTTTTTGTATGGGAACGGAAACGGTATTTTTTCGTTCTTTGCTAATTACTTCATTTCTAATTGGGCAATCTAATAATACGAAGTCGTAACCTACAAACACAACTGAGTGCTACATTTCGAGTATAAAATAATTCGAAAAATATGGTTATTTCTATGTTTTTGCAAAAAACCGGTTCCGATCCCTGGCACCAACATCAACCAGTGTTGGCCGGACGTTAATTGACCATTAACCAGTACAAATTGACCGTAAACCGTAACGGACGGTTACAGTATACCTACATTTAAGATTAAAATGTGTCACTAACAATTAATTGATCCTTAGTTGGCCCTCGGCTTCAATTACTTGAGGATAAGAAACTAATCATAATCCTATGTCATAATCTCTCGAAGCCATTAGATAACTTAATCTATTTATATCACGCCATGTGTGATAACTGATAAGCGCTATAATACCAACACCAGGGGGCCGATTTTTGAATTTCGACCGCTCGATTTCGTGTATTTCGTTCAGTTATATCTCCACTACTAGGCATATAAATTCTACTAATAGAATTGAAAACGAGTGGTCAATACCAGTCGATTCCAAATTTCTATCACTCGTATTTCAAAAAAGCGGCCAAGTGCGAGTCGGACTCGCCCATGAAGGGTTCCGTATTTAGGCGATTTATGACGTATAAAAAAAAACTACTTACTAGATCTCGTTCAAACCAATTTTCGGTGGAAGTTTACATGGTAATGTACATCATATATTTTTTTTAGTTTTATCATTCTCTTATTTTAGAAGTTACAGGGGGGGGGACACACATTTTACCACTTTGGAAGTGTCTCTCGCGCAAACTATTCAGTTTAGAAAAAAATGATATTAGAAACCTCAATATCATTTTTGAAGACCTATCCATAGATACCCCACACGTATGGGTTTGATGAAAAAAAAATTTTTGAGTTTCAGTTCGAAGTATGGGGAACCCCAAAAATTTATTGTTTTTTTTCTATTTTTGTGTGAAAATCTTAATGCGGTTCACATAATACATCTACTTACCAAGTTTCAACAGTATAGTTCTTATAGTTTCGGAGAAAAGTGGCTGTGACATACGGACGGACAGACAGACGGACAGACGGACAGACAGACAGACAGACATGACGAATCTATAAGGGTTCCGTTTTTTGCCATTTGGCTACGGAACCCTAAAAATTAGGATTACGCCGTATTTCACCGATTTTCGAGTGACGAAATCGAGCGATCGAAATTCAAAAATCGGCCCCCAGCTCACTTGAGTTATGAATGTTATGATAATACTATTACTTATTCTGTGCTTGAGTTCAAACTTACCGATAACCCCCTCACTCTCCGCCATAGCCTGATAAGAGTCGAACACCTTGGGGATGCTGTGTGTCTTCGCGAACGCCTCGGCGCGGCTCCGGTCCCTCGCAGCGACGGCCACGACAGCTTGGTCACCCTTGCCGGGGAAGCTGTTCATGGCGTTCACGAAGTCATTGGCGATCATTCCCGCGCTTACGATGCCCCAGCGGATAGTCATCTGGAAATTAAATATGTACTGACGTACATTTATGGAATGGAACGCACTGTGGAACGACGCCTTAGTACTTGTGGTTGGATATGAGAATTTTCTGTTTTTTGATGATAACTTTTTATGGTGTTAACAAAGAATTCTAATATTTGGGAAGGTTTTAGTCCTGAACAGATTCCCAAGGTCCTTAAGTAGATACAAAATTTGATAGAATTTTGTTAGGTAGGACATCAAAAAGTTATCGTCGGAAAATAGAAAATTCTCATGTTCAAGTATGATGGCGTCATTCAATAGTGGAACGGCAGAAGTTGGTACCAGCAGACCGGCAGAGGTTTTAAACTACTCTATTAGACTACTTACCGTGATAAACTTGATAACAACTAACACTCGTAATTGTACAAATGTTGTTGATTAGACATGCACTTAGACAATGTCAACAATATAACCTAAAATCGAGTTTCAAAATAAGTAGGTACCTAGTCAAGAAATCAAGCTGCTGCAATGTTGACTAACAAAATATGTGCTATGAACAATGGTACAGGCTCTGGAATACCTACCTATTATAGTTACCCTAGCAATGTGCAAGTTGCAGCACTCAAAATTTTCGAAAATTTCTGGAGTTTTTCATGAGAATGCTTGTTTCCACTTCGAAAGTTCCCAGAATCAAATTTCAAATCACTAATCTCACTCATTGGCGTCTATTTCAAGTTCGAAACGAAACTTTCTGTAATAAGGATGGCTGGATAGGCAATAAGAGTGGAGAAAAACTTTCGAGAACATTTTCATGGGAACTTTGTAATTTTTGAATTCTGTTTGGCGCATTGCTCCTTACTGTAGTAATTCTTAGGCCGCTGATTAGAAATTATCACGGTTAATTATACGGACTGGTTGAGCGTCTGTTTTTATGGTATATATATATATATATATATATATTATATTATAATCCTAAGATTACTGCAGAAGGAATCACCGTACAACTCATCCTCTCCTTTGCATATATATCTATTATGGACTACGGGCACTATGGCGTCTGCGCCGGTCCATCACCGTTGACGCAAGCTCCTGATGATACTCCTCGGTACGGAGTGAAACATGTCTAGCGTTTTCGACTTAAAATACGTGAGTAACCCGTTTTGTATATATTTTTAAAAGTCTACACAAATGTTGGTCAGTTTGAGGACTACAGCCTACAGTTTTTGGCTTTTGCCCCTGTTACAGGCTTACAGGTCACACTCGGTATAAGGAGTGAAGCTAAATAAAAGTGTGTAAGTTAATACTCACATTTACTGCTTGAAGACCGGCGATAAACTAAACTTATGTTGCTGATATTCAATTATATAATATGGCACTGTCGAGTTGGAGGGAATTAGTATGAATGATAACAATCACAGACATAATATTGAATAGATCACTTAGGCGACGCTGGGGCGTACAAAAGCCGTTCCTTTTCCCAATTTATCAGATTTGGTAAATTTATAGTGTATCTACTCAAAATTATGAGCGGTCGTAATGGTAAAAAGAAATGGGTAGTAAAGCGTAGGTACAGAAAACATACAAATTTTCTTTTTCTTATAATAGTCGAGTGACCTCAGGCCATAAAAAGGTCAACTACGGGGTTATCTGAATAAAAGATTTTGTGTTTCTAAAATGTATTTAAGAAGTGGAGTCACCCAGATTTTTGATGCGGGTATAGGAGGGATTTTAAGCGTCGACAACGTCTGAGGTTAATAATTGTTTGGTTTTGAGTCAAGTTTATACTCACGTTTACTGATAGACGGCCGTCGAAAAACTGAGATAATGCTGTTTGTGTTCACTAATAAAAGCGGTCAAAAGTTGGAGAAAGTCATGATAACGAACACAGATCTACAGATTTTTTAAATGAGGCAGCTACTAAAGCGTGAGGACCCTTCGGAGCATATTAAGTTAATTCAAGAATTTAAATTTTGGAGTAGGTAAGTATGTAATAAAATTGGTATTAATGCGCAAAAAACGCTATTTCTTCTTTAAATAAAAAGTCGTACCTAAGATGCCAATTTGATCATGTACCTATATGTCGGGAACCCAGTGCACAAACCACGGGTCAAGCCTGATGACGTCACCTAATCTCAAGTGCTGCGCCAGCGCCGGCGCGCGGGCGGTGCCACGGGACAGTTCCTATCGACCCTTAACACGTGTAGACACATTGATTTCCGAATATTAATTGTGATTACCTAATTAGCGATTTTAATCAGAGATTTGGCAATACAAGGTCGTTGTATGTCGTTTATTGACTTTCGTGTGCTTTCGTGCAATTACATTGTGTCTCAGTTGAATCTAGACTGTTTTATTATCTCGAGGAACCCTAAGGCCTAATTAGTCATTACGATGCCCACAAATAGACAATAATCTGATGATCCAGGCCATTCTGCGACATAGGATATATAAAATATGCAAAATCATAACTCAATGTCCTTAATGCGGCGTCTATTGAATACACTTGTCTGTGACAACAAATTGTTATGTTTATTGTTACGTAAGTAACTACGTTATCGTTTAGTCTCAATACCTATTGCTTTGACAGGAACCCGATGTTGTTTACATGCCAAGTTCTGAAAAAAACATGCATCATAAATGTATAAAAGATTAGATAGTTTATGCCTAGATATTAGCCTGCAGACCCGGCTTAATGACGCAGCAGACCAGTTATCACGGTGGTTTCGTCTGAACGGCCTCGCGCTTAATATGACCAAAACGCATTTTATTCACTTCCACGTTGGAGGCCGTACACCGAGGTCCCTTAGGGTTCAGTCTGGTGGCGTATGCATGCAGCAGGTAGATATCATCACGTTCGTCGGTTTCGAAATCGATCGAAAACTATCGTGGGCCCCCCACATAGATAAACTTTGCGGGAAACTCGGTGGTGCTTGTTTCGCACTTCGCCGCCTGGCTCGAGTCGTGCCGCGGCACGTAGTGCGAAACTGCTATTTCGCAACCATTCACTCACTCTTGCAGTATGGCATGAGTATATGGCACAGAGTTGTGGGGGCGCGCAGCGGACTGGCAACGCGCTTTCCGACTCCAAAAAAGAGCCGTGCGCGCGGTAATGCAGGTGTCTCAGGATACTTCCGTGAGGCCCTTCTTCAAAGAACTGGGCATACTGACTATGCCGTCGATATTAATACAACAGATTGCTATTTATGCCCACATTAATCTACACACTTATAAAAAACGCGCAGACTCAGCCCGTCCGCTCCGATACCCAAACAGGCTTCTGCCGGTTAAGCGACGACTTGCGAGATCAGGGAAGATAACACACATCATGTGTCCAACTGTGTACAACAAGCTGCCAGTAACTATAACCTCAGCTCCTTCTGTAGGTTGTTTTAAAAGAAGACTTAAAAGTTGGCTTCTCGAGCACACATTTTATAGTTTGGAAGAGTTTTTAAATGTTAAATTATAAAATTTATAAATTAACGAATAGTTAAATAAATTTATTTTTACCTTTATTTAAATTTAATAAATTATAAATTATTTTATATACACAATTGACATGTAATATTATTAATATTATAAATAAAATGAATATGAATATGAATATGTTATGTTATATAATACATAGTTGGTAATATCAATACCATGTAATATATATAGTAAGGATGCTAATAAGCACGAAATATTTCTTACAATTTATCTGACATTTCTTATCTCCAGAGTCCAGGGGGCGTACCACGAAAACCGTTTTTCGCAAATTGCGGGGATCTTTCTCTTTTACTCCCATTAAGACGTAATTAGAGTGACAGAGAAAAATGCCCGCAATTGACGAACTTCGATTTTCACGGTTATAGCTCAGACATCCGTGGGGAAAATTTTCTTGACAGGTAGGGACTTCCTATACTTATCGATAAACTCAATTATCGATGATAAAGATAAGATAAGATAAAAGATAGTTTATTCAAGTAGGCATAATTACAATGCGCTTATGAACGTCAAATAAAGCTAGGTAGACCGGCTCCAACCCTACACCTCTGCCCCGAGAAGATTTAAATCCCCCCTCAATTGGAGGAGGGTATCCCAATATGGGACCAGCAACAAACTCGGCGGGACACATCTTTTCAAAAATAATTACATCTTATAATTAACATGCATTACGAGAAAATAAGAGAAAAAATACAATTTAAATTATTATAGAATTCATGCAATTATACACATAAGGTGTAATAGAAATTTGATTTAGAAAATATACATATGTACATGGAATCATACAAATTCGTAGCTCTTTCAGAAAACATATCAAATTCTTAGAAAAGGAAAAGAAAATAAAGTTATTAAAAGAAGAAGAAGAAGATGCTCGTTCTATATACTAGTGATCGCCCCCAACATTGTGTATTTTTGTAAGTATTGTTTTGAAGACAAGTATGCCTGACCAGTAATATATGATAATTGTCAAGAGGGCGCTGTTATTCTCATGTATAGGGTGACAATTCAGTGTAGTATGAAAAAATTAGTTCCAGAGAAATTCCGCAACATGGCGCACCTTCAATAGATCCTGGTTCACCTATACCTATGAAATTCACACATAGCATAGATTTATAAGGCACAGATGGAGTGTTCGTACATACCATGTGAAGCCATTTCAAGTGCGACGTCACGTCGCACTCGTGTCACCGTATTCGAACCGTCCGTTAGCGAGACGGGTATATTTACCTAAAATATTTTAATCTTAGCTCCTGTTGGCTCTAAGGCCAAGAACGCACCACGATTTTTTGTCACGCGATTATTTTGTCGCAGAAATGCAACGTATGTGTTTATATGCCAGTGCAAAACGGTGGAAAATGTTGGCAATGGCGTAATTCGTATTGAATGGGTTAATTCAATAATAAATAAGTAGGTATATAAGTAGTACAATTTCAGTAAATATATAGTGTTGTTAAAAATGTTAGTATGATTTATTAGCCATTTGTTTACGCTATCCAGCCGTTTTACGTAATAAAAGCAATAGTGATAAAGTAATGCCATAGTTTATCACTATGGCTAAATAAACAAATTATTGTTATCCATGGTACGTGTTTGATCAATTATCGCAATATCAACATTATCAGCGAGTTACCTAGTTATCATCTGCCTGATAGCATTGACCCGGCATTTTGCCACAGCTCACGTAGCTAGCCTGGGGACCCTGGAGTCCCCTCGGCAACCTAATTCTAAGAGTTGGCAATGTTGGCATAGTCATTATTTTTAGAAGAACGATTGGCATCTAACCTTGCAATAGTTTCAATCCATAGGGTTATCTATCCTGCATTTTATAAAACAAAGTCCCCCGCCGCGTCTGTCTGCCTGTATGTTCGCGATAAGCCACAAGCCCCCTCCCCCCTCCACTCTCGTGCGCGAATCGCGGCTCGAAACCGAGAACAATGCGAGAACGCGAGTGTTGAATCGATCTTCGCTGAATGCGAAATCAGCTCCACTCTCGCGATTCGCGCACGAGTGTGGAGGGGGTATAAACTAAAAACTACTGAACGGATTTTCATGCGCAAATTCTGAAAAATCAGAACGAAAATAAAAATGTTGGTTAATTTTTTTCACAAATCGCAGCGACGAAAGTAATATAGCTGGTCAACCAAATCTTGTCAGTAAAAAAAGGCGCGAAATTAAAATTTTCTATAGGACGATATCCCTTCGCGCCTACATTTTTCAAATTTGCCGCCTTTTTCTACTGTCAAGATCTGGTTGACCAAGTATAGGTTTGTTACTGTTTGAAAAAGTAAATTGCTTTTAAAATGTTAGCATTTTATAGAATCCGAACGCTTTTCTATATGCCAGAAATAACAGCATTTTGACAGCAAAGCAAATGACAATAATGACACAGACACACGTCTCACACACGGCATTTGTGGATTGGCCGTCGTATTTACAGATATTTATTTTTTATTTAGTAAATTACTAAAACCAACAGTTATATTTCTTTAATTAATTAAAATGCTCTTCGAAGCCTTTATGTAAGTCGTTGTATTATGTACCAACTAAAATATGAACTTAAAGTATCTTTGTTAAAAACATGATGTCGGCTTCTGTATACAAATGAAAATTCACTTGATTTTCTACGACAATTTTCTATGTTTTACAAAATGTTTATAAAAACGAACAAATTAATCATATATGGAAATATTTACCAGACCTATTATGACCAATAATGTAACATTACACCTTTTTAAGTTTATATTCGATGTGTTTATGATTGTATTTTTCTATTTTTGTAGTTTACTGGTAGTACTCCCGCTATTCTTTCTCACGTTGCTACTGTTCGGAGCCTTTGTGATCGTCCCGGGCGCTTTTATATTCGCGTCATGGTACATGCGAATCTACGAGCGAAAGAAACAGCGGAGGCTGCGAGACGGGCCTAACTTGGCGTTCTTCCACCCTTATTGTAATGCCGGGGGCGGTGGAGAGAGGGTGCTGTGGGTGGCTATTAAGGCCATTTTGACTAGGTAAGAAGCAAGCAAAAATATGCGTACAATTTTTTTCATTACCAAGCAAAAGGCAACTTTGTTATTGTTTGTGGGCCTCAAAGTGCTCTTGCTAAATTTGAAGGTTAATATTTAAGTTATCAATAAGCCATAAATATCATATTCAACTATTTACTTTCCACAACATTAGTTGAAATAAATTAATTGTGACATTTTCAACTAAAAGGTGCCACATTGTCGGTTGTCGATAAGATTTCAAGTTGAAGCTTAATAGAGATATTGCTTTATAAGATTGTAAAAAGATAACAAGTTATTGGCTTATGTTTTTAAGTACCCAGTTGTAAAAGTTAGTTGGTTTTTTAATTCAATAAATTAAACATCGGAAATATATTAAAGAGTACCTATAAAAATATTTCATGAGCTATCTATAAAGTTATATTTTTGTTACAGATATCCAGACACCAACATATACATTTATACAGTGGACACAGCAGAGCCTCAGACCATTGCCAACAAAGTACAGAATACATTTAATGTCAAAGTTGATGCCAGCAAACTTAACTTTATTAGGTAATTTTATTTGTAAGGATGGTACTTAATATGCATGTAACTCCACTAGAGTTGTGAGCGCCCATAGGATGTGGTGGCTGCCTAACATCAGGCAGGCCTTATGCTTGTTTGCCACCATTTGCCATGTGCATTTTTTTTCAAACTATTTGTGTTGTTGGGTAACTTTAATACACCATTGCATCACATAAATAGTCGATTACTTTTTTTAACTAAGCCCAACCAAACAACGCTTGAATGACCTGTCATAGGGACCCTCATTCGACGCGAGAGTTATAAAAGACGGAAGCGTAGCTGCATAGACGCGTATTCGTCATTGTACGCTTGGTGTACGTTTGCTTGCAGCCTACATACAAAACCGCACAACTCTGTCCACGGAGCGGCTGATGCGACGTTGCCGCTCCGGTTGTGCGGTTTTGAATGTAGGCTGCAAGCAAGCATACACCAAGCGTACAATGACGAATACGCGTCTATGCAGCTACGCTTCCGTGGACAGTAGGCCTTACCTTACTGCCTGTATGAGTTCTCTTAAGTCTTGCGGTTTGAGTTAAAAATTGCTTTCTGTCCAAAGGTTGGTGTCAAAACGGGCAATAGAGGCAAGCTCATACCCTTACTTCACACTGCTGATGCAGAGTCTGGGCTCCATGGTGTTGGGGTTGGAGGCCTTCATGAAGTTCAATCCAGGTTAGACTATTATTCTGAAGGTCTCTCCCAGAAGTCGTCGGAAACGGCAAGGGTCTGCTACGCTTCACGCAAAATAGGCGCAATAACAGGCGTGGGTCACTCCCCGATTTCGTCGCTTTGTAGCTAAAAGTACATCCGTTGCACACCAATTTTGGTGGCTAGCCATAAGCCGCGCGTGGCGCTGTCGCCACCTAGCGGCCATATCTGTCCTGATTGTAACAGACGCGTTTTGTTAGAGTGAGTCTTCTGTACCTAGTACTATTATTTATTCTGTGGCAATAATAAGACATCGAGTTGCGGAAACCAAGTCCGTGAGAACCTATAACCTATATATTATTCTGATGTGGGTAAACAATGGGGTTGGCAACTGTCAAAGGTTTGTATAGATGGCGCAAGCATAGGTTTTAGTTTATCCTGTCTCTAGTTTGGTTCTATGAGATTTGACTTAAAGGGCATCCAGGTCATACAATTCCCAAAAAAACAAGAATTTGTTTAACACTTCTCTTAGGACTGACAGGTAAAACCTATGCAGGCGCCATCTATAAAATATTTGGACCGGAAAAAAAGAAGTAAAAAAAAAAAACAAAACAAGTAAATAATTTAGCACAAGTTTAGTAAGTAATCTTCAAGTTTATTTGGACAGTAGTTAAATGATAGATTATTCTGTCCTTATTAAAATCTACTTTATTTCAACATTGATATTGAAGTTTTCAGTTTTCTTGTAAAAAAGTAATAGACCAAAAGCCTTTACTGTCACATATTCAAATAAATATATTGAATGTACCATTTTTACAGATATCTTCATAGACACGACAGGATATGCGTTCACGTACCCAATCTTCCGGTACCTGGCACAGTGCCCGGTGGGCACCTACACGCACTACCCTGTCATCACTAAGAGTATGATGCGCCGCGTGCAACAGCGTATTGTCTCCTATAACAACAGGGGGATTATAGCCAGGAATCCCGTGTTCACCTGGTGCAAGCTGCTGTACTACAAAGCTTTTGGTTGGGTGAGTGACTATATAGAAATAAATTATGATAGATTTTATAGACAACTGTATATTAAATAAGGCACTGGTTTAGGAGAAAAGTATTCTGACCAATAGTAAAATATTGACAAAAAACCGGCCAAGTGCGAGTCGGACTCGCGTTCCAAGGGTTCCGTACATTAAGTCCGACTCACGCTTGACTGCACATTTCTAATAGGTTTTCCTGTCATCTATAGGTAAAGAACTATTTTGTGTTTTTTTTTTTCAAAATTTTAGACCCAGTAGTTTCGGAGATAAAGGGGGGGAATGGTCATTTTTTGCCTATTTTCTTGAATAACTGCTAAACTATTAATCCTAAAATTGTTAAAAAAATATATTTGAGGTTCTTACAATGAGCTCTTTCATTTGATATGTAACATGATATAGTTTGAAAAACTTTATTTTTTAATTTTCTCATTTACCCCCCAAAAATGGCCTCTATATTTAAAATTGATTTATTTACGTTATACGTCCATCTTTGGGTCACATACTTACATATGTGTGCCAAATTTCAACTTAATTGGTCCAGTAGTTTCGGAGAAAATAGGCTGTGACAGACGGACGGACAGACAGACACACGAGTGATCCTATTAGGGTTCCGTTTTTTCCTTTTGAGGTACGGAACCCTAAAAGTATCAAAAACCATAAACAAAAATAAGTAAAAAAGGTAAATATATACAATAAGGTTGTGCAATCTTGCTTGTACAATAGACTTACAAATTTTTGACCGAGCGAAAGCGAAGGTCTCCGCTTCAGCTTGGACAGTAATTATTTCGTATGTCCCGATGTTCTTGTGTACAGGGGCCCGTTTCTCAAAAGCTTGTAACTTGTAATACAAGCGGATGCCACTTTTTGACAGCTTTTGTTACAAAAGGGACTTCCACTTGTATTACAAGTTACAAGCTTTTGAGAAACCCGTCACAGGTCGCATTTTTCATCGGTACTCGTGAAATTCATACAGATTTTTAAGTCGGAAGTTTTTGGCCATTTCTCAAAATGGCAAAGGGGGTTCGTGAGGCCTACAGCTTATATAGCCACTAGTACAACGTGGAATAATATCTTATAGTGTTATCGGTACACTTACACTGAGGACCAGTCCAAAATACAATGAATTGGCGTCTTAATTCGTCGTCTCTGAATTGGCGTATTATTTCATGACAAGCATGGAATGGCTTATCGTAAACAATAATTTACTAAGCTAGAAAAAATTTATCACGATTTAGAATTTACTAAGTTACTAAGCTAGATTTTTTTTTGTCACAATTTCAGTTTCATTTGTCATGGGCTAGGTCACCCACATTATCTTTATTTATTTTTTAGGTATTAGTTTTAGTTTTGTAGGTAGTTTTAATTTTAGGTTAATTTTTATTTTAAGTTTGTTATTAATTATGTTTCATTTTATATAATTGTAATATGTATGTATGTATTGTCCAGCTGTATGGGATCGTGGGCCGCTGCGCCGACGTGGTGATGGTCAACGGCACATGGACCGAGGACCACATCAACGACTTGTGGAACTCGCCCTTCAACACGCACCGGGTCTATCCGCCCTGCGAAGTAAGCGTTTTTTTAGCACAGGAAAAGTCAATGAAATTCTATTACTTTTACGTCTCACTTCGTAAAATCTCACTTCCTGGCCAAGGCAAGACGTAAAACTTTCTCACTTCTCACCTCACCTTCGGTTCGGGCCACAAACCGCGATCTGGAGCATTCAAGAATTCACCTCCGTAGGTATGTAATTAATGTACAATTAAAAAGACATACATACGGTCATACTTACAAACTAACTACTAACTAAACATTGCTGCCGCTCCTAGATGCTTCCGGTGCAAAAGTGCCCATAACACTCGCGGCATTGCCGCGCTGGATGGCTATGGATAGCCTTTGCACCAGAAACGCCTCGAAGCGGGGGTCCTCCCCCTTCTGCCTAAGTCGACGGCCTATGTCGCGCACCATGTCTTTCGCGTCCGCCCCCCAGCAGCCCGCCGTTTCTACCGCGAAAGGGACAAAAATGTATCCTGCTCCCAGGGGGGCATACTTTTGCCGCTTCACTGCAGCCTGAGACTCGGCCGCCGCTCCAGCCGCGCGCACCGTGCGACTGATATGCGAGGCGGCGAAGGTGCTGACACACGTAGCGTCCCACACCAAGCACCGCCCCCTCTCCCACGGTACGAGCGTTAGCCCATCAGGCCTTTTGCCATCCGTGCGACTAAGGCCAGGAGGCTCGAGTACCGACGGAATGCCCGCCGACCTGAGAGCCCTCTGAACTATATCGTTGAGGGCATGGTGACGCGGGTGCCTGCCAGCACAACGCCGGCAACTCAGCGCGTGGTGGCCGTCGGCCCCCACCATGGTAATTAATGTACTATTTCTCCACCCTCCCTTCCACCTCACCCCGCGGTAGCATACCTTGTGACGGAATTTGAGCTCTATACTCTAGCAACTCTAGCTAACAATTTTTCACCTCAGCAGCTCGAACAAGGGTACTTTGCTATTTAAAAACAGTGAGCAAAATCGCATTTTGCTCACTGAGTGAGACAAAATGAGCAAAATGCGATTTTGCTGTTGCTGCACTGTTTTTTAAGTAGCAAAGTACCCTTGGTTGAGCTGCTGAGGTGAAAACTTAATTGTTGGTATATCTTAAGAAAACATGAGTGAATAGAGGTAAGGGATGAAGAAGGAATACATTTTTTGGGTTCTCTAATATGTTCTCACTGCTGAGGTGAAAAGTTTTGTGAACTACACGAGATCAAAGTTATTTACATCTCGTGCGCTTTAGAGTCCCTTACTACGCTCAAGATTCTAAATTAGATTCTAGATCTAGTATAGAATCTTTCGCTTGCACGGGACTCAACATAAGCACTCGAAGAAATATCAAACTTTGATCTCTTGTTGTACAAATAACTATTGTCAGTAGCAGTTGAAAAAAAAACTACTCATCGATAGTAATGCTACTATTTAATCTTTTTCTTCTACCTTCTACCATGTTGCCATATGCCAAAATATTTTAACTATTCTAGATTTTTAATTAAAGAAACAAAATATCGGCGAGATTTGAATTGGTGGGTGGGTCAGCTCTGGATTACCAAAGCTCCGAATGTGGCGAATATTTCTATCATGTTCATAATATAATAATTAGTTTTAACTGTACAGGTAACAGAGCTGAAGCAGCTACGACCTCTAGTCAAAGCCACGGATCCGATCCGGATCCTATCCGTGGCGCAGTTCAGGCCCGAGAAGGACCATCCCCTCATGCTGCAAGCTATGTACGAGCTGAGGAATTTGCTGGTCAAGAACGAAGTGCTTTGGAGCAAGGTACATAATAGATTCGGATTTGTGGCCTTTTGTTGGGTTTCGGGTAGGGTTTGCAATCCGGATCCGAAATGTATAAAATTATCCGGATCCGCGGATCTTTCCCATACATTTCAGATCCGTCGTGCGAACCCTAGTTCCGGGTTAATAAAAACCTATGTACGAGTTGAGGAACTTGCTGGTCAAGAACGAAGTGCTTTGGAGCAAGGTACATAATACTTCATTATCTGGCCTTTTCGGTAGATTCGGAATGTGGCCTTTTGTAGGGTCCCAAGTAGGGTTTGCAATCCGGATCCGAAATGTATAAAATTATCCGGATCCGCGGATCTTTCCCATACATTTTAGATCCGTCGTGCGAACCCTAGTTCCGGGTTAATAAAAACCTGGTGCTAGTTATATTTTAACCTTTTCGACGCCGTGTCAAACACAAAAGCTGTCTCTCAGACGCCACGTCATCGAAGTGTCAAAACTGAAATTGAACTTTATGCATATGCACCTAGGTCTATGTTGCTCTGTGGTCTATGACCGATTAATACGTCTTTGGCGTTGGACCTGCGGTGCGTAGGTATATATCGGTCATTGGCGTCCAAAAGGTTAAACAAACACGAGGTCACGAGAAGGATTAAATACTTAAGCATATGATTAGTTACGAAACAGTTCACAAATAATTTCAGTTTGTAAAATGGAAACAAATTGATGAAATTTTACTGTCGTTTATGTTTAGCGTCTTAACATTCTTACAAAACAATTTCAGTTTCAAAACACCTACTACCTACTTGTAATTACTGTAATTTTTATGGCTTTATTGAACTTGACCTTGACCTTCCTATACCGATGGTCCAACCATATCGTTCTACAAAAATGGTTTTATTTTAATGGTTTCACAAATTCCAGAGCAAATTAGTGTAAGGCCTGAGTGGACGCTCGAAGCGGAGCGTTCGGCGGGGCGCGCAGCGTGGCGTCGGGCTCACGCGTGATGTGAGCAGCGTGCACTAAGGCCGCTCCTATACGTTTGCATTTGTTTAACATGCACGCCGCACGCCCCGCCCCGCTGCACGCCCAACTCGAGCGTCCACTCGGGCCTTACACTTTCTTATTTCCATGGTCCTGCTTCCTTGTACAGTCGCCATCGCCACGCACACCCTGACGCCCTGACAATAGAGGCGTGTTCAGATATTTGTGAGCGCCTTGACCGCTTCGATATATCTGATGGTGACTGTACCATCGCCCACATTGTTAACTGTACATCGGTGGACCTTATGCCTTTTGTAATAAGGTCCACCGATGTACAGTTAGGAGTGTTGCTGTTGTACAAATGGTTTAATATAGTGTGTCAAAGGACTGTCTCATTTCAAACATAGACAGAGAGAATCATACTATCTTTGCCTTACACTAATAGTACTAGCACCCAAAAGAAAAGGATGAGTATAGCAAGGAAGCAAAGGAAGAGTATATATTTTTTTGTTCCTATTTACTAACAAATTGGTTTGACCAACTTTAGTTCGTTTTTTTAGCATTAGAAAGAACTTGAAAGAAGGTAAGCGATTTTGACATGTCTTTTAATTGAAAAACCCTTTTTAAAAATCAATAACTATTACTTATGAAAGCAGAAGACTATAAAAGATCGTATTAGATTCATAATTGTTACATATTTACCGTAACTTATTTTTAAAATGTGTTTTTCAATTAAAAGACACATCAAGATTGTTTACCTTATTTCTAATGCTAAAAAAAAACGAAGTATATACGTGTTCACAGACAATCCAACCTCTAGACATAGCATAGTCGCGCTACCCCCTCTGCCACACATACGGTAGCGTTACTCCATCTTCGAGTCAATCCCGTGCCGTGATTGGTCTGTGTCTTTGAACGGACCAATCACGGCACGGGATTCGCTCACCTCGTCCCCCCGCACCCCCGTATTTTTGGCAGCATCGATTTCATGAAAGAATTGGCCTAAGCTCAGTCTAGAGGTTGGATTGTCAGTGATACGTGTTAAATTGTAGATTAAACTGGTATTCGCGGGCGCGTGTCGCAACGCCGAAGACGAGGAGCGAGTCCAGAACCTGAGAGATTTGGCGAAGCATTTGTCTCTCGAGAATAGTGTGCAGTTCGTAGTGAACGCTCCGTACGCGCAGCTGCTGCAGCTGTACCAGACGTGCAGCATAGGCCTGCATGCCATGTGGAACGAGCACTTTGGAATCAGTGAGTTTAGATTAAATAATTTATTTCATGAAAGACAATTACATAATAAGTTTGCATTGATGTCAAAAATATAAGAATAGGGATGATGACACATGTTGAATTTTATAACAAAATCTAGTAAAATAGATAGCAAACGAGCAATTTTTCACAATAATGTGGATATTAAAATAAAATATTGAAAAATTACAAAATTACAGGACCTGAAAGTTTCAAAATTTTAGTATTTTTTAACTTCCAAAAACGATAAAAGTAAGGGTACCATTCGATTCCTTACATTTCACCAAAAAAAATATTGTATAGCAACTATACAGGGTGGATTTTCTTTTTGGGTCAGTGAGGGCAGCTACCAGATCCCGTGCTGCTACGATAAAACGGTCTAAGGAGACCTTCCCTCGATTTCAAATTAATGAAGATTGGCTTTTACAGATTTTGGAAAAAACATACAGGGTGCGAGAAAACGGTCATTTTTGACAAACTTTTTTTTTGATGCCAATCGATCCCATTCCTATTAAGGATCATAAGCTTGTATGGAACCAAAAAAAAAATTCCGGCTAGAAAAGCCACAAATCGAGGAAAATTTTTCCCGTACAATTTGTATGAAAATAAAAACTTTCATTTTTCACATGCTATTTTTGTATGCCAATCGATTCCATTCCTATCCAGTAGCAATAGTTTCCTAGGGGTTAACTTACGGTAACGTACTAAAAAGCCACAAAAATCATTAAAACTTTTTCCATACATTTACTATGGGGAAAATGTGAAATGTTATTCTCAATTTTCTATCTCGCCCATCGGTCCTACAGCAAAGTCTTCATACAGTATTATGGTCCTTAAATGTAACAGGACTGATTGGCCGGATAGAAAAATGTGAATTAAATTTCACGTTTTCTCCATAGTAAATGTATGGAAAAAGTTTTCTTTAATTTGTGGCATTTTAGTACATTACCGTAAGTTGACCCCAAAGAAACTATTGATACTGGATAGGAATAGAATCGATTGGCATACAAAAATAGCATGTGAAAAATGAAAGTTTTCATTTTCATACAAATTGTATGGGAAAAGTTTTTCTCGATTTGTGGCTTTTCTAGCCGGAAATTTTTGTTTGGTTCCATACAAGCTTTTGATCCTCAATAGGAATAAGATCGATTGGCATCAAAAAAAAAGTTTGTCAAAAATGACCTTTTTCTCGCACCCTGTATGTTTTTTTCAAAATCTGTAAAAGCCAATCTTCATTATAGACCGCGAGCCACGAACAGGTTTCCATGACCAATCGCCTCCCAGGCGATAATTCCTATAATGGTTAACGGCTACGTATGATGAATCCTCGTGGACGTCAGCTGCCGCTCCGTTGGTGGGTTGAGGAATGGCAGCAACCGAAACACGTAAAAAAAAAAAATATTTTCAGTCATCGCCTCCCGTTTGATACTTTGCCAGATGATAGTTTAGGTGCTATTGTTAATAAAAAAAATCGTCAGCCGGTTGTATCGCGGTGGAAACACCGTCAGCTGGTCACATGAACATGTAAAAAAAAAATTTTTTTTCAGTCATCGCCTCCCGCTTGATACTTTGTCAGATGATAGTTTAGGTGCTATTGTTAATAAAAAACATCGTCAGCCGGTTGTATCGCGGTGGAATCACCGTCAACTGGTCACATGAACATGTAAAAAAAAATTTTTTTTTCAGTCATCGCCTCCCGCTTGATACTTTGTCAGATGATAGTTTAGGTGCTATTGTTAATAAAAAAAATCGTCAGCCGGTTGTATCGCGGTGGAATCACCGTCAGCTGGTCACATGAACATGTAAAAAAATTTTTTTTTTTCAGTCATCGCCTCCCGCTTGATACTTTGTCAGATGATAGTTTAGGTGCTATTGTTAATAAAAATAATCGTCAGCCGGTTGTATCGCGGTGGAATCACCGTCAGCTGGTCACATGAACATGTAAAAAAAATGTTCATGTGACCAGCTGACGGTGATTCCACCGCGATACAACCGGCTGACGATCTCTTTTATTAACAATAGCACCTAAACTATCATCCGACAAAGTATCAAGCGGGAGGCGATGACTGAAAAAATATTTTTTTTTTACATGTTCATGTGACCAGCTGACGGTGATTCCACCGCGATACAACCGGCTGACGATTCTTTTTATTAATAATAGCACCTAAACTATCATCTGACAAAGTATCAAGCGGGAGGCGATGACTGAAAAAATATTTTTTTTTTACATGTTCATGTGACCAGCTGACGGTGATTCCACCGCGATACAACCGGCTGACGATTTGTTTTATTAACAATAGCACCTAAACTATCATCTGACAAAGTATCAAGCGGGAGGCGATGACTGAAAAAAAAATTTTTTTTTACATGTTCATGTGACCAGCTGACGGTGATTCCACCGCGATACAACCGGCTGACGATTCTTTTTATTAATAATAGCACCTAAACTATCATCTGGCAAAGTATCAAACGGGAGGCGATGACTGAAACCAATTATTTTAAATTTTAGATTGTATTTATTTATTTGTTTTATAAATTCATGTGACCAGCTGACGGTGATTCCACCGCGATACAACCGGCTGACGATTTTTTTTATTAACAATATCACCTAAACTATCATCTGACAAAGTATCAAGCGGGGGGCGATGACTGAAAAAATATTTTTTTTTTACATGTTCATGTGACCAGCTGACGGTGATTCCACCGCGATACAACCGGCTGACGATTTGTTTTATTAACAATAGCACCTAAACTATCATCTGACAAAGTATCAAGCGGGAGGCGATGACTGAAAAAAAATTTTTTTTTTACATGTTCATGTGTACAGCTGACGGTGATTCCACCGCGATACAACCGGCTGACGATTGTTTTTATTAACAATAGCACCTAAACTTTCATCTGACTAAGTATCAAACGGGAGGCGATGACTGAAAAAAAATTTTTTTTTTACGTGTTTCGGTGGCTGCCATTCCTCAACCCACCAACGTAGCGGCAGCTGACGTCCACGAGGGTTCATCATATATGGCCGTTAACCAGTATACGAGTTTTCACCCGGGAGGCGATGACTGACGAAATTTGCGCCTGGCTCGTGGACCATTAATTTGAAATCGAGGGAAGGTCTTCTAAGACCGTTTTCTCGTAGCAGCACGGGATCTGGTAGCTGCCCTCACTGACCCAAAAAGAAAATCCACCCTGTATACATAAACGCAATATTTCACCGACAAAAACGCAATTTTCTTGTTTTGTTCATACTACAAGATGGGCGATGACGTCACGGCCTCTGGCCGTTTTGTATAGGGCGTTTCGCGAGTGAAGTGCGACTGTCGGACTTTGACTACAATTTCTGACTTTTGTGTTACTTTAATGCAATGGGTCCCATATAGACATTTGATCCTAAAAACAAACCCGATCGATTGATACCATAAAAAAAAATTAGTCATGTAGCCTATTTCTATCATGATCGTCAAAATAAAATGAAAATAATAACAATACTAATGAAATAAAATTATAGCTCCAATAAGGATTGTCAACATAATTAGAATAAGTGTAAGTAGGTAAATACTTACAAATCCAAAATATAAATTTACAATGTCCAAACTTACGAGAATACAAGAACAGAAAAAATAAAAACAATGGATAAAAGTCAATTAATTTCCAATTGGAACAGTCGTTAATAAGAGTAGGTATAAAATAAAGGTTAAGTGTTTAAAATGTAATAAAGGTTTAAAATGGTTACAAATTTTTTATGTTGCGTTATAGACCTATAGCTGGTCAGGCAAATCTTGTCAGTAAAAAAAGGCGCGAAATTCAAAATTTGTATGGGACGATATCCCTTCGCGCCTACATTTTTCAAATTTGCCGCCTTTTTCTACTGACAAGATCTGTTTGACCAAGTATATGTTCGTGATTTTTTCTATCGGGCGAAAGTTGTTTATAGTTTTTTTTAGCATTATAAAAAAGGTAAACAATCGTGATGTGTCTTTTTATTAAAAAATAAGTCATGGCAAATAAGTAGCAATTAGGTATAAATCATATACGATTATTTACATTCTTTTGCTTTCATAAGTAATGGTTACTGATTTTTTAGAAGCGTTTTTAGAATAAAAAGACACGTCATGAACACGTAGTCTTTTTCTAATGCTAAAAAAACGAACTATAATCAGGTTTCGAATCGATAAAGTTACTAGAGAAAGGCTATTCATATTTTTTGGCAACTGTATTATGATCTAAAAAAGCGCTAATTTTTTCAAAAACTCTGCTGGATGAACCGACTAAAACTTAATAATAATTCATATGTCCATTTCCAGGCGTGGTAGAACTAATGGCAGCAGGTCTCATCACCATCGCGCACCGTTCAGGCGGCCCACTCGCCGACATTGTCGAAACAACTGAAACTAGTCGAACCGGCTTCCTATGCTCTGAGGCTGATGAGTATGCCCGCGCCATACTTGAAGTCATAGCTCTGGCGCCTGAGGAGAGGCAGCGCATCATAGACGCCGCTAGGTGAGGATACTTACAATGCGGCTCTGTCTTTTGAGAGGCAGAATATACGGCACCATGCTATCTCTATTATATTATATATAGTAGAAACAACCGACTAGAACTAGCTTCCTATTATACTCTGAGGCTGATGACGCTCGCGCCATACTTGAAGTCATAGCTCTGGCGCCTGAGGAGAGGCGCATCATAGACGCCGCTAGGTGAGGATACTTACAGTGCGGCTCTGTCTTTTGAGAGGCAGAATATATGGCAGCATGCTATCTCTATTATATTAGATATAGAACAAACAACCGACACTAGAACTAGCTTCCTATTATTCTCTGAGGCTGATGACGCTCGCGCCATACTTGAAGTCATAGCTCTGGCGCCTGAGGAGAGGCAGCGCATCATAGACGCCGCTAGGTGAGGATACTTACAGTGCGGCTCTGTCTTTTGAGAGGCAGAATATATGGCAGCATGCTATCTCTATTATATTAGATATAGTAGAAACAACCGACATTAGAACTAGCTTCCTATTATACTCTGAGGCTGATGATGCCCGCGCCATACTTGATGTCATAGCTCTGGCGCCTGAGGAGAGGCAGCGAATCATAGACGCCGCTAGGTGAGGATACTTACAGTGCGGCTCTGTCTTTTGAGAGGCAGAATATATGGCAGCATGCTATCTCTGTTATATTAGATATAGAAGACACAACCGACACTAGAACTAGCTTCCTATTATTCTCTGAGGCTGATGATGCTCGCGTCATACTTGAAGTAATAGCTTTAGCGCCTGAGGAGCGACTGCGAATCGTAGACGCCGCTCGGTTAGTGCCTATATTTACACCACCTTAGTATGTTACTGAAATGTAGTGTCATTGTCACTATTGGGAGAGAAATATATTCTAATAAACTCTTAATTTTTCAGGGCATCCGTGGATCGTTTCTCCACTTTAGAGTTTGAGAAGACCTTCCTCCGGGTAGCAGAACCTCTCATGAAGCTAGACTGATAGAATTATTCATATAAGCACTGACGGCCCGGCCACGACATTGCGCGACCGGCGATGGCGGCGGCTGCAACCATAGGTGGAAACGAAAGGTCGGGTCGGACGAACGGATCGGGCAATTGCTGTCTCGCTCCAACATATGATTGACACCGCTGCCGTCGCCGGTCGCGCAATGTCGCGATACTTAAACTTTTGAACGCCGCGTCTATCGTGTGCGGCGCGTCATCTTGAACCTTGTCGGAATGCACGAAGGTTGATATTGGGCTGTAGCCGCGCCACTAATTTTGTTACACATTGTATTGTATAGAAATTTTAGTTTTTTTAGGGTTCCGTACCCAAAGGGTAAAAACGGGACCCTGTTCTAAGACTCCGCTGTCCGTCCGTCCGTCTGTCACCACGCTGTATCTCACGAACCGTGATAGCTAGACAGTTGAAATTTTCACAGATGATGTATTTCTGTTGCCGCTACAAATGCTAAAAACAGAATCAAATAAAGATTTAAGTGGGGCTCCCATACAACAAACGTGATTTTTGACCGAAGTTAAGCAACGTCGGGCGGGGTTCAGTACTTGGATGGGTGACCGTTTTTTTTTTTGCTTGTTTTGCTCTATTTTTTGTTGATGGTGCGGAACCCTCCGTGCGCGAGTCCGACTCGCACTTGGCCGGTTTTTAAATACTAATCATGTCAAATGAGTTTTGAGTGAGTAGATAAAAACGTACCTATTTTATGGTTTGATAAGTTTAGAGAGTGATAAATACACTATTTCCAGTGCTAAGCATCAAATAGTAATACTTTTCATTTATGACATGTTCCACTAATTTTAAGTGTAATTCTAATTAAGTTTTAAAATAAAACATGCCAAAGTATTTTTTTGTTTTTATTGAAAACATCAATTATATATTAGCGGTAATGGTAAAATATTTGTTTATATAAAAATCAAGCTTAAAATTAAAACGGGTATTTACCATTCGTTTCATACGACTGAAATCTAATAAATAGAGACTACACTTTTTCTGTACCGTGTACAAACAGTAACAGTTAAATGTCCATAGATGGACCTTATGCCTTTTGTAATAAGGTTTACGAACTGTCTGTTAATGGCGATGGTGCTATTCACACAGCTGCCAAACAGCTGCTACTGTGTATCTATAAGTAATCACAGACAAGACATCCTCTAGACTGAGCATAGTAGCGGTACCCCCTCTGCCACAAATATACGGTAATTTTACTCCATTTTCGAGTGTCTTTGTGTGACGTCCGTGTCTTTGAACGGACCAATCACGGCACGGGACTCGCTCACCTCGTCCCCCGCACCCCAGTATTTTTGGCAGCATCGGTTTCATGAGATAATTGCTCTAAACTCCGTCTAGAGGATTCCTAGTCTATGTAAGTAATAAATTATTCTTTCAAAACTAACTTTTTTTGTTGAAATGCAAAACCATACAATTGCGTTGTAAGGCTGTGTATTTTCCGATGTATATAAGCAGTAGGTACTTTGTACAGTCTGCGTCAGATATATAGGAGCGGCCGAGGTGCTTAAAAATACCTGAACACGCACACTAGCGCCTTGACAATAGAGGTGGTCCAGATTGTAAACACCTTGGCGATCCGATATATTTGATGGCGACTGTACTAACAGCATTACATTCTGATGATGGATATACCTTATTTCGTTGCAATAAGGTCTACGTATGGTTAGTTACTTGTGTCAGCGATACAGAGAAAGTGTAAATCAGTTGTATGAAGCGTATGGGAAATACCTCATCGTGGAATGTCTATGTGGATATGTGCCCCACCCGATCCCGAGGAATCAGTCGCAGCTCGGAGCCGTGCTTCAGGAACACGTTACCTGAAAAACAAAACACCGATCAGTCGTATCTGTTCTATTAGGTATAATAAATAAATAATAATAATAAAGAAATATTATAGGGACATTCTTACACAAATTGACTAAGCCCCACGGTAAGCTCAAGAAGGCTTGTGTTGTGGGTACTCAGACAACGATATATATAATATATATAAATACTTAAATACATAGAAAACAACCATGACTCAGGAACAAATATCTGTATCATCATACAAATAAATGCCCTTACCAGGATTCGAACCCGGGACCATCGGCTTCATAGGCAGGGTAGGTAAGTTTTATTAACCCTTTGACCGCCGTTGGCATGTATACAAGACAACGATAGAACGATACACTGGCGCCGCTGTCTTGTATACACGACACAAATTCAACCGCTCGGTAAATGTGGAAAAAATATCAATTATAATTTTTTTTACACTCATGTTAATGTTTTAGGTCCTTGTTTAAAAAAAAATTGCATTTATTGCAGCTATAGAAATCCATTCTTTTATAATAAGGCTCTCAAAAAAATTGCTCCAGATTTCAACGTTTTGCTTGTTCCTCGTCGCCGTTGTCTTGTATACAAGACAGCTAGGGATGGGAATGTTAACTCGATATGAGAATATTCAAAATAAATATCAAATCGCAAATCTGGTTTTATTTAAGCATTTGAACACTTGTTAAATGCCAATTGGTGGTAACTAGTAACTAGAATACGTAAAACGAGACGAGAGAGAAAGGCATTAACTATAGCTGAAGTTCAGGGAGCTTCTTCAGCTGTTGATAGTAGAGTCAGACAAGTAAATCTGTCCTTGTGGTTTATTTGCAGAACAAAAGATTCATTTTAAGATGATAGTGTAGTGGGGAGTGATACCTTGCAGTGACCGCTTCGCACAAGAATGGTACAGGCGGACGCTAGGACTATATGTATAGTCAGTGTCGCCTAACTATGAGAATGTTATATATTTGAAATTGACGAAAAATTGTCATGGTAGGGAGGATGTAATACGGGAACTGAGAAGCTCATCTAAGGAACATGTCGAATGTGAAACATGCATTCCCGAACATTTCCGATTCCCACCCTTTTCCAATATTATTGTTCTTCACTCATTGACAATTCAATTAACCCACGTGCAATTTTCCCCAATGCCGTTCCGGTACTTACATTTATATTATCGACACACGGTGCGCGGCTCTAACGTTACGCTTATAAAGTTTACGTACCGACAAGCGCTTACGCCGTTGACCTAGAGACTATTATTACTTAATCCGCGCGGAAACAGTCCTTGTCGGTCTGCACTGCGGACAGTCCATGCGCGCCGTTGTCTTGTATAAACGACTTCTTGTACAGCCTAGTGCGGTGATATTACGTCATGAATCGATATTGTTTAGTGGTTGTTTTTAATGATAAAGACCTTTATTTTTAACATTGTCGTGTGTAAAAAATATGTTAATTTTTGGCATTTTCGAAATAAATTAAAGTTGGATAAGAACAAAGCCAAATTGAGAAGATTTTTACCATAAATTGTAAATATCGATATCACTATTTCCAATCCCTAAACTTTTTATTAGTTGTTTACTTAAAATTTGCTCTGGCGTGTGAGTGAGCGTCTTTGCGGACTAGGTCCGGCGGCCAAAAGGTTAACCTTTTCGACGCCGTGTCAAACACAAAAGCTGTCACGCTGACGCCACGTCACCGAAGTGTCAAAACAGAAATTGAACTTTATGCATATGCACGTTGGTCTTTGTTGCTCTGTGATATGTGACCGATTAATCGGTCTTTTGCGTTGAACCTACGGTGCGGATATATCGGTCATTGGCGTCCAAAAGGTTAAAAAGGTAGTACAAACAGCAACACTCTTAACTGTCCATCGGTGAACCTTATGCCTTTTGTTATAAGGTTAACAAACCGTTAGTTAACAGTGTGATGAGTGTGATAACAGTTAAATGAGCCCTAACTCTTGGTGGCCGGCTCTATAACTCTTCAGTATAGTGTCCTACTCCTCCTAGGAGGAGGAGGCTTACCGGCGGTCTGCTGGGGGTTGATGCCGATGCCGTCGTCGGTGATGATGGCGCTGGTGGCCGGCTCTATAACTCTTCAGTATAGTGTCTTACTCCTCCTAGGAGGAGGAGGCTTACCGGCGGTCTGCTGGGGGTTGATGCCGATGCCGTCGTCGTTGATGATGGCGCTGGTGGCCGGCTCTATAACTCTTCAGTATAGTGTCCTACTCCTCCTAGGAGGAGGAGGCTTACGGGCGGTCTGCTGGGGGTTGATGCCGATGCCGTCGTCGGTGATGATGGCGCTGGTGGCCGGCTCTATAACTCTTCAGTATAGTGTCTTACTCCTCCTAGGAGGAGGAGGCTTACCGGCGGTCTGCTGGGGGTTGATGCCGATGCCGTCGTCGTTGATGATGGCGCTGGTGGCCGGCTCTATAACTCTTCAGTATAGTGTCCTACTCCTCCTAGGAGGAGGAGGCTTACGGGCGGTCTGCTGGGGGTTGATGCCGATGCCGTCGTCGGTGATGATGGCGCTAGTGGCCGGCTATATAACTCTTCAGTATAGTGTCCTACTCCTCCTAGGAGGAGGAGGCTTACCGGCGGTCTGCTGGGGGTTGATGCCGATGCCGTCGTCGGTGATGATGGCGCTGGTGGCCGGCTATATAACTCTTCAGTATAGTGTCCTACTCCTCCTAGGAGGAGGAGGCTTACCGGCGGTCTGCTGGGGGTTGATGCCGATGCCGTCGTCGGTGATGATGGCGCTGGTGGCCGGCTCTATCTCTTCAGTATAGTGTCCTACTCCTCCTAGGAGGAGGAGGCTTACCGGCGGTCTGCTGGGGGTTGATGCCGATGCCGTCGTCGGTGATGATGGCGCTGGTGGCCGGCTCTATCTCTTCAGTATAGTGTCCTACTCCTCCTAGGAGGAGGAGGCTTACCGGCGGTCTGCTGGGGGTTGATGCCGATGCCGTCGTCGGTGATGATGGCGCTGGTGGCCGGCTCTATCTCTTCAGTATAGTGTCCTACTCCTCCTAGGAGGAGGAGGCTTACCGGCGGTCTGCTGGGGGTTGATGCCGATGCCGTCGTCGGTGATGATGGCGCTGGTGGCCGGCTCCACGCGGAACTCTTCGGCCGCGAACTTCAGTACCGCCGTGAATGGCGTCGCTTCCGGTACGCTCAACCTGCAAGAAATCGACTTTCAAGTCTGCAGTGGAAAAGCAACTTGCGTGCAGTTATAGCTACATTTTCGGTATCGTCTTGGGTCGTCCCATTCGTTTTTCGTCAAGTTCTTAAATTAGCCCTATTCTGCTTTCGTCACCCATTCTACATTCGTCACAATCGTCGGTGGCTTTCAATGTAGAATGGGTGACGAAAGCAGAATAGGACTAATTTAAGAACTTGACGAAAAACGAATGGGACGACCCAAGACGATACCACATTTTCGATTGCAAAATAAAACACGTCGCGTTTTACACTGCAGCCTGTATTCATTGCTTATAAGTTTGTAGCAAATATGATTGTTAGAAAGAGAGGCAAATAGATTACAGGTCTTGGTGCATCATCATCATGCTAGATACTACACCAACAACCAGTGGGACTTCCAATCAGACATCGCCCAGAAGTACAGAAACGATCTGAACCCACGGGAAAGGTAGTAAATGGGCGTTTTTTTTTGTGGTCCCCTACACTTTTTTTTCAAATTTGGGATTTTTTATGTTATTTCTACTCAGAATCACGAGCTCTTTCTATCCTAATAGGAGAAAATAAAAAAAGCGGCCAAGTGCGAGTCGGACTCGCCCATGAAGGGTTCCGTATTTAGGCGATTTATGACGTATAAAAAAAAAACTACTTACTAGATCTCGTTCAAACCAATTTTCGGTGGAAGTTTACATGGTAATGTACATCATATATTTTTTTTAGTTTTATCATTCTCTTATTTTAGAAGTTACAGGGGGGGGGACACACATTTTACCACTTTGGAAGTGTCTCTCGCGCAAACTATTCAGTTTAGAAAAAAATGATATTAGAAACCTCAATATCATTTTTGAAGACCTATCCATAGATACCCCACACGTATGGGTTTGATGAAAAAAAAATTTTTGAGTTTCAGTTCGAAGTATGGGGAACCCCTAAAATTTGTTGTTTTTTTTCTATTTTTGTGTGAAAATCTTAATGCGGTTCACAGAATACATCTACTTACCAAGTTTCAACAGTATAGTTCTTATAGTTTCGGAGAAAAGTGGCTGTGACATACGGACGGACAGACGGACAGACGGACAGACAGACAGACATGACGAATCTATAAGGGTTCCGTTTTTTGCCATTTGGCTACGGAACCCTAAAAAGTGCCCTAAGGTTTTTATTTCCATTACGTCACCATTTTTCATAGACTTTGTATGGCGGTCGCGGAATGGAAAGATCGAAAAATGTATGGAAATTTTGGGACACTTTTTTTCTCTTATTAGGATAGAAAGAGCTCGTGATTCTGAGTAGAAATAACATAAAAAATCCCAAATTTGAAAAAAAAGTGTACGGGACAACAAAGAAAAAACGCCCAAATAGCAATTAATTTAATGTGAAGTAAAATTATCTCCAACTTGTCTGAACTATGAGAATAAGGTTAGGCACAAATAATAAAATAATGAGTTGTAAAAATGTGTATTTAAAAAATTAGACAATCATTTGTGTTTAAAAATGTGTAGTAAATGTGTGTGTATGTGTGTGTGTAAATTAGACCAAAATTTATCATGATGGCAACATATTCTCCCAAAACATCCAATCATCAGAACTACTCCTAACTATGTCTTCAAACTCTAATCTTAAACACCGATCTTTGCAGAACCTCTGCACTACACCCACTAGCTCAGAATATGTCAGATCTATGTAAAAGAATTCTGAAGACATATTCTCTTTCAGCAACTTCCCACAGTCTAATAGAGCTTTTACAATCATTTTACACAAATCAGAATGATCTAAACATAGTTGTATAAATTGTTTCTCATCCACCTTGATTAAACATTTCCAGAATTGCTTGTAATTGTGATTTCGTTTTGACATGACTGTTATTAGTGTGTTAATAATATTGTTAACAGCACTATGA
This sequence comes from Cydia amplana, assembly GCF_948474715.1. Lineage (NCBI taxonomy): Eukaryota > Metazoa > Arthropoda > Insecta > Lepidoptera > Tortricidae > Cydia > Cydia amplana. The sequence continues at coordinate 6,468,185 of NC_086083.1, read as the reverse complement.
TACTTCAGTTCCTTATTTATTAAACTTAAGACTAGTAAATCAACTGTATCCTGAGTGCAGTTATCTAGCATAGTAATTATAGGTTCCTTTGGATCTTCACAGTTGTTAAGTTCATTCAATAGAATATTACTTTTGAACTGCATTATTTTGTCTCTTGACATTTGTACAGATAAGTTTCTAAGAAGAGTCTCCTTCGAAGCTGCTTCTAACATTAGCTCAGACAAGCATCTCTCCAATCTATCCTCTGAGAAATTTTGAAGAAATATTTTGAAACCTAAATCCATTTGTGTTATTTTAGTATTGGAAGTTATAATTTTCTTTAATATGCATTTTGGTGGATCTGCGAAACAGTTTTTGAGCACCATGGCTGACATGTCATGTTCATTATTCAATATGGATAGGACGTCACTGATCATATTTCTTCTTTGAAATTTATCTAGACATTTTTCTATATGATGGGCTACAAAGAATGCATTTTTAATTTCTGTTTCAGACGTGTCATTGTTAGGCCAGTCGTGAAGTTGGCAGAGTTGGAGAAAATCTTGGAAAAGGCCAATGAATTGCTTAGCGACCACGTCCATAGCTTTACGAAGTAACTTCAGCACTGCAGCGTCAGCATCTGTTAACACAAATTGATACTATTTTGAGATAAATCAAGGCACTGACTGCGTGAAGTTACTTCGCAAGTAAGCAAGGATATAACTCTCATGAAAATTAAAGTAAAAACTTACACTTTAAATGGTAATTTCGGATCCGAAGTCAGCGTAATCTTAAAAGTCACTTTCGACCTGAAAACAAAAGAAAATGTCAATGACATACCTATACAACTAAGCTAAATTAAGAACAGTTTGATATACATACATCTTGAAAGAAGCTTCTAAGTTATTTATTTAATAAAAAGAGTCCAAGTAATCCAGGAAACACGATTCGACTCACTATGGACTCACTAAAGGCAGACAAGTGAGACAAGCAAGCAAGACAAGTGACGTTTACATAAAATGTCATACGTCAACGGATCAACTTTTTTTAGAAAGCTGTTTGATGTTGGATAAAAGGCTTTGCTGTTGTTGAAACATAAGACCATTCGTGACTGATCTTGTCGAGAAAGTTAGATTTGCGATAGATCTAATTATTTTTATAAAATGTATCTCTATATTATACTACTCTTTGATGTATCTGCATCACATATAATCATCAATTTAAAAAACAATAATTTAGTGCAGTAATTAATTTAAATTGATCTCGAATAGCTCCGTTAATGTCAGCTGTTGCGTTTGACATTCCTTTGACGTACGGTACGAGGACGAGGATTTCGTAAAAATCAATAAACAAACCAGTTATTCTGCGCTCTACTTATAACTAATTTCGGTGTATATTAAATTGAAATGTTGTTAAAAAGAAATTTGTTAGAATGTGTAACTATTTTTTCGTGTGGCGTATGTGTTCTTTGCATATTTTTCAACTGCATGACGAACATATCCCCAATAACCGGGATATGGTTTTCTTTGTACGTTATTTTAGTGTTTATCCTCTCAATATCGTTTAGTTTTAAGTTCATCCAGTGGTTATTGCATATGAACAAGCCTATTAAATATGACTTAGAAGGTTTATTCAAGGATTATTCCCAGTTTATATTTCTAAAACGGTTTTTACCGCAAGTCAAGAGGAGGGTTAGATCTGCCGATTTTGAAGAAGGAAAGGAATATGACACGAATGAGCTGAGTGTTATTTCGACTGTGCTGCAGAAGAAGTTGGTGTCGTCATGGTATGAGCCGTATATTTCACAAGAAATTGGATTTCCATTTGCCTGCAAGCAAATGCTGGATCAAATGATTGAAAAAACTTTCAAGGTATGTCCTTAATATTATTAACAATGATATGATACATTTATTAAAATGTATTAAATATGTACTGTTGACATTGTGTTGTAATATGTATCCAATAACTTTTCCTCATTAGGCTAACTTGAGGTAAAATGTTGCGAAAATTTAATGAAATTCTATTCAGCAATAGTACTGTAAAATAGTACATTGTAACGAAACAAAAAGCTTACATGATATCAAGATATACAAATGTTAAATTATTTTAATAGATGGTCTGGTAAGAATTTATTATAAATTATAAATCCTGATTACTGTGGGACATCTCATTTTAGTCTTTGGAGATCTGCACCAAAATGTTGTACAGTGGTCTTTAACGCATTCATTGCCAGGGGGTGTGGCCTAGGAACAAACTTGTACGACGGTTGACGCACGCACATGTGCGTCGGGGGCAGTGAATGTGTTAAGTCGTTAAACTATGGCTGTCTGGCAATTCGGCATACAATAAGTTCCTAATTCCATACAATCCAGTCCATTAAATATAAGAGGCCTAGCTGTGGTCCTGAAGTAAAAAATTTAATACACTCTCAATTCAAAATTTCTTTTTTTTTAGATCTGCAATAAAATTGAAACCAAAGAAGTATTTATAGACACCTGCTCAATATTAACTAGCCACTTAAGAGAATACAAAAAAACATTGAAAAGGCATGAAAAATCACCGTCAAGCTCCATAGAGTCCCTTTACAAGAAAACTCACCCGATATTTGAAAAGAAATTGGAGCCGGGCGAACACTGCACCAATATTCTAAGGGTTATATTAAAAGATCTTGTCCCGTGGGAGCTTTGGGACACGCCACATTCTGAGTTACTAGTCCGTATCTTGTCTAAAAACCTTGATGCATTTATTGATGGTACTCTAGCAGACCCTGTTTGGATCAATGATAAGTTGTTGAATATCATAGACAAAGCAGAGGGTGCAGAAGAAGTGGTTGAGAAAGTAGAAGACCCAGAGGTAGAGGAGAAAAAAAGAGAGACGATGATTGAATCAGTATTGTCTACAATTGCGACAAATAGTGCAGCACCTATATTACAAAGAGGTAAGCTTGATTTTATTTATAATAATATACTATTTTTTCCTAGAAATATTAATAGAATTTTTAAAACTGGAAATTTAAAAAAAAAACTGGGAAAACTTATGAAAACTCAAAAATGCGCGTTTTCCCAGATATAAGACCTAGCTAAATAGCAATATTCATCGAAATCCGTTAGAGCCGTTGCCGTTTCCGAGAACCCCGAAATATATAAATATAAGAATATAAAGGTATGACATAATCTTATTCTCATTACTTTATGAACTAGGTCAAATGTAAATTACAACTAGCTTCTCATAAGCCTATTATAATTATGACGCTAATTTAATTTATTGGGTATGTGGTGTCATTAACTTTCACTGCAGATAAGAATACATTTTAAGTACTCAAATAGTTTTAGTTTATATAATCAAATTTTGTAATAATAAATCTGTCACTGGGAACCCTGTACCTATAACTTTTGAATGCCACAAGGCAATTATTTACTGATCTCACTATTCCCATGTTCGTAGATATAACTGAAGACGTCACCACACCATTCCCAGACACAGAAGCAGTGATAGAAGGTGCTGCGTTGCTGCCCGCAGCAGACGCGCCGGTGCTGCGGCAGCGCCGCGGCCGCCAGCGCGAGGTCAAGATCTATGACCGTATTGTTGAAGGTAACCTTCTGCATCCTTGGGACAAGGCCACCCGTATCGTCGCGGGACCTGACCCAACAAACATAAGTCAACACAAAACATAACAAATATAGCGAGGACCGATTGACTCACAACAAGGTCGAATGGAGGTAACGAGAGGCCTTTACCCAGTAGTTGGACACTAAAATACATTAATAAAAAATATATATTTATACTAATTTTAATTTTTAACAAGCAGAAAAGTTTGCGAACGACAGTAATTTAAAAAAAAAAATTCTAAGCTATATTTATTTGATATTGCTACTAAACAATGGTTGAAAAATGAATCGCTTTTGACTTTCTGTCTGATGTTTATATTCCTTTTCTTTCAACAGGCAGCGTAAAAACTTGGGACACGGACATGGACCTACAATGCATCAGCATGGGGCAGGACCTACTAGCGAGCTTGGACGGCGGTGTGGTCGGCCGGCTATGGCCAGACCCCGAGCCGGTGGACCATAGTCCCCCCGACACCACTAGCAAGGACCTGCCTCTTTGGTTCGGTAAGAGACTACAGATAGGACCTACTAGCGAGCCGAGACGGTGGTACCGCGCCTATGCCCAGACCCGGAGTGGACCATAGTCCTCCCGACACCACTAGCAAGGACCTGCCCCTTTGGTTTGGTAAGAGACTACAGATAGGACCTACTAGCGAGCATAAACGGCGGTACCGCGCCTATGCCCAGACCCGGAGTGGACCATAGTCCCCCTGACACCACTAGCAAGGACCTGCCCCTTTGGTTTGGTAAGAGACTACAGATAGGACCTACTAGCGAGCCGAGACGGTGGTACCGCGCCTATGCCCAGACCCGGAGTGGACCATAGTCCTCCCGACACCACTAGCAAGGACCTGCCGCTTTGGTTTGGTAAGAGACTACAGATAAGACCTACTAGCGAGCCTAGACGGTGGTACCGCGCCTATGCCCAGACCCGGAGTGGACCATAGTCCCCCCGACACCACTAGCAAGGACCTGCCCCTTTGGTTTGGTAAGAGACTACAGATAGGACCTACTAGCGAGCCGAGACGGTGGTACCGCGCCTATGGCCAGACCCGCAGTGGACCATAGTCCCCCTGACACCACTAGCAAGGACCTGCCCCTTTGGTTCGGTAAGAGACTACAGATAAGACCTACTAGCGCGCCTAGATGGTGGTAGGCCGACTATGGCCAGACCCCGAGCCGGTGGACCATAGTCCTCCCGACACCACTAGCAAGGACCTGCCCCTTTGGTTCGGTAAGAGACTACAGATAGGACCTACTAGCGAGCATAAACGGTGGTACCGCGCCTATGGCCAGACTTGGAGTGGACCATAGTCCTCCCGACACCACTAGCAAGGACCTGCCCCATTGGTTTGGTAAGAGACTACACAGACACGGCATTATGAAGCGTTTACAAAGAGCGCTAGGGTCACGACACATGGGTCCAACTTTACTTGTATTAAAATGCTACGATTTGAGCAGCACAACCGAGTTGTATTTTACACCATTTTGTACTATAATAGCCACGTTACTTCCCCAAAGTTAATTATTTTGTTAGTATTTTTAATTTACTGAAACTCAATTTTTTTATTAACTTTAGCCGTATGATGTTCAACCATCACACAGATACTGTTCTCATAGTGCGAGCGTAACATCGTTGCACAGCGATGTCTATTAATAATCGTATTTTGTCGAACGAGCGAGCGAAGCGAAGCGAAGTTCTTACATTCAACTTTGAACACGCGGCTGGCTAGCGGCACGTCCCGGCATTTCGATGTTTTTAAGCTGAACTGTCAGAAGATAGTTTGATACACAATAACTTAAGTAAATTTGTTCTAATTTAAATGAAATTGGCTAAACGTGTAGTCGAGGGCATTATATTTTAGTCATTAAATTATGAGCAGGCTCGATCAAGGGGTTATTGAGCTAGAAGAGCTTAGAAGGCCAAAAAGCTATTTGTGAGGTGTCTTGCTATTCTGGTCATTTTATTTGCAAGAAAGTATGGCCGAGGTTGGTATCAAATGAAAGTGATCGGCTTACACTTTCATAATATCGTTTTTAAATTTACCATTTTGAAATAATTAGCAAGAAAATAAACATAATATAGGTATTTGACATTTGACTGGAAATATTTCGGCTTACCACAGAGACAGTATCAGTTAAGGGCTCCACAGACCTTGCAATAAATCGTACGCGGTTTTCGATCCTTTGACGACTGCATTCAATTGATATTTTTGGAGAACCGCGAGTTCTCAGTTCGGGGCGAACTACTAGTTTATTAACTTTAGCCGTATGATGTTCAACTATCACACAGATACAGTTCTTACAGCGCGAGCGTAACATCGTTTCACAGCGATGTCTATTAATAATCGTATTTTGCCGTCATTTGTGTATGTTGCATCTATAAGATTACTTTCCTTGTGAGCTGCTCTGATAAGAACGCGAAGCTTTATAATGTTTTTCTCTAAAATTAAATTATTTTCAGGCGAAGAAGAAACACTAGACCTAGAACGGGATAGTCCTCCAAAAGACAGTCCGGTTAAGAAAGAGCACAGCCCGAAGCCCGTGGAACTGCTGAAGGAACTGCAGCACTCGGCCAAGACAAAGATAGGAGGCCTACAGGTCCCCATACATACACTACATGTCCGGCCCAATGTTAGTCCACGCACGTTCTGTCGCTTCTCTATGCTTTAAGAGATCGGTTGATCGGATTTATTTTATATAACTATTTAATTTTTTTTTAAGCTCTTGAGTATTTTTAATCTACGACGCTATCCGAAAGGTCGCAAGTTCGTGTCTTGCCGGAAGCGGTTAATTTTTATATACAAATCTGGAGATGCCGTTCAAATTCTTAAAAGTTTATTGAAGTGAAAACTTCTTTAGCGGCGCGGGCACCATTTGAGGTGGGGAAAAAATGATCACTCGAGACAGCGTAAGGCGATCACGTGACCGTATTAAGGGGCGTAAGGTGGCCACTCATAATTTAGATGGCATTTAAATCAATAATGAAAAACTCAACTTATTGACATTTATGTTGCGGACTCCTTTTCAAGACTCATTACCTATGTTCAAATAATTTGACGTTGTCATGGCAGTATGTAATAGTAGTTTATGCAACAGTGATATAATAAGGGTTCTTAAAATTCAAGGGTCGAAGTTACAAAACGAGACGTAGTCGAGTTTTGTAAAAAAAGACCCGAGAATTTTAAGAACCAATTATGAGCTGTTGCATACATTACTTTTTCTATGACAGCTGCAGCAAAAAAAAAAAAAAAAAGTTATTATTAAAAAAAAAGAGTTATTATTAAAAAAAAAGAGTTATTATTTAAAAAAAATTGAGTTATTATTTAAAAAAAAAGAGTTATTATTGTAAATGAAAACATACCTCTTTCAATCAAGATGATCGGAACTTGTATCTTTAAAAAAAATAAAGCAGTTGTATTATACTCATAAGATGACTGCTAGCAGTCATCTTATGAGCCTATAGACAAATCATTCAAATGACATTGCTTTAGATATCACTGTCAGTCATTTAATTGACACATTTAAGTGCTGGAGTAGAAAAATAAACATGTCAATGAAAAAGTGTGATCTTATTTGATTATAAATAGAATACCTCCGCTAAACGTATGTATCGTGTTACCGGGCGTCGGTAACATATTGAGGTGAGTTTTCACTTCTATCGGCACTCCCGGAGTGCACCCGTTGTTGCTTGTTTATAAATACTGCTTGATAAAAGCAAAATAAAGTATCTCACGCAAAGGATGTATCTTTTTAAGGATTTGGATCTATTTGCATTGTGTCTTTTTTTGCGTAAACGGTGCATTGTTGGGTTAATCCGTAAAATAATAAATGTTATATGAAGTATTTTAAAATTTAGTCTATAATCTAATAGTCTACGTTACTTAAGTAAATAATGATCCCATTGACCGATCTCTCTTTATCATTCCTAAGGCTAAATCCAAAAAGTTACTGTGAGTGTGCAAGTGCATATTCGTACCTAAATAACCCTGTATTAAGCATATCTGTAATTCTGTATGTATTAGATACATATTTATGAGAACCTTAGCAATATGTACTTAAATATTTGACTAAACAACTTTCACAATGGCTTTTTGGTGTAACTACCACAGACATTGACATAATATCTAAGGACGGGCAAGCCTTACGGGCAATAAGAATGGGACCAGTAAGTACAGTGTGTCACGCATACGAATTCGAGCCAATCGTGCAGTCTAACGCCATAACGCGATTGGTTGATGAGTCCGCATCACGCGCGCGATTGGTCGCAACTAGTTGCGTTAGTCTGCACGATTGGCTCGAATTCTCGAGTGACACCGCTGAACTAGCACCGTTCTTAGTGTCCGTAAGGCCCGTCCTTAGATATATGTCAATTACCACAGACAAATAGAATGGTCAATGGAAAGTCAAATAAATGGAATAATATGTAAATAGATATAATTGTTTTTTTTGTGAAGTATCTCTTACAGGGCGCAATTTAATAATGATGCGATTTTGACTTTCTACGACTAGGTGTTAGTTTATTTGTCTCTTGAAACTGGCGTATTATGAATCATTTATCGAGCATGACATGACATCAGTTGGAAAATTTATCATGTCTTGTCAAGCGCGATTGGCGCAACTATAATACGCCTGCTAAATCTTCTTAACTATGACATAAATGCAGTGGATGGGGTCTCTTAAGCTCGCTACAACAAGTCACATCACATGGTATTTCCCTAAATGTGTTAAAAGTCCCTTCAATGTTTCATGTCCGACTGGCACGATTTGCATGGAGAGGTAGTAGAATATAGTTGGGTGAATCAAATTTTTAGTCACTCGTTTCCATGGTTACGATTAGTTGCCCAGGGGACAAAATTAAGACTTGAAATCCTGATTTTATGGTATTTTATTGTATCAAGCATGCATTTTTGTGGTAGTTATAACCAATTTCCATAATACAACATCTCTTCAATAAAAGTGTGCCAGTATTGTCCCTTGGACAACGGGACAGGATAACAACACAAAAAAAAGTTGATTCACCCAGTTGCACGTCCTCGATACATAAGTTACATAACTACCTATGAATGTAGAGTTTGTTCGGAAAGAGAAGAGTCGTGGAATGTATTGGGCTCCATACATTCCACCATTTTTTTTCCGCACAGACTCTACCTATATGTGTGAATCTGTGAACAGGAATTGTCGGAGTTAATTATTTAATAGTAGAGAGGTGTAAAGTATTTGCTACTAAAGAACGGACGCCTAGCCTGAACCTGTCACTATCGCACGCGGATAATTAATATTGCTGTCCCTCTCTCACAATGTCATTGAACGCTGTCATCATGGGCGAGACAGCAATATAATTACGTGGGAAGGATAGAGATAGGAACAGGCGGGTCAATGTACGACATTCCTCGTGCTAAGTGTCCTTCTTTAGATCGGTTGTGGTGTTTTGTGCTGTTGGTAATGCAAAATTAATCTTAAATGTTGGGCGATAAGGATAACTTTTCTAGTAAGACCGTTCGGGCGCATGAATACGAGTAAGTCTACTGTTGGTGTTAGTGTAAAATGAGTCGTATGTGTTGGGTGATAAGGTTTGGTGTCGCAGGACGAGGCCGCGGGCATGATGGAGGGGCTTCTGGACTTCGGGATCGCGGGGCTGAAGAAAGGATTGCGGTTCACAGGCCTGAGTGACGATTCGCAGGTAAATAACTGGTTAGGTTAGGTTAGACTAGGAATCCTCTAGACTGAGCATAGTAACGCTACCCCCTCTGCCGCTTATACGGTAGTTTTACTCCATCTTCGAGTCAATCTCGTGCCGTGATTAGTCGGTGTCTTTGAACGGACCAATCACGGCACGGGATTCGCTCAACTCGTCCCCCCCGCACCCCCGTATTTTTGGCAGCATCGGTTTCATGAAATAATTGCTCTAAACTCAGTCTAGAGGATTCCTAGTCTATGGGTAAGATAAACTCTGGGACTAGAGAAAATAAACAGTTGGAGACACTTAGGGCCACTTGCACCATTCACTAACCCGGGGTTAAACGGTTAAACCTGGAGTTACCAAGTTTACCAGTACAAATTGACACTGGGTTAACGGTCTAACCGGTTAACCCCGGGTTAGTGGGATGGTGCAAGTGGGACTTAAAGATATTAACATCTAAATTAAATGATAATACTAACAATAAAACGAATGTATAAATAAAATTTACTAAAATACGTGGAAGGACTTTTCTGTGGCTTCCGTGGCATGGGCCCTAGGGGCTGTTCATAAATTACGTCATCTATTTTTGACGATTTTTGACCCCCCCCCCCCCTAAAATCATCCAAAAATCATGCTTCGAATGACCCCGTTTCCTCCTACGTCATGCTACCATCATCCGATGTCCAGACCCCCCCCCCATTTGAAATGACGTAATTTATGAATCCCTACGGAAACCAGCGCTGGCTTTTATAGCTAGCATTATGCTGAGTTGGGTCCATTTCGTGATGCACACTTATTGATTTCTTCTTTTCCTGCTGTTGTTGTTGTCTGTACATGTCCGTACATGTTTTGTGATCGTCACGAATAAAAATCTTTTATCTTTATCTACATTAGAATTGTAAATTCGAGTCTGAAATATTCATCTTTCCATGCTGTTTGCGTATGTCTCCAGGACAAGTCGCCATCTCATCTGAAGGACCAGAGCGAGCGGAATTCGCCCACGGAGAGCAGAAAGCTGGCCCAGAGGGAACCTATCATGTCGTCTGTCATACAAAGAGGTCGGTGCATTTAACCCTTGCGAGACAGAGACAGTAGACAGAGACCACTGACAATCCAACCTCTAGACTGAGCTTAGGCCAATTCTTTCATGAAACCGATCCTGCCAAAAATACGGGGGTGCGGGGGGACGAGGAGAGCGAATCCCGTGCCGTGATTGGTCCGTTCAAAGACACGGACCAATCACGGCACGGGATTGACTCGAAGATGGAGTAACGCTACCTTATGTGTGGCAGAGGGGGTAGCGCGACTATGCTATGTCTAGAGGTTGGATTGTCTGTGACAGAGACCCTCTGTCTCCTGTCTCGCTCGCGAACTGTCGCTTATATGTTGCCTATCGTCAAGTAATGGTCGCGGTCTCCGGTCGCGGTCTTCTGTCTCGGTCGCTTGTCTCTGTCGTGGCAGGAACCTCCACCTTTAAGGTGCAGTGGGTTCAGACAGCAGGGTTTTTGAAAAATCGTAGCGCTTTATTATAGTCTGTCAAGCTGGATATGTCAGTAGCAATGTAAAGCAAACTAGAGTATGGTATCCCCAGGAAAAGAACAAAAAGCAGCAATGTACTTCGAACAACGATGAAATGTAAACAAAACGGTTCCACAGATAAGATATAAATGACCCGCGATTTTCGAATAATTCATACGTAGTGTTGCTAACCCGCGATTTGTCAAATTTGCCGCCTTTTTCTACTGACAAGATTTGCTTGGCCAGGTATAATTATTTTTGCACAAAATTAATATGAAAATTGTTTATAAAAATGTGGAATTTAATAGGTTGTTTCATACTCTTGTTGTTCTTTCTAGTATAATTTAAACTTTATTAGCCTATAATAACAATATACAGTCAGCAAAACTATATATTTGTATGCTTATAGTGCGAACCTAATAGTTTAGCTTACTGTACATAATGGTGGTAACTGGACAACTGACATCAACCCTAATATTATAAGTTTATCCGTGCATTAATTATTGGTAATTGATACTATTTTATACGCCGCAGAAGACAATGGAGCGAGCGTGGTGCCCTCACTAGTGAAACAGCATCGTGTGGTGTCGCAAGACAGCGTGGTGCGTATTTATTAAATATATAGTTACTACGCATACGTTACTAATTACTATTATACGCGGTATGCGGTCCTTCAAAAAAGTTGTTGTATCGACTAATATCAGTTACCTGTTGAAATAAAAGTACAGTTATGGACAATGATAGGTTATACTCATACTTGAGGTACACAAAAAACACTTCCATATTATTTCTATGCCTACGAAGAAATCAGTTATTTTTGATTAATTTTCTCATTCCATCCATCTTTGTCACACTCGTTGTTAAACATAAGCTCGTCTCTTTCTCTTTCGGTGTGCGGGAGCTCGTTAGCACGTGCACATTTCTCGCTTGTCCAGTCGCGACTAAAGGCAAATTGTCCAATTTGTCACAAGTTAAGCGCTTCAATTTTGGAACGCCTATAACCTATTTTGAGTTATAAATCATTGGTTATGGATAAAAGCTTGTATCATAAAACCGGCCAAGTGCGAGTCGGACTCGCGCACGGAGGGTTCCGTACCATCAACAAAAATAGAGCAAAACACGAAATAGAGAAAAAAACGGTCACCCATCCAAGTACTGACCCCGCCCGACGTTGCTTAACTTCGGTCAAAAATGACGTTTGTTGTATGGGAGCCCCACATAAATTTTTATTTTATTCTGTTTTTAGTATTTGTTGTTATAGCGGCAACAGAAATACATCATTTGTGAAAATTTCAACTGTCTAGCTATCACGGTTCGTGAGACACAGCCTGGTGACGGACGGACGGACGGACGGACGGACGGATGGACGGACGGACGGACGGCGGAGTCTTAGTAATAGGGTCCCGTTTTTACCCTTTGGGTACGGAACCCTAAAAAGATATTTTTGACAAATACTCGTACGTGTCACTTGTTACTGTGCTAATAAAGAGTATTCTATCTATCTATATATCTATCCCTATTCTTCGGTCAGCCATCAGCGCCGAGACCGATCCCGCACGGCCCTCTGCCGGACTCCCCGGAACCTGAGTACGAGGAGGCGGCCGACCTGTCCGCCAGCATCGCCAAGCTGCGCTCGCTGCTGCAGCGGCAGGGCAGCCCCGAGAAAAACGGCTCCGGACACAGGTGCGTATAGTTCTAGCTTTCTAGTAGACCCCGAAGGCTTATCCTATTGTCTATTGTTCAGTAAAACCGCTACTTACCTGCAAAAAAGGGTCCTAATTATTCTATTTGGCACCTGAGCGCGGGCTAGTCCAACGCTCAAAAAACCAGTGTAGGTGCGCTCTCCGATAACGCGCCTTTGTTACGCATCTCGATGACACATTTTAGAGTGGTTCTGTAGCGTTCGACTTGCCGGCACTCAGTAACCGAAGTACCGATTTTTTATGCAGGTGGTTGTGGCACGTGGCACGAGCGGTTTTTCTTAACAATAGACAATAGGATTAGCCTTCGGGGTCTATTAAAAAGCTACAAACTATACCGGTTAGTAGCTAAATTTTTTCTTTCCATCCTCGCGTTGTCCCGGCATTTTGGCCACGGCTCATGGGAGTCTGGTGTCCGCTTGGCAACAAATCCCAGGAATTGGCGTAGGCACTAGTTTTTTTACGAAAGCGACTGCCATCTGACCTTCCAACCCAGAGGGTAAACTAGGCCTTATTGGGATTAGTCCAGTTTCCTTACGATGTTTTCCTTCACCGAAAAGCGACTGGTAAATATCAAATGATATTTCGTACTTAAGTTCCGAAAAACTCATTGGTACGAGCCGGGGTTTGAACCCGGGACCTCCGGATTGCAAGTCGCACGCTCTTACCGCTAGGCCACCAGCGCTTCCCCGCACAGACTCTAGTACCTAGATTAATATCCGGGATATGGTCTATATTAGAGATGCAACGGAGAGTTGTTTAGATTCGGTATCTGACCGCCGAATATGCGGCCGGTTGAACTATACCTAATACATTTCGGTTTTCAGGTGCGCATTGTGCAGGTTAAACTGTCTCATAATATTTATAACTTTCGCGTTTTGAACACATGTCGTCGCTATACTTACTCAACCTCATATCTGCAACAATCATTTGATGGAAATGTCGCTTTTCTTTCATTCGGAATACGGGTGTTTTTGTCATCAAATGAGTGTTGCAGATACGAGGTTGAGTAAGTATAGCGGCGATATTAACTCACATTTATAGACGGGTCTATCGCGAAATTTATTTTATTACCTTTATTTACCGACGTTTCGAAAGAGGTTTCACTAGTCGTGGTCGCTGCTAACTGATGTCCCAGCAAAATGTCAAAACAGAAATTTGTGCAACCACCCGACGAAAATTGTATGAAAAAGTTTGGGGTAGACATCACATTTTCAAACCACCCACTACACATAATGTTAATTATTGTCAATAGTCCGACACGCAACACTCACAATATCCACGCACACATCCAACACAACACAATATCAACGTCAGTAAATAAAGGTAATAATAGTACATTGTACAACAAGGGCATAAAGTGACCCATTTTTACCCGAGGCAATTTTAAAGCAAATAATAGACGAGGGTAAAAATGGACATTTATGCCCTTGTTGTACACTCTGCTTTTCACTTCGATTGCGAGGAAAATATACATACAAAAATATCCAATATTTTAGGTTATTATCCCGTATTTATTCAAGACTAAAGAAAATTTTATTCGGGCCGGTCGGGGGCGCGGGGCCCGCCGGGCGGGAGCGCGCCGGCAAGGCTGGCAGTTTGTATGGCAGATTTTGGACTTTATTGCTAGGTCAATAAGGGTCGCAATAGATGATTTTACTTTATGCTCTAGAACATAATAAGCAACTTTATGTCGTCTACGCACGACATAAAGGTGCACTTTTTGAGCATGAGAAGTGAAAAATAAATTTCGCGTTAGACCCGTCTATAAATGAGAGTTAATATTTGACCTGTCTCGTAGTGAAGTGAGCCCGTTACTTCCCGACTAAAAATACAGTGTGTCCTTGCAGCGGCGAGGAGGTGGTGTGGGGGGGTGCGGAGGAGACGCGCGGGCGCACGCAGCGCCACCACTGCTCGCGGCCCGTCGACACCGCCACCCTCGCCGGTAACACACACTACATACACACAGTGTGTCCTTGCAGCGGCGAGGAGGTGGTGTGGGGGGGTGCGGAGGAGACGCGCGGGCGCACGCAGCGCCACCACTGCTCGCGGCCCGTCGACACCGCCACCCTCGCCGGTAACACACACTACATACACACAGTGTGTCCTTGCAGCGGCGAGGAGGTGGTGTGGGGGGGTGCGGAGGAGACGCGCGGGCGCACGCAGCGCCACCACTGCTCGCGGCCCGTCGACACCGCCACCCTCGCCGGTAACACACACTACATACACACAGTGTGTCCTTGCAGCGGCGAGGAGGTGGTGTGGGGGGGTGCGGAGGAGACGCGCGGGCGCACGCAGCGCCACCACTGCTCGCGGCCCGTCGACACCGCCACCCTCGCCGGTAACACACACTACATACACACAGTGTGTCCTTGCAGCGGCGAGGAGGTGGTGTGGGGGGGTGCGGAGGAGACGCGCGGGCGCACGCAGCGCCACCACTGCTCGCGGCCCGTCGACACCGCCACCCTCGCCGGTAACACACACTACATACACACAGTGTGTCCTTGCAGCGGCGAGGAGGTGGTGTGGGGGGGTGCGGAGGAGACGCGCGGGCGCACGCAGCGCCACCACTGCTCGCGGCCCGTCGACACCGCCACCCTCGCCGGTAACACACACTACATACACACAGTGTGTCCTTGCAGCGGCGAGGAGGTGGTGTGGGGGGGTGCGGAGGAGACGCGCGGGCGCACGCAGCGCCACCACTGCTCGCGGCCCGTCGACACCGCCACCCTCGCCGGTAACACACACTACATACACACAGTGTGTCCTTGCAGCGGCGAGGAGGTGGTGTGGGGGGGTGCGGAGGAGACGCGCGGGCGCACGCAGCGCCACCACTGCTCGCGGCCCGTCGACACCGCCACCCTCGCCGGTAACACACACTACATACACACAGTGTGTCCTTGCAGCGGCGAGGAGGTGGTGTGGGGGGGTGCGGAGGAGACGCGCGGGCGCACGCAGCGCCACCACTGCTCGCGGCCCGTCGACACCGCCACCCTCGCCGGTAACACACACTACATACACACAGTGTGTCCTTGCAGCGGCGAGGAGGTGGTGTGGGGGGGTGCGGAGGAGACGCGCGGGCGCACGCAGCGCCACCACTGCTCGCGGCCCGTCGACACCGCCACCCTCGCCGGTAACACACACTACATACCAGGGATGTTGCGAATATCCGCATCCGCAACCGCGGAACTTCCGCATTATTTTCAACATCCGCATCCGCATCCGCATAAAATCGATGCGAATTTAATGCGGATGCGGATGTGGAACAGGTCGGTACAGGAACGTCTTAGCATCGGCGTAAGTGCTAGACTGCTAGGTAATTTAGTCATTAACCAAAAAAACCTATTAGAAATGAGCAGTCAAGCGTGAGTGGGACTTAATGTACGGAACCCTTGGAACGCGAGTCCGACTCGCACTTGGCCGGTTTTTTGAAATAAAAATTACTAAAATGTAATATTTGACGTTTTTTATGGTACTATCTTGACATCCGCATCCGCGGATGTGAGCCTTTAAAAATCCGCATCCGCGGATGTCAAAAAATCGGCATCCGCAACATCCCTGCTACATACTATGACAATATACTATTTTAACATATTCTACATGTTTTTATTTAGATCAAAATTTATTCAGGACGCTTAAACACCAAACATTTAACAAAAACATGTCACAATAACTCTTTAAAACGTTACTTAAGGTACCTTTTGAATGCTTTGACGCTGGTCTTCCATGGAAACCCTTCCAAGAAACGCGACATAACTAGCCATACAAATGAGATTAAGTTCGCATATCTAACTGATACTATAAGAAAAAATTTGTGTTAATATATGTTTCAACTGTAAAATACAATTGTTATATTTGAGATTTTTACCTAGTTACGTGAATTAAATGTTACCATATAGTTCGTTTTTTTTAGTATTAGAAAGAAGATAAGCGATCTTGACATGTCTTTTTATTAAAAATCACCATTGAAAGAGAAATCACAACAAATATGTTAGAATTATAAATCATATATGTACTATCTTTTACATTATTTGCTTTCATAAGTAATATAAACAATTTTTTAAAGCGTTTTTCAATATTTTTTAATAAATAGTCACGTCAAAATTGTTTACCTTCTTTCTAATGCTAAAAAACGAACTATAGCATGAAACTTGTATTGATGTAATAAATAAACTGAAAAAAAAAAGATTACTTTTATATGGACAATGAAATTGAAAATGAAAAAAAGTTTATTGTATAAATTTAGACATACAGTAAATCACGTCTCTGTGTCCTGATCTAGGAAACCCTGTGTTACAGGACCCAGTTTCGTTACTTATACTAGTTTCTTAATCTATATATTGGTAGGTACAAATTGTACAGAGAGTTACACTGAAACTTACAGATAGCTATGCATGCCTCTTTTAACGTATACATTATTTTTATTTGTGAACTGCATGTGTGTGTGTGTGTGTGTTAGTGTGTAAAAATGCATGCTATAATATTTATGATAAGGAAGTATTATTTGAATGTTATTATTATATCAATGTTATTGTTTCAGACGAGTACGATATGCAGAATGATAGGAGCTCGTCACCGACGCCCTCCAATAGACTAGATAAGTGAGTACTAATCTTAGTAACATTTACAACTTTCACTGAACAATTTTTTTTTTAAAACGGGAGTTAAATATCAGAGTGGAAACCATACGGCAAATCCATTTTGAACCTAAAATTCATTGCTTACTTACTTCACTGGCCCAGTGACCCAAAAAGGATCTTGGCCTCTGACACAAGAGAGCGCCACTCTGCCCTGTTCTGCGCCACTTCACGCCAGTTGGGTTTTCCGAGGGCGGACAGGTCTTTTAGGGTTTCGTCACTCCAGCAGTATCTGGGACGCCCAGACGGACGTTTTCCACCCGGAGGCCCCACATAAGCTTGCGTCTTCCGCTTCGCGTCGGCAAAATCGAAACTCATCCACGAATTGCCCTTTCCCGGCCTCTGCAATAATGTATATATTTATTTATTTATTTAATTTAGGTTATATTTATATATGTACGCTTTATTTTTATTTATTTAAGTATTTCTATTTATGTTTATATATATTATTTGTAACAATGTGTATTCAAAACTTGCATTTCATTAACTTTAGTGATTGTACACTATTGTTTTGTTTGTCATTCATCGTTACTTCTGTTTTGTTTTATTCGTTTCCTCAAAGGTTAACTGGAAGAGATCCCATACAGGGATAAGTTCGCCTTTGTTGTATTTAATTTACTCTGTAACTATGTTTCTCGTGTTTTTATTTCTATGTGCAATAAAGTATATACATACATACATACATATGTATTATATGTCTGTGTCTCACGGTAGTTTTGTTATTAAAATGAGAAATTAAAAGCTTGATTCCGTTTCAGATTGTTCCAAAGAACGGTGACGGGTGTGTTCAACTCTATAAAAACTGCCGTTGGCGCGGAAGGAGACGAAGTACTCCCCCAGCAGCCTCTACAGGAGTGGACCTACGTCTGCACCTCCGTCGAACTCAGCGTAAGGCCACTCACTTTATTTCTGTACCATTCGTATACTTTATTAAATTTAATTAAATAGTCATTTATTTCAAATAACAAGGATTCATAATAATTATTTGCGTCATTTGACACCTTGGAGGATATAATCAAACGGAGACGCCATGTCTGTAATTTTCTGTACAAAACAGTCTGCCGATTTTTGCGGGGGAGGGGAACGTCAAATGTATGCGTAACGTAAAAATAGCCATGTCAGATAAACGTCAGTCCATACATTGTGTATGACCATTGGCCGCCTATTTTCGACAGAGGGGAAAGCCTGTTAATGGCTACTCCGTTTAGTTGTATCCTCCAAGTTTGACACATTAAGAATAACGTATATAGAGATGTATAATTTGTTGACCCGTGCGAAGCCGGGGCGGGTCGCTAGTATTTAATAATATAAAGTTGTATGTATGTGTTTATGAAGGTGGGAGGCGCGGTGGCGCGGCTGGTGGGGTCGCGGCGCGCGTACTCGCACGTGGACGCGGCGCTCGACTCGCTCGAGCAGCTCGCGCCGCCGCCCTGTCCGCACCACATAGTGCCCGAGGACTTCGGTAAGGGAACTACTGGACCTTTATACTGTGGGGACAGTGAACTAGGGTACACTATAGTATACGCATGGGAGGAGCATAACGCGTACTCGCACGTGGACGCGGCGCTCGACTCGCTCGAGCAGCTCGCGCCGCCGCCCCGTCCGCACCACATCGTGCCCGAGGACTTCGGTAAGGGAACTACTGGACCTTTATACTGTGGGGACAGTGAACTAGGGTACACTATAGTATACGCATGGGAGGAGCATAACGCGTACTCGCACGTGGACGCGGCGCTCGACTCGCTCGAGCAGCTCGCGCCGCCGCCCCGTCCGCACCACATAGTGCCCGAGGACTTCGGTAAGGGAACTACTGGACCTTTATACTGTGGGGACAGTGAACTAGGGTACACTATAGTATACGCATGGGAGGAGCATAACGCGTACTCGCACGTGGACGCGGCGCTCGACTCGCTCGAGCAGCTCGCGCCGCCGCCCCGTCCGCACCACATAGTGCCCGAGGACTTCGGTAAGGGAACTACTGGACCTTTATACTGTGGGGACAGTGAACTAGGGTACACTATAGTATACGCATGGGAGGAGCATAACGCGTACTCGCACGTGGACGCGGCGCTCGACTCGCTCGAGCAGCTCGCGCCGCCGCCCCGTCCGCACCACATCGTGCCCGAGGACTTCGGTAAGGGAACTACTGGACCTTTATACTGTGGGGACAGTGAACTAGGGTACACTATAGTATACGCATGGGAGGAGCATAACGCGTACTCGCACGTGGACGCGGCGCTCGACTCGCTCGAGCAGCTCGCGCCGCCGCCCTGTCCGCACCACATAGTGCCCGAGGACTTCGGTAAGGGAACTACTGGACCTTTATACTGTGGGGACAGTGAACTAGGGTACACTATAGTATACGCATGGGAGGAGCATAACGCGTACTCGCACGTGGACGCGGCGCTCGACTCGCTCGAGCAGCTCGCGCCGCCGCCCCGTCCGCACCACATCGTGCCCGAGGACTTCGGTAAGGGAACTACTGGACCTTTATACTGTGGGGACAGTGAACTAGGGTACACTATAGTATACGCATGGGAGGAGCATAACGCGTACTCGCACGTGGACGCGGCGCTCGACTCGCTCGAGCAGCTCGCGCCGCCGCCCTGTCCGCACCACATAGTGCCCGAGGACTTCGGTAAGGGAACTACTGGACCTTTATACTGTGGGGACAGTGAACTAGGGTACACTATAGTATACGCATGGGAGGAGCATAACGCGTACTCGCACGTGGACGCGGCGCTCGACTCGCTCGAGCAGCTCGCGCCGCCGCCCCGTCCGCACCACATCGTGCCCGAGGACTTCGGTAAGGGAACTACTGGACCTTTATACTGTGGGGACAGTGAACTAGGGTACACTATAGTATACGCATGGGAGGAGCATAACGCGTACTCGCACGTGGACGCGGCGCTCGACTCGCTCGAGCAGCTCGCGCCGCCGCCCCGTCCGCACCACATAGTGCCCGAGGACTTCGGTAAGGGAACTACTGGACCTTTATACTGTGGGGACAGTGAACTAGGGTACACTATAGTATACGCATGGGAGGAGCATAACGCGTACTCGCACGTGGACGCGGCGCTCGACTCGCTCGAGCAGCTCGCGCCGCCGCCCCGTCCGCACCACATAGTGCCCGAGGACTTCGGTAAGGGAACTACTGGACCTTTATACTGTGGGGACAGTGAACTAGGGTACACTATAGTATACGCATGGGAGGAGCATAACGCGTACTCGCACGTGGACGCGGCGCTCGACTCGCTCGAGCAGCTCGCGCCGCCGCCCCGTCCGCACCACATCGTGCCCGAGGACTTCGGTAAGGGAACTACTGGACCTTTATACTGTGGGGACAGTGAACTAGGGTACACTATAGTATACGCATGGGAGGAGCATAACGCGTACTCGCACGTGGACGCGGCGCTCGACTCGCTCGAGCAGCTCGCGCCGCCGCCCCGTCCGCACCACATAGTGCCCGAGGACTTCGGTAAGGGAACTACTGGACCTTTATACTGTGGGGACAGTGAACTAGGGTACACTATAGTATACGCATGGGAGGAGCATAACGCGTACTCGCACGTGGACGCGGCGCTCGACTCGCTCGAGCAGCTCGCGCCGCCGCCCCGTCCGCACCACATAGTGCCCGAGGACTTCGGTAAGGGAACTACTGGACCTTTATACTGTGGGGACAGTGAACTAGGGTACACTATAGTATACGCATGGGAGGAGCATAACGCGTACTCGCACGTGGACGCGGCGCTCGACTCGCTCGAGCAGCTCGCGCCGCCGCCCCGTCCGCACCACATAGTGCCCGAGGACTTCGGTAAGGGAACTACTGGACCTTTATACTGTGGGGACAGTGAACTAGGGTACACTATAGTATACGCATGGGAGGAGCATAACGCGTACTCGCACGTGGACGCGGCGCTCGACTCGCTCGAGCAGCTCGCGCCGCCGCCCCGTCCGCACCACATCGTGCCCGAGGACTTCGGTAAGGGAACTACTGGACCTTTATACTGTGGGGACAGTGAACTAGGGTACACTATAGTATACGCATGGGAGGAGCATAACGCGTACTCGCACGTGGACGCGGCGCTCGACTCGCTCGAGCAGCTCGCGCCGCCGCCCCGTCCGCACCACATAGTGCCCGAGGACTTCGGTAAGGGAACTACTGGACCTTTATACTGTGGGGACAGTGAACTAGGGTACACTATAGTATACGCATGGGAGGAGCATAACGCGTACTCGCACGTGGACGCGGCGCTCGACTCGCTCGAGCAGCTCGCGCCGCCGCCCCGTCCGCACCACATCGTGCCCGAGGACTTCGGTAAGGGAACTACTGGACCTTTATACTGTGGGGACAGTGAACTAGGGTACACTATAGTATACGCATGGGAGGAGCATAACGCGTACTCGCACGTGGACGCGGCGCTCGACTCGCTCGAGCAGCTCGCGCCGCCGCCCCGTCCGCACCACATCGTGCCCGAGGACTTCGGTAAGGGAACTACTGGACCTTTATACTGTGGGGACAGTGAACTAGGGTACACTATAGTATACGCATGGGAGGAGCATAACGCGTACTCGCACGTGGACGCGGCGCTCGACTCGCTCGAGCAGCTCGCGCCGCCGCCCCGTCCGCACCACATAGTGCCCGAGGACTTCGGTAAGGGAACTACTGGACCTTTATACTGTGGGGACAGTGAACTAGGGTACACTATAGTATACGCATGGGAGGAGCATAACGCGTACTCGCACGTGGACGCGGCGCTCGACTCGCTCGAGCAGCTCGCGCCGCCGCCCCGTCCGCACCACATCGTGCCCGAGGACTTCGGTAAGGGAACTACTGGACCTTTATACTGTGGGGACAGTGAACTAGGGTACACTATAGTATATGCGTGGGAGGAGCATAACGCGTACTCGCACGTGGACGCGGCGCTCGACTCGCTCGAGCAGCTCGCGCCGCCGCCCCGTCCGCACCACATAGTGCCCGAGGACTTCGGTAAGGGAACTACTGGACCTTTATACTGTGGGGACAGTGAACTAGGGTACACTATAGTATATGCGTGGGAGGAGCATAACGCGTACTCGCACGTGGACGCGGCGCTCGACTCGCTCGAGCAGCTCGCGCCGCCGCCCCGTCCGCACCACATCGTGCCCGAGGACTTCGGTAAGGGAACTACTGGACCTTTATACTGTGGGGACAGTGAACTAGGGTACACTATAGTATATGCGTGGGAGGAGCATAACGCGTACTCGCACGTGGACGCGGCGCTCGACTCGCTCGAGCAGCTCGCGCCGCCGCCCCGTCCGCACCACATAGTGCCCGAGGACTTCGGTAAGGGAACTACTGGACCTTTATACTGTGGGGACAGTGAACTAGGGTACACTATAGTATACGCGTGGGAGGAGCATAACGCGTACTCGCACGTGGACGCGGCGCTCGACTCGCTCGAGCAGCTCGCGCCGCCGCCCCGTCCGCACCACATAGTGCCCGAGGACTTCGGTAAGGGAACTACTGGACCTTTATACTGTGGGGACAGTGAACTATGTGATAGGCAGATGC
This sequence comes from Cydia amplana, assembly GCF_948474715.1. Taxonomy (NCBI): domain Eukaryota; kingdom Metazoa; phylum Arthropoda; class Insecta; order Lepidoptera; family Tortricidae; genus Cydia; species Cydia amplana. The sequence goes on along the minus strand of NC_086083.1, from coordinate 6,445,506 downwards.
GTCTATCTACACGTAGCTCACGTAGTGCACGTAAACCACGTAGTGGATACCTAGCGAATTAATAAACAGATAAAACACCTCTCCATCCGATAAGGGATTTCCTCTTGAAGACACGTAGTTTAATAATATATATAGTTGATCATTAGAATTACTGGGGGGATTGGTGGTGACTTGTATAGTGACAGGATATAAACTATAATACATCAACCCGAGTTTAGTGTCTACTCCCCTCCCGGCACTCTGCCTATTTCATGGCGGCCGTGGACATGAATTCTGCGTGAGGATACTGCGAGTATAAAATCATCATGGACGACGACAGTGAAGAGGACTTTGAGGACGAGTCGGCGGCGTCGAGCTTACCCAGTGATTTTTCTTATTAAGTGGTAATCAGCAGTACGAAAATGGGAGGATAGAAAGTGCAGAAACCGAAGAATGAGGTCGTAATAGTGACCGCGGCCAGTATCAACATCGCTTCATTGGCTTCGGCGGGTTTGGATTTGTCGGAGGTCCGAGATGGCGTCGTCTACGCGTCTGGGTACGCATTGCTGCCGGGTGCTGGGAGCGGAGCGTCGCGTCGCGTCGAGCGAGGTGGAAATTATTAAGGGTATTTTGAGTGTTTTTATTTTTATTTTTTATGTGTGCGAATAATGTTTCTACTTAGTTAACTTTAAGGATTTATTGTGTGTTTAAAAGTAGAAATAAGTTATTGGCAGGAGATAAGATCATTTTATTAGTTAAAGATAATTGTAAAGAAGTTGCAGCTGTGGATTTTAAAAGTCGCGTTTAAAACGGTAGAAATATTTGAGTATTTACTCTTGGAGATTCAGGGTAATAGTATGGTCGGATAATTACCGATTTTTATTTAAAGACGCTTCTTTCTTTGCATTCTAAAAATGGTTGTAACGAATTTATTTCTGCACACTCAAACCATAATCGCATTGCGATTAGTGCGAGTCAGCAAGGTCGAGGACGGGTGTTTTCGCGAGTAGACAGAAATCATGTAGTTTCTGTAGGTCAGACGGATAGTGTAATGTCAATGTTATTCAGCACGTGATTTAAATGACAAATGTAATAAATTTGTTTTTTTTTTCGTGTCTAACGAAGATTAGGTAATTATTTGATCTTATAATACTAGTTATCACGTACATAGATATAACTTGTTTAGAAAGGAAGTTATCAAGTTTAGTTTTCTGGACGGATTGTAAATAAATAAGTAATATATGTTAAAGGATTTAGGATTACTGGTTGAGGATTCTGACGGATTATACTTAAACAAATAAACTGGACATGACACTCTGATACTACGTCTTTGGAGCTTGACCAGCCTAGAGTAGTAGATATCATGAAAAGGAAACAGGAATATACGGGATTAATAATTTGCTGAAGTAAATAATTTAGGACACTGACGAGATTGATGGGAGATCCGAAGCGAACGGGTAAAAATGATACTGATGATGTTGTTTATGTAAACTCTGCAATTTGCATAAACCAAGATTCTCTATTAACGAAGGCACGCTTAAGACGTATCGTTACGAGACTTGGTTATACTGTGCAAAAGTTAAAAAAAAAATGATACTGATAATGTTGTTGTGTGAACTCTACAATTTATATGAATCAAGATTCTCCATGAACGAAGGCACGCTTAGACGTATCGTTACGAGACTTGATTATGGTATGGGAAGGTCCCAAAGTAGACATTAGGATTACTTATGGCTCTTTGTGGAAAAGTTTAAATATAGTAGAGTTGTTATATATTGAAATGAGCTCAAGTAAAAAGTATGTTACAATGTTAACTAATTAATGTCTTTCGCGCGGGACATGATGAATTACCTAGGTTAGGTAGGAACTATTTAGTTTTTACTTATAAACGGACTTACCGATCGGGAAATTGTTTAAAGGATTATGACTGTTACTAACTAGTGGATATGCTGGTAGAACTAGAATGATTAACGGTATCCAGAAGAGGTACGAGTATTATTGGGAAAACTGGATTATGTAAAACGATGTAATGATTGTCAGGAGCAGAAGTTTAGCAGTAGGTAGACAAAGGGAAGATAATAATTATGGTTATAATTTATAACTACTTATCACAGCTACAGCATCTTTTGAGGAGGAGTTTTTAGATTGGTTGGACTTGGATAAAACACGATATAAGTATGTTATAACTTTGAAATGTGAAATATTACTTGTGAAATGCAATGGTGTGTTAAAAATAATTTAATTATAAAAAGAAATTGTAAATCAAGCATTGTTAATTTTAAGATAGGAGATTTAGTATTAATTAAGGTCGAATGTACCTACACGGGAAAAAATTTTTGTATAGACTCATTTTCAGAGGGAGGGAACCCCTTACCTTTTCAGGGGAGGTGTGATAGGCAGATGCGTCTATCTACACGTAGCTCACGTAGTGCACGTAAACCACGTAGTGGATACCTAGCGAATTAATAAACAGATAAAACACCTCTCCATCCGATAAGGGATTTCCTCTTGAAGACACGTAGTTTAATAATATATATAGTTGATCATTAGAATTACTGGGGGGATTGGTGGTGACTTGTATAGTGACAGGATATAAACTATAATACATCAACCCGAGTTTAGTGTCTACTCCCCTCCCGGCACTCTGCCTATTTCAACTAGGGTACACTATAGTATATGCGTGGGAGGAGCATAACGCGTACTCGCACGTGGACGCGGCGCTCGACTCGCTCGAGCAGCTCGCGCCGCCGCCCCGTCCGCACCACATCGTGCCCGAGGACTTCGGTAAGGGAACTACTGGACCTTAATACTGTGGGGACAGTGAACTAGGGTACACTATAGTATATGCGTGGGAGGAGCATAACGCGTACTCGCACGTGGACGCGGCGCTCGACTCGTTCGAGCAGCTCGCGCCGCCGCCCCGTCCGCACCACATAGTGCCCGAGGACTTCGGTAAGGGAACTACTGGACCTTTATACTGTGGGGACAGTGAACTAGGGTACACTATAGTATACGCGTGGGAGGAGCATAACGCGTACTCGCACGTGGACGCGGCGCTCGACTCGCTCGAGCAGCTCGCGCCGCCGCCCCGTCCGCACCACATAGTGCCCGAGGACTTCGGTAAGGGAACTACTGGACCTTTATACTGTGGGGACAGTGAACTAGGGTACACTATAGTATATGCGTGGGAGGAGCATAACGCGTACTCGCACGTGGACGCGGCGCTCGACTCGCTCGAGCAGCTCGCGCCGCCGCCCTGTCCGCACCACATCGTGCCCGAGGACTTCGGTAAGGGAACTACTGGACCTTTATACTGTGGGGACAGTGAACTAGGGTACACTATAGTATATGCGTGGGAGGAGCATAACGCGTACTCGCACGTGGACGCGGCGCTCGACTCGCTCGAGCAGCTCGCGCCGCCGCCCCGTCCGCACCACATAGTGCCCGAGGACTTCGGTAAGGGAACTACTGGACCTTTATACTGTGGGGACAGTGAACTAGGGTACACTATAGTATACGCGTGGGAGGAGCATAACGCGTACTCGCACGTGGACGCGGCGCTCGACTCGCTCGAGCAGCTCGCGCCGCCGCCCCGTCCGCACCACATAGTGCCCGAGGACTTCGGTAAGGGAACTACTGGACCTTTATACTGTGGGGACAGTGAACTAGGGTACACTATAGTATATGCGTGGGAGGAGCATAACGCGTACTCGCACGTGGACGCGGCGCTCGACTCGCTCGAGCAGCTCGCGCCGCCGCCCCGTCCGCACCACATAGTGCCCGAGGACTTCGGTAAGGGAACTACTGGACTACTATACTGTGGGGAAAGTGAACTAGGGTACACTATAGTATACGCGTGGGAGGAGCAGAACGCGTGATCCCACTTGCTCGAGCAGCTCGCGCCGCCGCCCAAGGACCACTACATAGTGCCCGAGGACTTCGGTGAGGCATCTTTTGAGCCTGGGAGTAGTTTGTGAGGGCTGTGAAATAGAGTTAACTGAGCTCTGGGGGGCTAACGTCAACTATTACGTTCGTTCGTTCATCTATTTTCCATTTGAGCGAGGGAGAGGCGAAGTTTTTATATCGTTCGTATCAGGGATGTTGCGGATGCCGATTTTTTGACATCCGCGGATGCGGATGCGGATTTTTAAAGGCTCACATCCGCAGATGCGGATGTCAAGATAGGTACATAAAAAACGTCAAATATTACATTTTAGTATTTATTATTTCAAAAAACCGGCCAAGTGCGAGTCGGACTCGCGTTCGAGGGGTTCCGTACATTATGTCTCACGCTTGACTGCTCATTTCTAATAGATTTTTTTGGCTAATGACTAGAGTATAGTTTGTAGCTTTCTAATAGAGCCCGAAGGCTAATCCTATTGTCTATTGTTAAGTAAAACCGCTCGTGCCACGTGCCACAACCACCTGCATAAAAAATCGGTACTTCGGTTACTGAGTGCCGGCGAGTCGAACGCTACAGAACCAGTCTAAAATGTGTCATCGAGATGCGTAACAAAGGCGCGTTATCGGAGAGCGCACCTACACTGGTTTTTTGAGCGTTGGACTAGCCCGCGCTCAGGTGCCAAATAGAATAATTAGGACCCTTTTTTGCAGGTAAGTAGCACGTGCGGTTTTACTGAACAATAGACAATAGGATAAGCCTTCGGGCTCTACTAGAAAGCTACAAACTATACCTAGCAGTCTAGCACTTACGCCGATGTTAAGACGTTCCTGTACCGACATGTTCCACATCCGCATCCGCATTAAACTCCGCATCGATTTTATGCGGATGCGGATATTGAAAATAATGCGTAACTTCCGCGGTTGCGGATGCGGATATTCGCAACATCCCTGGTGCGTATATCCAAATTACAGTTGGTGTTCCGGACGTCCTTGAACAAATATTCTTAAGTTTTACCTAGACGAGTTGATTTTTATGAACTTAAGTATAAATATAGCCATTAATACCGTACACAATATGTCTGCTTTTCTAAACCACAAATTCCGAAAAATATGTCTGTGGCGTGATGTGTATTTGTTGACGCGGGGCTCAAACTTTTTTTTATTGGAGAAACAACAGAAGTACAATAATAGTAAGTGGTAGTAGTAAAACACTTTATTGTACAAAAATCAGAACAAAACAGGAAAAATAGCATTCGTCATCAGTACAAAGGCGAACTTATCCCTTTAAGTATACTCGTAAATGACAAGTTATACACTTAAGTTATAAACTTGCTCCGAGCAGTTAGCGCATCTGCTCAAAGGCGTAGGCAAGTTGATATCGCCGGAGGCCTAGAAAAGCATACATTTATATGTAAAATTTAAGCTCCTGCTCGCGATCCGTACGTAAAATGCGTTATTTTCCATTGTTCATGTAAATAGTAATGTGACGTGGTTGTCCAGAGGACTGGTGCTACGTGTACGGCGGCGGCGTGTCGCTGGCGCAGGTGTTGAGCGCGGCCGGGCTCGGCGGCAGCCACGCCGCGCACCGCCTCACCGCGCTGCTGCTCGCTGGTACGTAAAACATCGTCATCTTCGAATAATTTATTTGTTACTTTTTACAGTTGTTATACCTGCTCAGATAGCATTTCATGGTATTAAGTTTGTTACAAAATATGTTTTGCATATAGGAAACTATAGGTCTACATTATAAAAAATTCTAGCTGTTTAGCTTATTTACCTGCATGTTTATAAGACTGTTTGTTTCTAAATAAAAAAAAAAAAATTACGGTTTAGACTCACTTTTAAGTCACTCGCGCGACATGTTTCGGGGAGCCTACATCTCCTTTCTCAAGCACTAACAGTGCGAGCAGTGCGAGCGTGTATCGCGTATACCTAAACTAAACTTACGTGCTGTAAACTAGGCCTTATTGGGAATAGTCATGTTTCCTCGCGATGTTTTACTTCACCGCAAAGCGGTAAATACCAAATTATATTTGGTACATGAAATTCCGAAAACCCTCAATGGTACGAGCCGGGATTTGAACCCACTACCTCTCAGTTGAAAGTCGCACGTCCTTACCGCTAGGCCACAAATGCTTGCCCTTAGCTTACGCTTAGGGCATGGAAAAACAAACTTGTGCCCATTTAAGAGTTATAAAAGCTGAATAGCGGGCTATACAGCCCTTTGTAGCTTTTATATTCAGCTTCAAGCGTATTCGTATCGTACTCCATTATTCGCCTAGTATACAGCCTACTTGGTAGGTACTCACTGCTGCTGTTACAGGTAAAAATGTTCGTCTAAAGTTTCTAATTTCAAAAACTTTTCAATATATAGATCCAACCAACCATACCAATTCATTCATTGGATTCTACCAATATATAGATTAAGAAACTAGTATAAGTAACGAAACTGGGTCCTGTAACACAGGGTTTCCTAGATCAGGACACAGGGACGTGATTTACTGTATGTCTAAATTTATACAATAAACTTTTTTCATTTTTTTTTTCATTTTTCAACAGACGTAGCAGAGTCTCTCATCGACGCGTGGTTGGAAGAACTAGCCTCGTGGTTGAGGAAACAAGTGTTCGTGGTGTTTGCCAAAATGGCCGACGAGGGCAATGACCTCCCGCGGGCGCATCTCAGGCCTTATAACCTCGACTATACCTGTCAGGTCGTCATGTCCAAAATACCGGGTAAGTTGCTTAACCTTTTGGACGCCTATGACCGATATATCCACACCGTAGGTTCAACGCCAAAGACCGATTAATCGGTCACAGACCACAGAGCAACATAGACCTACGTGCATATGCGTAAAGTTCAATTTCAGTTTTGACACTTCGGTGACGTGGCGTCAGCGTGACAGCTTTTGTGTTTGACACGGCGTCGAAAAGGTTAATATATGCGATACGAGTATTACTAAGTAAATCATCTCATCTTCCTCGCCTTGTCCTGGCATTTTGCCACGGCTAATGGGAGCCTGGGGTCCGCTTGGCAACTAATCCCAGGAATCGGCGTGAGCACTACTTTTTACAAAAGCGACTGCCATCAGACCATTCAACCCAGAGGGGAAACTAGGCCTTATTGGGATTAGTCCGGTTTCCACACGATGTTTTCCTTCACTGAAAAGCGACTGGTAAATATCAAATGATATTTCGTACATAAGTTGACTGACTCGCGGACTGTGACTGAGTAAAAACTACACTGTGCAAAACTAGCCACTTACAAAATAATGAACCATCATAAACTATAAATTCAACATAGGCGATATAATCGATTTTAATAGTTTTATTTTAATCTAACTTGTTTGTTGCAGTTCTAGGCTTCATATTCGGCGAAAAGGCCCTGTCTGACTCCGTGAAGCTCTCCATATCGAGTTTCGGCCACAAGGTGTTGAATAAAGATGTGATTTTCCGCGTACTGGACCTAATCGCGGTGCATTTCAAGAAGTCCGCCGGCCTCAGGAACCCCTCTTTTGATACTAATTGAAAATATTGTCAATAAATGGATCATTCATTCAGCACTATGCTTCCGGCAGCACGAAGTGGCGAGTCGGGCAATAAAAGTCAGGTAGGTGAATCAACTTTTTCTTGTCACTCGTTGCCATGGTTACGTTCTCCTGGGTGTCTCTTTAACCTTTTCAACGCTTTTCGTCCCATGCTAAAATGTGGCTTATACGAATGGTTGCAATATGAAGAGCGAAAATAAACCTTATCTGTCAGCAGGAAAATTGCTTTGACAGCGTCCGTCATAGCCTTTTTAGTGGCTGTTGGCGTCATGGGCACGACAGCACTCGACCACTTTAGTGGCTCTTGGCGTTGAAAAGGTTAAAATCTGATTTTTGGGCATTTAAATGATCTAAACACGCTTTTTTGTGATACTTATAAAGAGGATCGTCTACCAAGCGTGCGTGAAGGTGGTGTACAATGTCTTCTAACAAACTATGCTACTATTGTCTCTTGGCTGACCGGACAGAATAACAACAAGAAATAGTTGATCCACCCACGTACCACGTGAGCGTTTTCCAAAATAAGTGTACATTTCATTCGTCTTCAAAATATTGACTTCTTGGGCTCATTTTACTCAGAATCATTTGTACATTCACGCCTCATACATGAAAAAATGTGTCCCAAAATTTTGTATGAAAAATTTTTTTCCAGTGCGTCACGTTCATACAAATAAAAAAAAAATTCATACAAGAGTGTGACGATCTGGAAAGGAATTTTTTGGACACATTTTTTCATGTATGAGGCGTGAATGTACAAATGATTCTGAGTAAAATGAGCCCAAGAAGTCAATATTTTGAAGACATGAATGAAATGTACACTTTTTTTGGAAAACGCTCACGTACCGTACCTTTTATGCGTAATACTACCTGAGCGGCTAGCATGAGTTGCGTTCTCGCGCGCGAGTCCATACTTGAAGTCGCGCTAGATGTATGGAGTCGCGCGAGAATGTAACTCATGCTAGCAGATCTGTACCACTGTTACGAGTTCCGCTCATCAAAGCCTTGCTATTTCGAAAGAGATAGCATGATTCCGATTATTTACGACCTGACTCGCCACTTAGTTTTGCGGCAAGTTTAATAAGAATAATATATTGTCGTTTCGTCTTTACGAAGCGTTTTCACTACATACTTATTTACTTCGAATACGGCCGATTGTGGTTAGAAGTGTCCTAGTGAATATAACTTATTGATCTGAATCGATCTAGGTACTTATTTTTGTATTAATTATGTTGTGAACTTAAAAGAAAATTATTTATAAATAAATAAATTAAAGACTTTTCAAGATCTGGCACAAAATTAGGCTATTTGTATCTTAATTTACTATTTTCTACAAAGTAACTAAAAAAAAAACAAAAATTGTTACAAATATTTTTTGTAAATAAACCTATACTACCTATATGTTAAATTGGATCTCATATTTAAATATGAAACATTCCGAACTATAATTATTAAATGTCATTTATATTGATGTTATTGTATTCATATAATTAATTAATTAATATTAAATAAATGGACGTAAATAAAAAACACGAGTTTCCTTACACCATTAATAAAATATTTATTTAAAATATCACATCTCGAATAATAAAGAGCATGACACAGTAGGAAAATAACTAAATAGTTACTAAAATTAAGTCGCGCGTCTTATGTACAGTTAAAAAACCTTAATTAAGTACACTCACACTTCTATGATCAGAGGGCCTAGCCAAGTTGACAATCGTTTGCGCTATAGCGATCGAAACGCTAATGTCTCTCTGTTGCACTTATATCCTGCCTATCTTTCAATTCTATGAAGTTCTTTTTACAAATAACTAGTAATATCTCGAAAAACATGCAGTTACATTTAGGTTTGTCTTACTCATGGCCACGTCTTCCCAGCCCATTTATAATAATAATAAAAAAAGGTATACTTCCTGAGAGTCCTGAGACCCAGAAGCATTTGTTTTGTTTTTAAATTTGGAACCCTTAGTTAATCAAAAATTCTGTTCAAAACATTTCAAGTTTTTTTTTGTAAAACTTCAGACACATTACTTTACTACACGGTTAGGTACCTACTCAATTTTTTGTAAAAATCGCTTCTTATAACAAAAAGTTCTAATTCTAAATTATATAGGTAACATTTTAGGAGATTCATTAAATATCCATTATAACTACGTATTTTGTTTTTACTATACGCTTCAAATATATAATTGCACATATTTTACGTATTACTTGGTAATGTCATTTTATGAGCAATAGTTATATATCACAAATCATGCATTGCAAATTATCTTATATCTACAATTTTACCTAATGATTATTTGTCTTTTGCATTTTGAAATATGTCCCGAACCTGTGTGAATTCCTATGCCTAATACAGATTTGTTTTAATATGGTAATCATTTTAAAATTAAAAAAAGTTAACCTAAATATAATCTTAATTGTATTTTAATTAAAAATATGTTTGTCGAAAACTGGTAACATTAACACAAACAAATAGGCAAGATAACAAATACCTAATCTCTTCACATACTTAATTATTTGATTATAGTTTTTTAACAATTGTCCAGCAATTTTCAGTTTAAATATCTTAAGGCACTCAACATTTCAGTATCTAAATCTTGTTACAATTATGATTTAATACAGTCAACAGCAACAGCAGTAGCTATTTTTAATTTGAACCATGTTCTATAATAAATAGGAATGAATTTCATTTGTTTGAAAAGCGATGAAACAAAAGACGCTACTTTATTTGGTTCAAAAAAGTTCGAATTAGATTGCAACGAATATGACCATCGCACACACTGTTAACTGTACATTAGTGGACCTTATGCCTTTGTAATAAGGTCCACCTATGTACAGTTAGAATTGCTGTTTGTACATTAGCCTTACGAGGATAATAAAACCTAATACTTATGTATTATACTTATAGTGAAGTAATAGTGTCGAGTTGTCCACTGTCCCGGCGCGGGGGCTGCGGGGAGGGGAGGGGCTCCCAGAACACTTCATCTTGGGGTTTGTCGGAGAAACTTAGGAACATCTGCAAAGGAAAAATAGCGACTTTAATAATCGTTGTTAATTTTGAAGCGAATGTGAACGCAAAATGAACGAGTCACCGCTCATAAATTAATCGACTACACTAAACAACAGCAAATGACTATTGGTGGAGTATATTCGGTGCAGTAAGATCTATAAATATGCAACTTTGTCATGATATCTTGTCGTCATTGCAGAGTAGAAAAAATGAATGAAGGGTAAAACAAAATCAAAGGTTCCCAGGCCGGACGACCCGATAGTCGGGATCTACAGCTTTATATGACGAAATTTTTGTAGCCTGGCGCGGATGTGTTGTTTGGCTGGCTGGCAATGAATGTGTTAATGATGCATATATAAGCCTACCTCTTCGAGAGAGCTTTGGTTGATGGTGTAGTCCTCGACGTCGCACTCGCTCTGTAGCTCGGCCATGAGTCTGAATATGCTGCTCAGACGAGTCGCTTCTTGCTTATCATCTGAAAATCAACATGAGTTATGTTATATTCGCCTGGTTTTTGCTATTCCCAAATAAATTTGTACCCGTATTGCAAAAGGTTTGTACAGCCACCTGCAATAATATGTTAGTATTCGAAGGCCACAAAAATATGTGACACGCTCTTGTGGCTCTACGAATAAGGATCTTACGATCTGATCGTATCAGATATTTAGAAGACTAAAATATTATTGCAGGTGACTTTTTTACATTATAAATGGGCTTACTCATGGCCACAGACTAGCCGAGGCGAAGACGTGGCCTACGATGGAGCGAGCCTGCCCAGAAGGTGCCTGTTCACCCTTGATTTGAAGGTTGCCGGGTTATATGAGCTCGGAAATATAGACGCCGGAAAGCAATTCCATTCCTTGTCTGTATCAGTTTCAACACTGCGTCGTCAGGATGGCGTGCGGAATGCGGATATCATATATTTTAAAATAAAATAGGCATAATGTATACCCGATACTGCCTTAATAGGCGTCGCGAGAGCTTTTTGGTTTTTATACCGTAGGTTATACATTATTACATACACACTGGTTGTTTCTTACAAAGCTTTTTACTAAATATTGACGACCGGTCTGGCCTAGTGGGTAGTGACCCTGCCTGTGAAGCCGCGGTCCTGGGTTCGAATCCCAGTAAGGGCATTTATTTGTGTGATGTGCACAGATATTTGTTCCTGAGTCATGGTTGTTTTCTATGTATTTAAGTATTTGTATATTATATATATCGTTGTCTGAGTACCCACAACACAAGCTTTCTTGAGCTTACCGTGGAGCTTAGTCAATTTGTGTAATAATGTCCTATAATATTTATTTATTTATTTATTTATTAAAAAAAATACTCGTCTCTCTATGGCGTGAGCGTAGAATGAGTGGGGCCATGTTTTAGGAAACTAATGCCCTTGGCTGCATCAAGCAGCCTACGTCCATTCGCATTTGTGTACCATCCATCAGATATATCTCGCACTCTTTGACAATAGAGGCGTGTTCAGATATTTGTGAGCACCTTGGCCGCTCCGATATACGTGATGGCGACTATACCAGTTGCGTACCTATAACAGCGGGTATGACGAAGTGCATCCGGCCCCTGCTGAGGTCCCGGGGCACGGCTCGGGGCGCGCTCGCTAGCACGCGCCTCCAGGCTTCGCGTGGACTTTGTTGCGTCGCGTCCTCGCGGCGCCCGACGCGACACGATATCGCGTATCCACCGCCGAACCTGCGGTAGAATATATCCAAGGTTATTAGTTACTAGCGACCCGCCTCGGCCTTGCACGGGTTAACAAAATTATACATAAACCTTCCTTGAATCACTCTATCTATTAATCTGTCGAATCCCACGATATGACGTCACCATAAGCGTTCTGGCTCATATATGAGCCGTGGGAGCTGACAGATTAAAAAAAAATCGCATCAAAATCCGTTGCGTAGTTTTAAAGATCTAAGATACATAGGGACAGACAGCGGGGAGCGACTTTGTTTTATACTATGTAGTGACTAGACAGAGGCAGCATTCCAGAATTAATACCCTAAATTTACATATTCAGAGACTTCATTACTTTTATCACCCTACTTGCATCTGAATAGCTATTTTACATTGTTTTATTCACACTTCTTGCTACATCTAACGCCGGATGGGTGTTGGAGGGCATCTTAAACCGATCACTACAGGGATTCCCGTCTCTCGCCTAACCTAGCAGGATAAAACCCAGCAAAAGGCTCGACAAGCTCGGAAGGAACGTGATAATTTAGATTTAAGTAAGTACGGCAAGCATTACGCCGCCGACCGGGAGTCAAATATGTTAGCTCCCCGTTAACCGTGAGGCTAAAAGAAGGAGGCCGCATAGTTGAAACCAGGGATGTTGCGAACATCCGCATCCGCAACCGCGGAACTTCCGCATTACAAATTGAAAACAACATCCACATCTGCATCCGCATCCGCATAAAATCGATGCGGAGCTTATGTGGATGCGGATGTCGAACAAGTCGGTATGAAATAGGCAGAGTGCCGGGAGGGGAGTAGACACCAAACTCAGGTTCCTGTATTATAGTTTATCTCATGACACTATACAAGTCACCACCAATCCCCCTAGTAATTCTAATGATCAACTATATATATCGTTAACCTACGTGTCTTGAAGAGGAAATCCCTTATCGGATGGAGAGGTGTTTTATCTGTTTATTAATTCGCTTAGCATCCACTACGTGGTTTACGTGTACTACGTGAGCGCGCATCTGCCTATCATAGGTACAGGAACGTCTTAGCGGCGGCGTAAGTGCTAGGTAATTTCGTCATTACCTACAACGAAATCGTCTAGATCCAGAAAAGTCGGCGAAGTTACTGTTTATTAAATATAACGCACCTATATTCTTGCTCAAATACTGAACGTTTCCTTTTTTTAAATAAAAAAATACTAATGTAATATTTGACGTTTTCTAAGTACCTAAGCTTGACATCCGCATCCGCATCCGCGGCGTTGGCGTAGCGTGGGTCTCGGCCGCCCGGGGCGGATGAAAAATTTGCCGCCCCCTAGCTTACGTATTTCAATATAATAAGTGCGACTGAAATAGTTCAAATATTTATACGATATTATTGGTATTTATTCTGAAATTTTACCGCCCCCTAAAAGTGCCGCTCGGGGCGGGCCGACCCCCCCCCGCCCCCACTACGCTACGCTACTGCCTTTAAATATCCGCATCCGCGTTCGCGGATGTCAAAAAATCTGCATCCGCAACATCCCTGGCTTGAAACTGACCTTCGCAAGCAATCATCGACGCTCCCCTGCGCGCACAGCGCCCCCCGCCGCACGAGCGCCACGCGCGCGCACAGGCGGCGCGCGTCGCGCAGCGCGTGCGTGGACAGCAGCACGCCGCGCCGCGCGCCCAGCGCCGCGCGCACGCCGCGCAACACGCACAAGCGCGACCCGGGGTCCATGCCGCTAAGGGGAACATTCATTATTCAAAGTGAAAGAAAAAAAATAAAACAAAAAAAAATAATAAAAAAAAAAATAAAAAAAAATTGTACGTCGTGCTGTTGTGATAAAATAAATTGTACGCCCGAAAAGGGTAAAACTGTTGATACTCGCCAAAAAATGTACCTAGTTATACTTCCTGTACCTACACAGTTTATACAATAAATATTTCTGATTTCTGATTTCTGATTTCTGAAGAAAGTCCAACAAATCTTATCGTTGGTGACACCTCTCTCTTGGCAAAATAAGACGAGGGCTGAATTAGACGGCGCGCGAACCCGCATACGATTTTAGTTACATTGCGGACCATTGAGGTTACAAAAATTGAGCCGAACGATCAAATAACGCAATGTAATGAAACTCGCATGCGAGTTCTCGCACCATCTAAATGAAAGGACGCTTTGCACGATGAATTTCGTACATTGACCTGCCTATTCCTATTTCTATCGCAAGCGCAAAATTATATTGCTGTCCCGCCCATGATGCCGGCGGTCAATGACACTGTGCGAACGGGACAGCAGTATAATTATGCGCGTGCGATAGAGATAGGAACAGGCAGGTCAATGTACGAAATTCCTTGTGCTAAGCGTCCTTTCTTTAGTTTAAAGTTAATATTTTTTTTCTTCCGTTATATTGTACTAGCGACCCGCCCCGGCTTCACATGGGTTAACAAAACATACATAAAACTTCCTCTTTAATCACTCTATGTACTAAAAAAAACCGCATCAAAATCCGTTGCGTAGTTTTAAAGATCTAAGCATACATAGGGACAGACAGACAGCGGGAAGCGACTATCTATGTAGTGATTTGACGTAAAAATTACGCTTGCGCTACAATTAATTAGTTCGCACCCAGTGCGTGCGTTTTCTTACTGTTTTACAAGATCATCCTTGATCGTCCGTCCTCTATTGTGTGTTTAGGACGAAAACTCGTATAGGTACACTATAAATTTTGTATAAGGATCAAGGAGCTAGTACTCACCTGGTAGGCTCGTCTAGTAACACCAACGGGGTCCTGCCCATGAACGCGATGGCAGCGCTGGGGGCCGATTTTTGAATTTCGATCGCTCGATTTCGTCACTCGAAAATCGGTGGAAAACGGCGAAATGCTAATTTTTTAAATACGAGCGATCGAAATTTGAAATCTATTGGTATTGACCACTCGATTTTAATTCTATTAGTAGAATTTAAATGCCTAGTAGTGGAGATATTAATTAACGAAATACACGAAATCGAGTGGTCCAAATTCAAAAATCGGCCCCCAGAGCTTCCTCTTGTTGCCGCCGCTGAGCGCGGCCGTGCGCACCTCCACGTACTTGGACAGGTCGAACATGGCCACTGTCCGCTTTATTACCTGTAAGGAGCTAGTACTCACCTGGTAGGCTCGTCTAGTAACACAAGCGGGGTCCTGCCCATGAACGCGATGGCAGCACAGAACTTCCTCTTGTTGCCGCCGCTGAGCGCGCCCGTGCGCACCTCCACGTACTTGGACAGGTCGAACATGGCCACTGTCCGCTTTATTACCTGTAAGGAGCTAGTACTCACCTGGTAGGCTCGTCCAGTAACACAAGCGGGGTCCTGCCCATGAACGCGATGGCAGCACAGAACTTCCTCTTGTTGCCGCCGCTGAGCGCGCCCGTGCGCACCTCCACGTACTTGGACAGGTCGAACATGGCCACTGTCCGCTTTATTACCTGCAAGGAGCTAGTACTCACCTGGTAGGCTCGTCTAGTAACACTAACGGGGTCCTGCCCATGAACGCGATGGCGGCACAGAGCTTCCTCTTGTTGCCGCCGCTGAGCGCGCCCGTGCGCACCTCCACGTGCTTGGACAGGTCGAACATGGCCACTGTCCGCTTTATTACCTGTAAGGAGCTAGTACTCACCTGGTAGGCTCGTCTAGTAACACTAACGGGGTCCTGCCCATGAACGCGATGGCGGCACAGAGCTTCCTCTTGTTGCCGCCGCTGAGCGCGCCCGTGCGCACCTCCACGTGCTTGGACAGGTCGAACATGGCCACTGTCCGCTTTATTACCTGTAAGGAGCTAGTACTCACCTGGTAGGCTCGTCTAGTAACACTAACGGGGTCCTGCCCATGAACGCGATGGCAGCGCAGAGCTTCCTCTTGCTGCCGCCGCTGAGCGCGCCCGTGCGCACCTCCACGTACTTGGACAGGTCGAACATGGCCACTGTCCGCTTTATTACCTGTAAGGAGCTAGTACTCACCTGGTAGGCTCGTCTAGTAACACTAACGGGGTCCTGCCCATGAACGCGATGGCAGCGCAGAGCTTCCTCTTGTTGCCGCCGCTGAGCGCGCCCGTGCGCACCTCCACGTACTTGGACAGGTCGAACATGGCCACTGTCCGCTTTATTACCTGTAAGGAGCTAGTACTTACCTGGTAGGCTCGTCTAGTAACACTAACGGGGTCCTGCCCATGAACGCGATGGCAGCACAGAGCTTCCTCTTGTTGCCGCCGCTGAGCGCGCCCGTGCGCACCTCCACGTACTTGGACAGGTCGAACATGGCCACTGTCCGCTTTATTACCTGTAAGGAGCTAGTACTTACCTGGTAGGCTCGTCTAGTAACACTAACGGGGTCCTGCCCATGAACGCGATGGCAGCGCAGAGCTTCCTCTTGTTGCCGCCGCTGAGCGCGCCCGTGCGCACCTCCACGTACTTGGACAGGTCGAACATGGCCACTGTCCGCTTTATTACCTGTAAGGAGCTAGTACTTACCTGGTAGGCTCGTCTAGTAACACTAACGGGGTCCTGCCCATGAACGCGATGGCAGCACAGAGCTTCCTCTTGTTGCCGCCGCTGAGCGCGCCCGTGCGCACCTCCACGTACTTGGACAGGTCGAACATGGCCACTGTCCGCTTTATTACCTGTAAGGAGCTAGTACTTACCTGGTAGGCTCGTCTAGTAACACTAACGGGGTCCTGCCCATGAACGCGATGGCAGCGCAGAGCTTCCTCTTGTTGCCGCCGCTGAGCGCGCCCGTGCGCACCTCCACGTACTTGGACAGGTCGAACATGGCCACTGTCCGCTTTATTACCTGTAAGGAGCTAGTACTCACCTGGTGGGCTCGTCCAGTAACACCAGCGGGGTCCTGCCCATGAACGCGATGGCAGCGCAGAGCTTCCTCTTGTTGCCGCCGCTGAGCGCGCCCGTGCGCACCTCCACGTACTTGGACAGGTCGAACATGGCCACTGTCCGCTTTATTACCTGTTTGCAAGATCATAGACATAGACATAAATCATATTATAGATAGTCAAGCAAATCTTGTCAGTAGAAAAAGGCGCGAAATTAAAATTTTCTATGGGACGATATCCCTTTGCGCCTACATTTTTCAAATTTGCCGCCTTTACTACTGACAAGATCTGCTTGACCATCTATAAAACATGGGCCATACGCGTGCGGCCGTGAGGGACAGAACATATGCAATGCGACGAAATTATAAATACGTGTTAACATTCCTGACAACATACCAAAACAACCGACGTAATTTATTCGGGTTCATTTGTTACCCACCGGTAGGGCATGCAGTACCGGTCCCGGTACCAAGAATTTCATTTCCCGGTTCTGAGCATGACTGGAACCGGGATTCCCGGTTCTTCCCGGTTCTCAAAGCATCTTAAGATTATTTTTATGAAATTGATTGGGTAGCATACAATGTTTATGAATGACTTATTTTCATTTAAATAATTGCATAAGTATTAATAAATGACTTATTTTATGAAAAAAAAAACTTCAATTAGCGTTCCAACCTATTTTACGAAATTAATCGCACACTTTGCCTCCGCCAGGGCTGGGCTTAACGGTTTACAGCCGTAGTCGATGCACTCGGCACTATGACGGCACGGCATACAGAAATTAAAAATTCAACCTGAGAACGGAATATTTTCATATAAAACCAACTTCCTAGAAGAAGAATATTCGAATGTAAGATCCTACTTAAGATTTAAAAGTTGTTTAATGATATAGCTTAAGTCACCCGGGTGTATAGATCATAGTCCTTTATGTAAGCGGCATAAAAGTAATGAACGATGTTTTAGATAAAACAAAATTTAAATAGAAAACTGGGTAAATTTTTACAATTTACCATTATCAGTAATACTTATAGATTGGAATGCCTACTTTACTAGGTTAGTTTGTCGGGTTATTTGGGTCCCCCGTTTCATAGCACCATTATTAAAATGCTATTTAATGTCCCGAGCTAAAGTACTAAAATATAACTACTATTGAAATAGGAATAAATACGCATACTGATGAGAACCGGGAAGTACCGGTACCGGGTCTTCAGTACCGGTTCTTTCGATACTATAAAATTCCCGGGAATTCCCGGGAATTTGAGAACCGGGAATTCCCGGGAGCATGCCCTACCCACCGGGGAATCAGTGTGCAATACGTAGCCAACAATACGTCTACGTCACGTCAGAAAAGTGAAACTATTACCAGGACAAATAATGATAGCGCTTTCTTTGCTACTCCTACTGAAAGTTCCATAAGCGATTTGTCTAAATTTAAATCCACTTTGCATATTAGATTGCTTGGTAGAATACACACATTTTCATTAAAAGAATACGTTTACCAAGAAACTTACAAATAAATTAAAAGCGTTAAAATTCACCCTCTAAAACGTCCGAGGGGATACCGCGAAAACGGAATTTCGCAAATTGCGGGGAATCTCTCTTTTAGGTACTCCAATGTAGGCGTAATTAGAGTGACAGAGAAAAATGCCCGCAATCTGCGAAATTCGGTTTTCGCGGTAGCCCTTCTGGTAAATAAGATCTCTTGCACAAGCTATTTTATGTTTCTCTCGTTTCGGCCTCAGAGGTCGGTTGGCAAAACAAAAGAAGTTCGGAATGAAGTACCTCATCTTCTTGTTCTATGCTCCGCAGCTCGCAGTAGAAACTGAGCGTCTCTCGCACCGTCAGGAGCGGGTCCAGGGCGTCATTTTGTGGACAGTAACCTATAAGGAAGCACTACTATTTCACACGCATTTTACATAGTAAAACGAGCATATATCATCACTGGCACAGTATAATAAAGAGTACTAGCGTACAGTATGGACGCTTCCTGCTTCCCGTTGAAAGTGCCGCCCACCCGCTCTCGGTTACCTCACAGTTACCCTACAATGTCTTATCTCACTCACACAAGCATGGTACGCGTTCACCTACACGAGCTTAGGCTGTGTGCGTAGGAACACGTTTGTTTCATTCATTTGATCGCCAGTGTCCGAGGTGTGTCACTGGGCTATACGCTATACTTACTTAGTTGCATCAAACTTTTGTCATCGTAAAAAGGTTAGCTAAAATGTACCTATTGCATGGGAAAACTCATAGTACTTTTGGAATTGTACGTGCTGCAACCCGCCATTGGTGTGCGAAGATGACGTTAAGTACTTCCAACTCCATTTTCACCTTTTCAAAGTATCCTTTCTTAGTGCAGCCGTATGTATATAGCCGTTGAAGAATATGTGTCGAAAATTTGAAGCTCTCACCTTGTCTGTGCGTTGTCAATATTTATTCAAATAAAGGGACAGTTTTAAATAAGTATGAGGATAAAAAACCGGCCAAGTGCGAGTCGGACTCGCGCACGGAGGGTTCCGCACCATCAACAAAAAATAGAGCAAAACAAGCAAATAACGGTCACCCATCCAAGTACTGACCCCGCCCGACGTTGCTTATCTTCGGTCAAAAATCACGTTTGTTGTATGAGAGCCCCACTTTAATCTTTATTTTATTATGTTTTTAGTATTTGTTGTTATAGCGGCAACAAAAATACATCATCTGTGAAAATTTCAACTGTCTAGCTATCACGGTTCGTGAGATACAGCCTGGTGACAGACGGACAGACGGACGGACGGACGGACGGACAGCCAAGTCTTAGTAATAGGGTCCCGTTTTTACCCTTTGGGTACGGAACCCTAAAAAATGATTACTTACTGATCAACCCGCTGCATAGCTGCCTTGGAGAGACGGGCGCCTCGTTCAGATATATCTGCCCGCTGGTGGGCCGCACCTCCCCCGTGAGCATGGCGAACGTGGTGGACTTGCCCGCCCCGTTTTCCCCTAACAGCGCCGTACACTGTGACAGAGAAAAAAACTACATAGATTGCTCGTTCCATACATCAGTTTTGGTACCAAAAAGACTATTGGTAAGAAAAAGAATTTCAGTGTCTACATCTAGCATCGAGTAGCGGAACTATCAGTACTGCTACTTGACAATAGATGTAGCAGTACTGATAGTTCCGCTACTTGATGCTAGATGTAGAGTCTTTTTGAGACCAAAACTGATGTATGGAGTGAGCACTCTTGTCTTACTATATTTCTCTATGACTGTCATAAGATAGGGTTTATGACAGTTGTGATAGTGGCAACCCTCGGTCGTACACGCTCCGGTGTGAGCAATAGGGTATTTGAATGTGTTTAAAATAAATTATTTTACACCATGCATGAAATAAAGCATCAGAAGATTAATAGAGAAACGTAGACAGCAGTTATTTTTAGACATGATTTCTATTTTATAACCCGTATAAAACTAAAACATGCAAGTGTTTCATATAAATTTCATAATAACAAAATCGTTTTGACAGTTCGAAAAAAGAAATTGATTTGACCAGGGGCCCGTGTGGTGATTGTACATTATAAGTTTGAAGTTTGGTCGATTGAGTTTTTTACATTTTTTATATTAAATTATATTAAAATCACAGAGCCACTAGTCAATGAGGGGAGTTCTATACCTGACTCGGCGGGATGCCCAGGGTAAGTTGGCTGACAGCAACCCTCGGGCCGCCGAGCGCGTGGTACTGCTTGCTCAGCGCCACGCACTGCGCCACGTCCGCCGTCGTCGACACCATCCGTTTCACTGAGGGTAATTCCATACCTGACCCGGCGGGATGCCCAGGGTAAGTTGGCTGACAGCGACCCTCGGGCCGCCGAGCGCGTGGTACTGCTTGCTCTGCGCCACGTCCGCCGTCGTCGACACCATCCGTTGCACTGTGGGTAGTTCCATACCTGACCCGGCGGTATGCCCAGGGTAAGTTGGCTGACAGCAACCCTCGGGCCGCCGAGCGCGTGGTACTGCTTGCTCAGCGCCACGCACTGCGCCACGTCCGCCGTCGTCGACACCATCCGTTGCACTGTGGGTAGTTCCATACCTGACCCGGCGGGATGCCCAGGGTAAGCTGGCTGACAGCGACCCTCGGGCCGCCGAGCGCGTGGTACTGCTTGCTCAGCGCCACGCACTGCGCCACGTCCGCCGTCGTCGACACCATCCGTTGCACTGTGGGTAGTTCCATACCTGACCCGGCGGGATGCCCAGGGTAAGCTGGCTGACAGCGACCCTCGGGCCGCCGAGCGCGTGGTACTGCTTGCTCAGCGCCACGCACTGCGCCACGTCTGCCGTCGTCGACACCATCCGTTTCACTGAGGGTAGTTCCATACCTGACCCGGCGGGATGCCCAGGGTAAGCTGGCTGACAGCAACCCTCGGGCCGCCGAGCGCGTGGTACTGCTTGCTCAGCGCCACGCACTGCGCCACGTCTGCCGTCGTCGACACCATCCGTTTCACTGAGGGTAGTTCCATACCTGACCCGGCGGGATGCCCAGGGTAAGTTGGCTGACAGCAACCCTCGGGCCGCCGAGCGCGTGGTACTGCTTGCTCAGCGCCACGCACTGCGCCACGTCCGCCGTCGTCGACACCATCCGTTTCACCGAGTCCTTCTTGCCTTCTGTGTCGATGAAACCTACGGGAAAAGTAAGATAGGGTAATTCGCCAGTAACTGGCCACCGGCCAATAACTGGCCACCCTATCCTAAAAATGAATCCTAATCACCTATAAACAGAATTCATTTTTGTATAAGGTTTTATATAACTGGCCAACTTTCAATAACTAGCCACATTATTCTAAAATGAATTCTGTTCAGGGGTGAATAGAATTCATTTTTAGTTTAGGGTGGCCAGATACTAACAGGCTTGATATCATATTTATAGGCATTTCATTCATTTACGAATTTAGTTCATGAAATATTTTTACAATCAGTTTCTAGAAAAAATTGATTTTTTTAAGTTGGTCGTTCTCTAGATTTGCGCCTGTATCTACTTACACAATTAAGTATGCAGAAATAAAATTAAAGAGATCTAAGCATGCTCCTCACCTTCAGAATATTTGTTTAAATAGTAACAGGGGGCCGATTTTTGAATTTCGATCGCTCGATTTCGTCACTCGAAAATCGGTGGAAAACGGCGAAATGCTGATGTTTGAAATACGAGCGGTAGAATTGGGAATCTAGTGGTATTGATCACTCGTTTTCAATTCTATTAGTAGAATTTACATGCCTAGTAGTGTAGATATTACTGAATGAAATACACGAAATCGACCGGTCGAATTTCAAAAATCGGCCCCCTGAACGCACGGGGCATTCCGGGTTAAAATACACGACGTTAATTCTCGTTTCTAATTTTTGCACTAATTAAGTTAGAGAGAAATAAATTAGAGTTATAGTTTGTAGCTTTTTAATAGACCCCGAAGGCTAATCCTATTGTCTATTGTTAAGAAAAACCGCTCGTGCCACGTGCCACAACCACCTGCATAAAAAATCGGTACTTCGGTTACTGAGTACCGGCGAGTCGAACGCTACAGAACCCGTCTAAAATGTGTCATCGAGATGCGTAACAAAGGCGCGTTATCGGAGAGCGCACCTACACTGGTTTTTTGAGCGTTGGACTAGCCCGCGCTCAGGTGCCAAATAGAATAATTAGGACTCTTTTTTGCAGGTAAGTAGCACGTGCGGTTTTACTGAACAATAGACAATAGGATAAGCCTTCGGGGTCTACTAGAAAGCTACAAACTATACCAGCGTTAATGTTCCCAATAGTGGGCAGCCGCACGACCCGCGCGCTCGCGGCCTGTACGGCCTCGGCCACGCGCCTCCTCTCCGCGACTACGTCGGCCGCTTCCATTTCGCTGTTGTCCACTGCTAGTGCTTTGCTGCGGAACCTGGAACCATTATTAGGTACCTACATTTATTTTAACAAACTTAATAAATACATTAAATAATAATTCAGTTCATATGAACCAAAGATTTCAAAAGTAAACATACCTAGGTCCAAAGAGAGTAAGTAAGCGGGGCCTACGCTTCAGAAAATTTGACACGAACCTGATCCCAGTAAAAAAGCGCCATCTATAGGACTATCTATTTTATTGTTTAGCAGGATTTCAAGCGTCAAAATAGTTGTTGAAGTATTTTGAGGAACGGGAAGAGACAGAAAAGATAATATATATACACATACATACATACATACATACATACATACATACATACATATATATACATACTTGTAAAGCCGTCTTGTCCTCCTATTCATCCTAGCTATGACGCAAGCGAAGTCGACATTAGTCGAAATGGCTTTATCGAGCAAATGAAATGAAAAAAGAAAAACCAATTTTTATTGTAACCCTTTCAGGCCGTTCCATTCCAACTGTGAGGGTTGATTACATTTTAACTCATGCCACTTCACTTTAACCTCCTGAGATCCCCGGTACAAATGTATGTACATATTCCACAATCTATTTTGAACTTTAGTTGAATAACAAAGAGTTCCAAATACAAAAACAAAACAACTGCTTCTGCAACCGTTTCAGGAGGTGAAGTTAGCAAATTTCCATTTTTGGGTAAGAATGGACAAGGGAGCGTTCAAGTATTACGTAACGCAATTTTTGGACATTTTTGACCCCCCCACCCCCCATGTAACGCGCCGTAACATTTTTCTGTACAACCCCCCCCCCCCTAGTAAAACGTTACGTAACCACCAAGTGACCATTTTTTTACCTAAAGGCCACAATTATGTGGCGTAAAGTACCGGAAAGTCGCTAAAATACCTTTGTTATTGTTTTAATCGCGTTAATATTATTAAAAATAATGTTACGTAACGCGTAGTTCAAAACCCTTCCCCCCCAAATTCGTTACGTAATACTTGAACGCTCCCCAATAATAGATGGCGTTAAGGTTACCTGTCCAGGATCCCCTCGAAGCAGTCGTACTCGATGGCCAGGTTGAGCAGCAGGAGTACGGTCCCGACCAGCGCGGACGCCACGTAGTGATACGCCAGCAGCTCGCTCGACAACGGGTCCTTGTAGGTGTCCATACCAAAGGTTACCTGTCCATGTTCCTAAGGTTACCTGTCCAGGATCCCCTCGAAGCAGTCGTACTCGATGGCCAGGTTCAGCAGCAGGGGTACGGTCCCGACCAGCGCGGACGCCACGTAGTGATACGCCAGCAGCTCGCTCGACAACGGGTCCTTGTAGGTGTCCATACCAAAGGTTACCTGTCCATGTTCCTAAGGTTACCTGTCCAGGATCCCCTCGAAGCAGTCGTACTCGATGGCCAGGTTCAGCAGCAGGAGTACGGTCCCGACCAGCGCGGACGCCACGTAGTGATACGCCAGCAGCTCGCTCGACAACGGGTCCTTGTAGGTGTCCATACCAAAGGTTACCTGTCCATGTTCCTAAGGTTACCTGTCCAGGATCCCCTCGAAGCAGTCGTACTCGATGGCCAGGTTCAGCAGCAGGAGTACGGTCCCGACCAGCGCGGACGCCACGTAGTGATACGCCAGCAGCTCGCTCGACAACGGGTCCTTGTAGGTGTCCATACCAAAGGTTACCTGTCCATGTTCCTAAGGTTACCTGTCCAGGATTCCCTCGAAGCAGTCGTACTCGATGGCCAGGTTCAGCAGCAGGAGTACGGTCCCGACCAGCGCGGACGCCACGTAGTGATACGCCAGCAGCTCGCTCGACAACGGGTCCTTGTAGGTGTCCATACCAAAGGTTACCTGTCCATGTTCCTAAGGTTACCTGTCCAGGATCCCCTCGAAGCAGTCGTACTCGATGGCCAGGTTCAGCAGCAGGAGTACGGTCCCGACCAGCGCGGACGCCACGTAGTGATACGCCAGCAGCTCGCTCGACAACGGGTCCTTGTAGGTGTCCATACCAAAGGTTACCTGTCCATGTTCCTAAGGTTACCTGTCCAGGATCCCCTCGAAGCAGTCGTACTCGATGGCCAGGTTCAGCAGCAGGAGTACGGTCCCGACCAGCGCGGACGCCACGTAGTGATACGCCAGCAGCTCGCTCGACAACGGGTCCTTGTAGGTGTCCATACCAAAGGTTACCTGTCCATGTTCCTAAGGTTACCTGTCCAGGATTCCCTCGAAGCAGTCGTACTCGATGGCCAGGTTCAGCAGCAGGAGTACGGTCCCGACCAGCGCGGACGCCACGTAGTGATACGCCAGCAGCTCGCTCGACAACGGGTCCTTGTAGGTGTCCATACCAAAGGTTACCTGTCCATGTTCCTAAGGTTACCTGTCCAGGATCCCCTCGAAGCAGTCGTACTCGATGGCCAGGTTCAGCAGCAGGAGTACGGTCCCGACCAGCGCGGACGCCACGTAGTGATACGCCAGCAGCTCGCTCGACAACGGGTCCTTGTAGGTGTCCATACCAAAGGTTACCTGTCCATGTTCCTAAGGTTACCTGTCCAGGATCCCCTCGAAGCAGTCGTACTCGATGGCCAGGTTCAGCAGCAGGAGTACGGTCCCGACCAGCGCGGACGCCACGTAGTGATACGCCAGCAGCTCGCTCGACAACGGGTCCTTGTAGGTGTCCATACCAAAGGTTACCTGTCCATGTTCCTAAGGTTACCTGTCCAGGATCCCCTCGAAGCAGTCGTACTCGATGGCCAGGTTCAGCAGCAGGAGTACGGTCCCGACCAGCGCGGACGCCACGTAGTGATACGCCAGCAGCTCGCTCGACAACGGGTCCTTGTAGGTGTCCATACCAAAGGTTAACTGTCCATGTTCCTAAGGTTACCTGTCCATGTTCCTAAGGTTACCTGTCCATGTTCCAAAGGTTACCTGTCCATGTTCCTAAGGTTACCTGTCCAGAATCCCCTCGAAGCAGTCGTACTCGATGGCCAGGTTCAGCAGCAGGAGTACGGTCCCGACCAGCGCGGACGCCACGTAGTGATACGCCAGCAGCTCGCTCGACAACGGGTCCTTGTAGGTGTCCATACCAAAGGTTACCTGTCCATGTTCCTAAGGTTACCTGTCCAGGATCCCCTCGAAGCAGTCGTACTCGATGGCCAGGTTCAGCAGCAGGAGTACGGTCCCGACCAGCGCGGACGCCACGTAGTGATACGCCAGCAGCTCGCTCGACAACGGGTCCTTGTAGGTGTCCATACCAAAGGTTAACTGTCCATGTTCCTAAGGTTACCTGTCCATGTTCCTAAGGTTACCTGTCCATGTTCCAAAGGTTACCTGTCCATGTTCCTAAGGTTACCTGTCCAGAATCCCCTCGAAGCAGTCGTACTCGATGGCCAGGTTCAGCAGCAGGAGTACGGTCCCGACCAGCGCGGACGCCACGTAGTGATACGCCAGCAGCTCGCTCGACAACGGGTCCTTGTAGGTGTCCATACCAAAGGTTACCTGTCCATGTTCCTAAGGTTACCTGTCCAGGATCCCCTCGAAGCAGTCGTACTCGATGGCCAGGTTCAGCAGCAGGAGTACGGTCCCGACCAGCGCGGACGCCACGTAGTGATACGCCAGCAGCTCGCTCGACAACGGGTCCTTGTAGGTGTCCATACCAAAGGTTACCTGTCCATGTTCCTAAGGTTACCTGTCCAGGATCCCCTCGAAGCAGTCGTACTCGATGGCCAGGTTCAGCAGCAGGAGTACGGTCCCGACCAGCGCGGACGCCACGTAGTGATACGCCAGCAGCTCGCTCGACAACGGGTCCTTGTAGGTGTCCATACCAAAGCGCTCCAACACCTGCAGTCATCACAATATTCAGCACAGGCGGACTTACAAAACTGGCCGGATTTACCAATTGGGCTTTAACCTTCAATAGAAATGTATAGGATCCAGTATATTAAATAAAAAAAAACACTTTATTTCAGACAATAAGTCCATATAAAATTAAAATTGCTATAACATAAAAATATTAAACTTAAACTAAGAGTTGCTTCAGTCGCCATATGACTTGTCATAGTATACGAGTACACATGTATAATTATGTAAAGAGGTTTTTTAATTATGTAAAGAGCTTTTTTTTGCTTTAAATTTCAAATTGCGCTTAGTATTATAGAGCTTTACCTATAGAAAAATGTTGTTCAAGACTTAAAATCAGCCTGTATTTGCACGTCTTTGTAAACGTCACCAAACTGTTGGAAAGTGTCTTCGTAAACTAAAAGAATCTTGTTTACAGGTAACTGCATAAACGCACGTGGAACAAGTTTAAATGTTTGAATAATATAACAGCTTTTGTTCGCGTGCGTGATGCCGTCACATTCTTTCGACCTTACTACTAAACAGACTAAATTTGTGTATTGCTTGAAACTAGTATATTTTACCTGCGCCTGCACCGTGTTCTTCGCGATCTCCAGCAAAGCGTCGGCCAGGATGAACTGCGGGCACAACATGAACACCTTGTGCAGCACCCACCGCGCGTCGTCCGTCGCCTGACAACAAAGCAACATAGTGTCAATTTGTACCAGGGATGTTGCGGATGCCGATTTTTTGACATCCGCGGATGCGGATGCGGATTTTTAAAGGCTCACATCCGCGGATGCGGATGCGGATGCGGATGTCAAGATAGTACCATAAAAAACGTCAGTTATTACATTTTAGTAATTTTTATTTTAAAAAACCGGCCAAGTGCGAGTCGGACTCGCGTTCCAAGGGTTACATTAAGTCCCACTCACGCTTGATTGCTCATTTCTAATAGGTTTTTTTGGTTAACGACTAAATTACCTAGCAGTCTAGCACTTACGCCGATGCTAAGACGTTCCTGTACCGACCTGTTCCACATCCGCATCCGCATTAAATCCGCATCGATTTTATGCGGATGCGGATGCGGATGTTGAAAATAATGCGGAAGTTCCGCGGTTGCGGATGCGGATGCGAATATTCGCAACATCCCTGATTTGTACAGAGTAAATAGGTACCAGAAAACACAAATTTGCACAATCATATGAATCTATGAAACTTCACATACAACAAAATTTACCGAGCGCTTTAACGGTGACAAACGGTTTGGTGTAATCGACCCTTAGTCCCGACCCTACAGTACTACAGTGGGCCAAGAAAGTGGTCTACCAGTTTTGACAAAAGTTTCTGCGAGATCTAACGATCGCTAAGGTTGACAATTGTCACTGACGTTCCTGTCAAATCGACCTTGTTGTCTCATGACGTTCAAACGAACCTCAACCGTAGGGTGGTAGACCACATTTTTGGCCGATTGTACATTGTTGTATTTTGTGCAATAAGTTCAACAGACCTGCGATTCAGAGATGATGTCCATAATGAGCAATATCGTGAGTCCGGAGAGGCCGAGGAACACGTTGGCGCAGAAGATGACCATGTTCGCGAGGCCGGGGTCCGAAAACAGCTTCTCTAGCAGGTGGACCAGGCTGCCGCACGAGTAGCTGACAACAAAATGAAAAGTCACTTCATGTTTCTAAAGAGGCCCACTGATTACCAGTCCGCCGGACGATATCGGCCTGTCAGATGCTCGGAACTGTCAAATTTTTGTTCTAACTGACAGGCCGATAACGTCCGGCGGACTGTTAATCAGTGGGCCCCTTTAGTTTATTAGGTAGACGTCCACGGGGCCGCATCGCACGCACGATATAATCAAAGATATATGTAACGTATAAGATGAATGAAGTCTTAGGAAATACGTGCCTCCGAAATCAAGAAAAAGTCATTCTCGGGTAGATAGCGTCATAACCTTTGGCCTATGCTCGGCTAGATGGCGTTGATGACACCGTTTGATATTTAATTATTTTAACACATATATATCAGTGAAAGTACGGACAAAATCATAATTATAAAAATAATAAAATCATTTATCCATATATATACTTTTATAAAATTTTTGATAGTTTGATAAAATTTTCATTTTGAGTTATAATCATGTGTCGATAGATGGCAGTAAATTTACTGTGACTACAAAATTTACTATGACAGGACCTCTCTATACTCGTACTATCTATTCTCTTTGCTATTATTCTAGACATTCTAGTCAGCGTAGGTATATCGATATGTTTTAAATTTGAGCCAATAATGCAGGTTCCGCTTATTGCTATTAAGCGTTAATTTAAATTTTGCCAAAAACTTACCCAAATAGAAGAAGTAGCAAGCAGATAGCGGGCAGATTACTCCTGGCCACGAACACAGGGAACCCAAACGCCTCGAGTACGCACACGGATATGATTATGTTCACCACCAGGATCTGGAAAATATATTTTATATAATTAACTAGCGACCCGCCCCGGGTGCACGGGTTAACAAATTATACATAAACCTTCCTCTTGAATCACTCCATCTATTAAAAAAACCGCATCAAAATCCGTCGCGTAGTTTTAAAGATCTCAGCATACATAGGGACAGACAGACAGCGGGAAGCGACTTTGTTTTATACTATGTAGTGATTACAGGTTTTGTTTTCAGTATATCAACAAACTCCACTGATATTCAGAATTAGAAAGGGTAGTTTCTCTTTTGCTGGTGTGTAGGTAGGTATTATTGAGATTAGCTGATTGGAATTAGAGCAAACGCAAGTCATCATCATCTTCCTCGCGTTGTCCCGGCATTTTGCCACGGCTCATGGGAGCCTGGGGTCCGCTTGTCAACTAATCCCAGTAATTGGCGTGGGCACTAGTTTTTACGAAAGCGACTGCCATCTGACCTTCCAACCCAGAGGGTAAACTAGGCCCGTATTGGGATTAGTCCGGTTTCCTCACGATGTTTTCCTTCACCGAAAAGCGACTGGTAAATATCAAATGATATTTCGTACATAAGTTCCGAAAAACTCATTGGTACGAGCCGGGGTTCGAACCCGCGACCTCCGGATTAAAAGTCGCACGCTCTTACCGCTAGGCCACCAGCGCTTCTTTAGCCTGCGCAAGTATCTAACTCGAAAAGGTTCTTGACATCAAACTACTGCAACTTAAAAATACATATTTTACTGTTGGTAAACAAATATTTTGTTCTTTTTCTAATAATCTGTGACTCACAGCCATGTCCCACACGAGCGCGGCCGCCCAGTACGCCGCGGGGCTGACGCCGGTCAGCAGCTGCAGACGTTTCTGCTGACTGGTGCGATTGCTGACGAGGTACACGGCCGCCCCCGCCGTCACCAAGCTGTATGCCTCTAGCAGCATGCCGGATATGCCTGCGTCGGCCACGTGTTGTAATAATCTGTGACTCACAGCCATGTCCCACACGAGCGCGGCCGCCCAGTACGCCGCGGGGCTGACGCCAGTCAGCAGCTGCAGACGTTTCTGCTGACTGGTGCGGTTGCTGACGAGGTACACGGCCGCCCCCGCCGTCACCAAGCTGTATGCCACTAGCAGCATGCCGGATATGCCTGCGTCGGCTACATGTTGTAATAATATGTGACTCACAGCCATGTCCCACACGAGCGCGGCCGCCCAGTACGCCGCGGGGCTGACGCCAGTCAGCAGCTGCAGACGTTTCTGCTGACTGGTGCGGTTGCTGACGAGGTACACGGCCGCCCCCGCCGTCACCAAGCTGTATGCCACTAGCAGCATGCCGGATATGCCTGCGTCGGCTACATGTTGTAATAATATGTGACTCACAGCCATGTCCCACACGAGCGCGGCCGCCCAGTACGCCGCGGGGCTGACGCCAGTCAGCAGCTGCAGACGTTTCTGCTGACTGGTGCGGTTGCTGACGAGGTACACGGCCGCCCCCGCCGTCACCAAGCTGTATGCCACTAGCAGCATGCCGGATATGCCTGCGTCAGCTACCTGTTGTAATAATCTGTGACTCACAGCCATGTCCCACACGAGCGCGGCCGCCCAGTACGCCGCGGGGCTGACGCCAGTCAGCAGCTGCAGACGTTTCTGCTGACTGGTGCGGTTGCTGACGAGGTACACGGCCGCCCCCGCCGTCACCAAGCTGTATGCCACTAGCAGCATGCCGGATATGCCTGCGTCAGCTACATGTTGTAATCTGAAAAAAAAAAAACCTTTGAAATAGCTGTACGAAAATAAGGGCGGCCTGTCGACTCACCCTCTGCATACCGACCAATATGCCTGTTGGATGAGGCGGGTAAGCTCTTTGAGCGTATTATCTCCCTCCGAATCAACAGACACTTAGGCAGTGACGGTCCAAACCTGTCAGATAATCAGTTCGGATTCCGGCAAGGTCGATCGACAGTGGACGCGATCCTTCGCGTTAGAGCGCTGTCGGAGCAGGCAATTTCCCGAGGAAGAGTAGTGTTGGCGATTAGCCTTGATATCGTCAACGCTTTTAACTCTCTTCCTTGGAGTACAATTCGGAAGGCCTTGGTCTACCATCAACTGCCTCCTCACCTGAGGACCGTGATCGAGGCGTACTTGTCTGACAGGACCATCCGGTACCCTGGTCGATATGGCGTTATCATGCAGAGGGAGGTCGAGTGCGGGGTGCCTCAGGGGTCGGTATTGGGTCCTCTCTTATGGAATCTCGCATATGATGCAGTGCTGCGAGCAGCACTCCCCACCGGCATCAACCTCGTCTGTTATGCTGATGACACCCTAGTCCTTGCCGAAGGGGAAGATTTCAAAAGGACCGTCAGACTAGCGGAATTAGGTGTGGCAATTATTGTAAACAAGATTCGCAGCTTAGGTCTTACGGTTGCCCCACACAAGACCGAGGCAATCTGGCTACATAGACTGCGACGAGGCCGGGAACCTTCAGCCACCTCTGTGCGTGTTGGAGAGGTAAGAGTCCAGGTAGGTCAGTTTATGAAATACCTGGGCCTTACGCTTGACAGTCGATGGAGTTTTGACGAGCACTTTAACCGGCTCGTGCCTCGGATCCAACGAACAGCGGGTGCATTGCACAGACTGCTGCCCAATCTCGGGGGGCCGGAGGAAGGAGTACGTCGCCTGTACGCAGGGGTGGTGCGGTCCATTGCACTATACGGGGCACCCGTGTGGTCAGAGAGGTTGACTCGCAACCGACGGAGCCGAGTGAAGGTATTATCCGTTCAGCGCCGGATATCTATTAGGGTCGCTCGCGGATACCGTACAATTTCGTACGAGGCGGCTGCTCTCCTGGCACGGTCTCCGCCACTAGACATCATGGCGGAAATGGATGCCAGAGTTTATAGCGCCTTGCGCGCAGAAGCTGGAAGCTCTGCCGCAGAAGATATTAAGGTGCTTCGGGAGAGAGCCCACAGACAGGCCATCACTTGTTGGCCGCCGTGTGGTCGCCGCAATCCTGCCACACCTTAATCAATGGCTGGAAAAGAAGGGTCGCGTGACTTATAGACTGACCCAGGTACTCACCGGACATGGCTGCTTCGGTGAGTACCTACACAGAATAGGACGAGAGCAGACAGCAAGATGTCACCATTGCTGCTCTAGTTTAGACTCTGCGCAGCACACGCTCGAGGAATGCCCAGCGTGGCGGTCCGAGCGGCAGGTCTTGGTAAGAGAAGTGGGGCAAGATCTCTCTCCGCACTGCCTCATCGCAGCGATGTTGAGAAGTGCCTCGGCATGGGATGCAGCTGTCACCTTTTGTGAGACGGTCATGGTCCAAAAGGAGATTGCTGAGCGCGAACGGGAGCGCTCCGATCCTGCTAGGAGGAGGAGACGGCGACGATAATGTCGCCGCTGCGCCCTGTAGCCCGGGCGTAAGAATACGGCTACGGCATCCCCTGCCTGTCGTAAAAGGCGACTAAAAGGGGTCCTTGGGGTCGGAAACGGTCGCAGCTAGGGACTGCGACTGCAAAAAGAGGGGACCCATAAAGGGGCACAGCGCTAGGACGGCACTGGCGGGTTCATTGGAGATCCCAGAGCCGTCCGAAATGCGCCGAGGAGGACAACTGGGAGGTTTTTAGTCGGTGAAAGTCCGACATAACCTCCGCGCTGTCCCTGCGGTGCGGAGGTATCCATAACGGATTTTCCTCCCAATAAAAAAAGGTATGGGAAGTGACGATCATAGACAGAAAGAAGAGAAAAGGTCTTATAAGAAAAGAAAAGAAAAGAAAAGAAAAGAAAATATTTATTAGTAACATCGTTACAAGTCAGGTTTATAAATTTACATTTAAAGCATTATATAGTTATAACACTTATAACTAACATATCGTTATTAGTGTATAAATAACATCAACATTAATTTAGATATTACATTTTGTACATATATTTCATACATTTATTTATTGTTTAATAATTCATTTACATCATAAAATTGCGCCTGTAGGAGCCATTTTTTAAGTTTGCTTTTAAATACATGTGAGGAAGGTGCATCCCTGATACTGTCCGGTATCTTGCTGTATATTAGAGGGCCGAGGACATAGACTGACCGTTTGGATTTCGCGAGCTTGTGGGGCACGGGGGCAAGCTGGCCCGCGTTTTTATTGCTACGCAGACTATATTTTGTGTTTGCTGATTTAGTTGCAAACTCTTTGCTATTATTGTACGTAAATATTGCCACATTTTGGATTAGTAAAGATGGAAGTGTTAGTATGCTAAACTGTCGAAAGTACTCGCGAGCAGAGACATCGTCAGGGACACCTGCTATCGCCCGAACGGCTCGCTTTTGGAGTACAAATACCCTATGCCAGTCTGCTGCTGTAGCCCAAAGTTCGGTACCGTACGTGATATACGCGTGTACTGTAGCAAAGTAGCAGCTCCTGACAACATCTCTGGTCGCAGTACTAGCGAGGCGCTTCAGCGCGTAGCACGCGCTCCCCAGCTTGGCGCACAGCTGGTCGATGTGTGCGTCCCACCGTAGCCCGCTGTCTATAGTGAAACCCAAAAGTTTTGTTTCGGCTACCTGCTGGACAGCGTCATCACCGGCGCACACCGTCGATGGTTGGGTCACGTGACCGTTAAGCCTAAACTTCATCCAGAAAGTCTTACTTTTGTTGAGGGCTAACCCGTTCGCGTTAAACCATTGGCTCAGTTGGTGAAGGGTACTATTGACGTTTGTTTCCAATTGTTCGTGGGATGCGCCTGTGACGACAGCTGTCACGTCATCAGCATACATATAAATGTTGGGACCCTTTATGACCTGCGGGAGGTCGTTGAGGAGAATACTGAATAGGGTATTCGAGAGGCACGAGCCTTGAGGTACCCCGAGTAGGCATTTCATTTCCTCCGACCGAGCGCGACCGCCATCACCCACGACCACTTGGCATCTATCGGACATAAAAGACATAAGTAATGCTAGTGCCGGCCCACGAACACCATAGTGCCCTAGTTTGCGCGCGATAAGTCGGTGGTCGGCGGTATCGAACGCGCGCGAGAGGTCGCAGCACACCACGGCTACCTGCAGCGCGGCCTCTCGCGCGCTCAACACGTCCCACACCACCTCGCGTACCAGGTCGGTAGTCGAGCGCCCGTGACGGTATGCGAATTGTCTATCTGACAAGGTAGATTGTGGTATCCAGAATGATAAAAGTCTATTGTTAAGCCCGACTTCTAATAATTTACTGATGGCGGGTACCAGCGATATGGGGCGGTACGAGTTTAGGGCCGCTTTGGAGCCTTTTCCTTTGTATAGCGGAGTGACTTTTACCTTTTTGAGACTTACTGGTATTACAGCTTGACGAATACAGGTATTATATAACTCTGTAAGTACATAGGACAACGCTGGGCCCACGTACTGAAGAATGCTGGCTGAAATTTCATAAATATCAGTGCTGTTTTTTGGAGCAATGTGTATGCGAAGTATGGACTCCACTTCGTTAGGCGAGAAAGGTTTAAACCTCAAGGAGCGATCACATTCGGCAATATTGCTCAATATTGCGGACATCGAGTAGTCAGTATCAGGCGCGGGTGCACCGCACTTAGTAGCAGCTGTTATAAATTCCATATTTAGAGCGTCGACCGCGAGTTTTTTTGATGTGAATTTAAGCCCGTGATCGTCCCTTATGATTTCCGTGTAGTCCATACGCTCGCGGCACTTACGACCCAGCTCTTTGTTAATAACTCCCCACATACTTTTACATTTATTAGAGGCGTTACTTATAAGTTCGCTGTAATACTCAGTACGTTTACGTTTTAACATAGCGTTATATTTAGATGTTAAGGTGCAACACCGATCGGCAATATGTGTGTCGAGTGGAAATTTTTCTTGTAAATCGGCTATGTCGTGAATAAGAAGTTTAAGATTCACTATTTCTTTATCAATCCAAGGACATTTATTAAAACTCTGTTTTGATATTTTTTTGGGAAAACATATTTCAAAATTGTAAATTAATAAGTTAATTAATGCGGCTGATAAAGATCTGCAGTCTCCTAGGCTGTTTGCGACGACCTCTGGCCAGTCAATTGATTCTAATGCAGTAAAAAAACATCTTTTGTTGTTGGAGTTAATAATACGTCTAGGTATAGATGCACATTGTGCGGGCGAATTGTTTACAAGTGTTATCTTTTGCGCCGAGTGGTCGCTCAGGTGAGTGCTTACGTAATCGCTATACACACGGTCGGTACACATATTCGAATATACGTGGTCTAATAAAGTCGAGCTGTTGTTCTGTGTTCTAGTCGGGAAATCTATGTGTTGAGTAAAGTTCTGGCATGATAAAATATCTAACACCCGTTTTTTATTAGGAGAGTTTACTAGAAGGTCAATATTAGTGTCACCCATTATGATGGTATTTAACCCTTCGGTGTTTATTTTAGATAATAAATTGTCAAATAAATCGAAATATACAGAATCATTGGTACAGTTTGAATGATATATGGCTACTATTAAAATATTATGATCGATTAAATGGGTTGCGCATACATCAAAAACTTGTTGTACAGACATACCTGTTATGTCCGGCCTGTTAACGGCTTTCAGCCCAGATCGCACAAAGATGCAACTTCCTCCATGAGCAATGGATGGTCGGCAGTAATGAGCTATTAAGTCAAAATTATGTAACGTAACATATTTTATTTCACTATCGCGTAACCAATGTTCGGTAAGGATAAGAACGTCACATTTTAATTCATTGGATAATAGTACTTCTAACTTTTTAGTTTTATTATTAAGGCACCTAATGTTTTGGTGACACAGTGTGAGTATTTTGCTCGATACTGGCGGCGTCTGTGAGTGGCGGGGCGGGCGCTGCGCTGGTGCGGGAGCTGTCGCGGGCTCCAGCGGGCGCGCGCTCGCGCCCGGCGCCTCCTCGAAACCATTTACTGACCTTGGTTCCAGCAGGCCAATTTTCAGGGCGCATGAAGAAGTCGAAACTACTACCCGGCACTGAGATAGCAAATGATGCGTAGTATTTATGCTTTAGTTCCAGTTTCTGTACCTCGTATTCGCCGCTGTTATCTTTTTTCATCAAGTAGGTCTTTATTGCCGCTACAGAGGTGTCCGGTTTGAAAAAACATGCGTGGATTTTCTTAGGCCGTTCCGTGGTCTGCAACTCGTCATCCATTGGTCCGGTACCTGTGATAGTACGGTCGTATTTCTGATCATATCGATGGTTGCGTTTTTGTTTCTTATATGTCACAACTTGGAATGGTACCTCGTCAGCGTTAGTAATTGCCACCTCAAGTTGGTCTGAGTGTTGGTGGACTCGAATCTCGTCTGAGGAGGTGTCCGACGGGGTCGAATTTTGTATGAAGGGTGATGCCGCTGAGTGTTTATTTGTTTTTTCACTTGCAGTTTTTTGCACTTTACCAGCACCATTCGATGTTATTGGAGACGGATTTGGGGTTATGATTGAGGATCCGAAGGACAGCCTAGGTATTTTTGATTCATGAGAAATATGTTGTTTGGCGGTCGTCCTCAGATTCCCGGGCGGTGATGTTACGGGATTTTTTCTCGCGGCCGCAGCGTTCGTCGATCCGTTCGGTTTAAATTTGCGTGGCACAACATTGGTACCGTTATCACTACACTTCATACACTTATTCGTAAAATCTAATTTGGATAATTTGTCTTCTAACTTCTTAATATCGTTAATTACACACGAGATTTTTGTTTCTATTGGTTGTAGATACTTTTGTAGAACTTTTTCTAGGCTTTGTATGGTGGATTTGGCCATATTTTCGGTAAATATTGATTATCTTAGCGAGCAACGACGCGACCCGTGCTCGCTCGACCGGTTCCACACGGATATAATTATGACTGTAACATCTAGTTACTTCTCTGTAATAGTTTCCAAAAAATTGCCTACTTTGATTCAGCTCCTAAATTCGAAATTCAATTTAAAATTATTGTATTGTGGTAATAAGAGTTTGTATTGTATGATTTAAAGTACACCATCACTACTATTATGTTGTAAAACTTAAATGAGGTTTTGATATAGTTTTATGCCGTCACAAGACTCGCTACTCACAATGTGGACTTGCTAAGCTGCTCGTGCGATATCTTGAGCGGGTGAGAGTACGCGGCGAGGCCGGCTTGGGCGCCCGCCACGGCGCGCAGCGAGGCCGCGTGGAGGCCGTTCACGAAGCTCGGCAGCGCGTGGTGCCCCTTGTTGTTGTACCACGCCACTAGGTGGCTCACGTTGTTTTTGAGGGCCGACGAGTAGCCGCCATAGCTGGAACGATATTATCATCAGTCATATGGGGCATTATCTGTGAAAAGGGACCTTACTGTCGATGGCGCTTACGCCGCACAGCGTCGCGCGGGATTGTATTTATATCGGAGCATCGTTAATAATGGCGTAAGCGCCATCGACAAAGGTCCCTTTTCATAGATAACGTCACATATATTTAAAAAAACACATAGACTTGTTTCCATTGACGAAACGGAGTTACTAAAAAGATGATAACCCTGCGTAAATGTTTTAGCATATTTTATAACAGTATGGTTTAAAACCATACTATTGTGAAATATGTAAAATATTCATTGTTGGTGTTTACATATTTTAATGTCATGGGAGAAGCCGACATGAATCACCTTATTTTTGGGTAAATTAATCAATCTTATTTATGATATTGGAGGCAAATAAGCAGACGTATCGCCTGATGGTAAGCAAACACCGTCGTTCATCGCGTCGCTGACACCCACAACACCAGTGGGACTGCAAGTGCGTTGCCGGCGTTTAAGCTGGGAATACGCTCTTTTCTTGAAGGTTTCAGGTCGTATCGGTCCGGAAAAACCGCGGACGCCAGTTAATTCCACAGTTTAGACTTGCTGTGTGAAATTAAGAAAGGATGTTCCTTATATCCCCTTATCCATCAAATGTTTAGTTATTTTATTTTACACTTAATAAAATAAAATAAAAATAAAATAAAAATAAAAATAAAAAATAAAAAAGCCTTTTATTTCTTGCAAGTAGTTACAATGTCGTTATATCTAGATTTGAATTTAAAATTTAAAAGAAATATACATTATTATTATAGTTAAAAATTATTCGTAATTAATGTCATTATTATCACTAAATTAAAATTAAAATTGCATTAAAGTACCACTAAGCAAGAACCCCTTCTCGGGTAAAGGCCTCCTCCAGAGAGTGCCAGTTAGCTCTGTCCTGTGCTGTTAGAGTCCACTTTGGGCCGGCAATTTTTGAAATGTCATCCGACCATCGCATGTAAGGTCTTCCATCTTTGCGTTTGCCTATTGGTCCGGGCCACATAGTTATTCGGTTTGTCCACCTTTGGTCGGCCATCCTTGCGACGTGACCGGCCCACTTCCATTTCAACTTTTTTGCATAATCTAGTGCGTCTATCACATTTGTTTTTTTCCTAATAATTGTATGTCTAATTTTTTGTATCTTCTTTATGTTTGTAATACTGCGTTCCATGCTTCTCTGACACGTTTTTATTTTGTTCTTTACCTTCTTCGAGAATTTCCAAGTTTGTGCGCCATATGTAAGTGATGGAAGCAGACACGAATCCATAATCTTCCTTTTAAAATTAATCGGTATATATTTACTCTTGAGTACCTCTTTATGACTCCAAAATTTATTCCACGTAATCTTTATCCTTCTCTCTACTTCGATTTCATTACTGATTCTGTCGAAAGAGATTTGTTTGCCGAGGTATATGAATTCCTTTACGTATTCTATTTCGATACCTTCGATAATAAGTGGAATTTTATTGCTGTTTGTCATGATTTTTGTCTTACTAAAATTGATTTCAAGTCCCGTCTCTCTGCTAGCAGTCTGTAAAGTACGTATCATGCAATTTTACACTTACCGTTTCTCAATATATATTTCTTGTGAATCAATTAACCAATGATTGAGAGTGTCAGCATCCGGTAGGAGCATCATTTCCGGCAGACTCGGTCTCTCGGTGATGTTGCACACTTGTCGTATCTCGCATCTACATTCGGGTGAATCCTGGAACCAAAATCACATCAGGCAGTAAATCATGACAGTTAAATTTTAATAAAATTAACCGTTTTCAACATTTTCAACGACTCAAGAAAGACGTGCCTATATTGCCTTTTCACTTATACCCTGGGGTCTAAATGATAGCGCATGATATTTATTAATTTTATTTTAAACTATTGGGCATCAAAAAAAGATACAAATGCAAATGCATGCACTGAGAAGCTTTTAAAAGAAATACAGAATACCTAAGCTAGATATTTCGTAATATATTCATAAATAATATCTGGGAGACTGAGCTTTGCTCGGAAAACATATAAAATCTCAAAAATTAGCGTTTTCTCAGAGATAAAACCTAGCTAGATCGATTTTTCGCCCCCGAAAACCCCCATATACCAAATTTCATCGAAATCGTTAGAGCCGTTTCCGAGATCGCCGAAATATATATATATATATAAATAAATAAATAAATATGCAAGAACTGCTCGTTTAAAGGTATTGGATAGATAGTGTACAGGTTTCTCGAGGGATTACAGATTAGAAGTGTGATGATTTTTACAGGGGCAGCAATACGCACGTGATACCTCTGGAGTTGCAAGTACCCAGCATGGGCTGTAACCCCTTACCCTTAGACGGGCCTTACAATTGTTTGACACAGCATTAAAAGATGGTTAAAAAAATGATTATTCGAATGACTATTTTTATACCACCATTTTTATTATTTTTAAAACCCTCTCGTTGCAAATACCTAAAGCAAGTTTGAAGTTCCATACCTGATTAGTCCAATTCCTGGTATTGTCTTTCTGATACCGTAGCTCGTCCAATACTCGTTGTGCAAACGATGGATCCATATCCTTTGAATACATTGCAGGATGCGGTCTGAAAAAAAAATACTGAATTAAACTGCACGATTTTTACACATTATTAAATTGTACGACGGGACTTAATCGCGTATTTAAGCGTGTTCTCCGAGACCACGGGGACAACGCCGTCCTCGAAACGTCGGTGGTAAATCTTAAAACTTAAATACACGATTAAGTCCCGTTGTAACCCTAATTTAAACTTAACCCTTCTCTACTAGATTCCGTCATCCGGATAAAAATTTAACAAAAATTCATAATCAGATAATTCCAAGCTGGCTGCTGCTGGTAGGTCTTTATTAATCGACACATCGTAAAACTATTCTTAAATTATTGTAAGGCTTTACAAACAATGTACATAGGTAGGTAGGTGAGCCAACAGGAGTGGTCATTTCTCCATACAAACGTACTCCACTGTTTCCTCCGTGGGTTTTGAAGCTAGAGCAATGATTTTTTTCAACACAAATTAATATTGTCAATATCTGTGTCGGACCGTTTTGCTTTTTTTGATATTTTTATTTTTTAAGGCGCTAGAGCCCTTCAAAAATGGCCAAAATGGCCCAATTGACTATGCCGCAATGAGAGGCGTGGTATTCAAAACTGATATCAATTAGCCAAAAAAGCAAAACGGTCCGACACAGATAATTTCATAATCATTTAGATTTCCAAATTTGGTTACGATTGGTTACGTTTTGGAGGAGGAAACAGTCGAGTACGAAACCTCGATTTTTGAGATTTTTACGCAGGATTTTTCGCCTTGTCCTTATCGCACTAGTTTTAGGAGCCGCTTCCGTTAGCGAGACGGGTATATTTACCTAAAATATTTAAATCTCAGCTCCTGTTTCGTCTTAACCTCTTTTTCTTTTTTAGGACAAGACGGGTAGTCTATGTCGTGCTGGGCCTACAGGTTTAGATAACTTCGGTACTAGGTAGACACCGCTAAGGAACAGTTAAACTTACACTAGAAACTGGGTAGCATCAGGGTACAAGTCAGGGTGCAGCCTTAGAGGAATTTCATTGTCCGCAGGCGGCCGGATCATGGAGAACCCCATGGCGATGACCACGAACAGAGATGGCAGCACCAGCAGAAGGAACAGCAGCCACCTGGGGGAAATAAGAAACCATTTATTGCAACACAAAAAGAATACAGGTTACAAAACATAAGATTTAACAAATAATAATAATTGTGCGGCAAAAGGAACGGGCTCATCATACGCTGCGTCAGTCATTTCATTACAAATTGCCTGCGCAGCATTTTCAGTCCGTCCCCTTCACTGAACCACATTGACATTTAAAATGCGGGTTAAAGGAAATTTTCCAAACAAAAAACAACCACAAAGATAACATCTCTAGTTAAAGTAGGTAATAATAGTTTATAAGTCTTGTTATTAGATAAGTCTTATCTCAAGTCGGTATTATTTTACAGTTGGCAATTAATCAAAATATACTTTTTTAACAGTTCGAAATACATGAAACCGACATTATTATTAGAATTATGTTAAAAAATCGTTTTGCAGGACTATTTTTACTACAAATGAAAATTACGATGTGTTAATGTGTTATATAAATATCACTTCATATCATCTTGGCCAGCCACAGATTTAGTCCATAGTCCATTCGCACAAATGGATGATTAGCCAGCATCTGTATCCAAAATCATGGAATGGAATCCAGGCCTAAACGTGATGGTTTAAAAATCAACCATCGGCAGTTATTATTAGATAAGTACATTTTTACGTCTCATCCCGTTACTTGCAGTGAATATGGTCAATTGGTCATACAATTTCTGTTAAAATAGGCTACTTCAGTCACCTGTGAGCTCACTAACGACGTTCTCGGGATCGTACTAACCAGTATTAACCCAAGGCTAATGGAAGAAACTGCCCAGCACAGAAACTACATCCACCCACTAAAAACTCCGTGCTCGGTGGAGAACTCTGTCACGTATATGAGGAACGGGATAACTTAACCCACGTTAAGAGCTGAAATGATGAGCATCCATGTTTCTCTGATGGTTGCCTTCCTCATATTCATGTTCCAATACTGCCGAGCTATCCATTGAAGAAGAAGAAATACATTTATTTAGCATCAGGTACAAGTAACACACAATACAAGTAACACAAACAACTTAGATGCTAAACAGGATCCCCACTCAGCATAATGCCACGGCAAGCCATGACGCTGATTTTCAGTGGGTACCTGACTTAAAACTAATCTACATCTAAACTGAGACTAAACGAGCGGCAACACACAATTCAGACACAGATTACAAAATACATACCATAAAAGAGGGAAACTACAACCAAGCACAAACATAAATTAAACAGTAGTTCAGCATTTTAGCATGCTTAACGTTGCGGACCGTTGTTGGCTTGCATTGCAGTTATATCTGATTAGTTCACCAGTGATGTAACGTGTTACCTGTTTCTGGTGTAGTGGAGCCACCGCGCCCGTAACATGGCCCGCATTTGACTCGTGACGCCCGCAGTGAGTGCGCCCGAACCGTCCACCAGCGGTGCCCGATCCGTTTTGATGCTGGAGCTTGACGCACTCTTCGATGGACTGTCTGGAAATGGCATTCCCAAAATAACTAATACGTTTTCTTTATGACACTAATACTGTCTCTCCGCGTAAGAGGTATGGGAAAAATAGTTCGAATTTGGAATTTGTTGTGCGAGAATACGGTAAGCGTTGAATGAATGAGTTTTCCAATGGCTGTTAGAGTCTGTGCGGAAAGAGAAGAGTCGTGCAATGTATGGGGCCTAATACAATGTGGTGGGGAAGAATATACAGGGTGGCGCATTCAGATCGGCCAGTATGGGAAAATCTGAAACTATAAGACATACGACGATCTCTTCTTAGGAACCATGTCATCGATTTTAGTAACAAGAAAAACTGCATTCATACATTTAAAAAAAATGTGTACTCAGCTCGGGAATCGAACCCGGACGTTTTGAAAAAAAAAAATCTAAAAATATTTCTATTTAGATATCGATTGTGTAGGTCTTAAGCAGTAAATGTTACTATGAAACATGATGTCTGAAATGAATAAAATGCATTGTTTTCATATCCTTTAATTTATTTTAGTATGTTTTCGAAATGGCCAACATTTTTTTCAATACATTTTACATAAAAAAAATTTAAATGTATGAATGCAGTTTTTCTTGTTACTAAAATCGATGACATG
The DNA here is from genome assembly GCF_948474715.1 of Cydia amplana. Lineage (NCBI taxonomy): Eukaryota > Metazoa > Arthropoda > Insecta > Lepidoptera > Tortricidae > Cydia > Cydia amplana. The sequence continues at coordinate 6,402,275 of NC_086083.1, read as the reverse complement.
GTTCCTAAGAAGAGATCGTCGTATGTCTTATAGTTTCAGATTTTCCCATACTGACCGATCTAAATGCGCCACCCTGTATAGTTATTTGTTTTTATGAATTGTCAAACACACATGCGCTGAACGTGGTAAGAATTTAATCATAATTTCAGTCAAAAAACATCCTCAGCTAGACATTGGGACGTCTACATTTAAAGGTTCACCTACATTTATATTAACTTTTTGTTTCATTTCCTTGTGATTCGATTTTAGTAATAAAGGCAATAGTTTCAAACCAGCACAGAACGATGACATCGTTGGTTGAGTTTTTTTTTTAATCATAATCATAAGTTTTTATTTGTAAGGAGTGCCAACAGCTACAAAAACATTATACAGATTTAGGTAACAATACAAAGCCAATTACAGGTACTCACAGATATAATTTTTATAGGTATCACCATAGAGAAAAAAATACATAGAGTGCTCACTCCATACATCAGTTCAGACTATTAATTTCAGTGTTTACATCTAGCATCGAGTAGCGGAACTATCAGTACTGCTACTTGACAATAGATGTAGCACCGACCGGAAAGACTTATCTCAACGGCATAAGACTTTCCGGTCGGTGGCTACATCTATTGTCAAGTAGCAGTACTGATAGTTCCGCTACTCGATGCTAGATGCTAATAGTCTTTTTGGTACTAAAACTGATGTATGGAGTGAGCACTCTATGTATTTTTTTCTCTATGGTATCACATACCTCCGGAGTCGGAAGACGACGCGGTCCCGTAGTCGGCTTGCGGCGCGTCGGCCTGCGAGGTGATGTTGAAGAACACCTGCTCCAGCGAGCTGCAGTCCATGGCAAATAACGAGAAGCCTAGCTCAGGCTGACGGGATTCCAGCGTGGTGCACACTTTGTGGAAGCTGGAACAAAAAATGGCAGAGACGTATTATAGGTAATACACAATTTTCTAAAACCCTGAGGATAGATCCGAGGTGGCATAATTCTAAGTTCTCTACTCTACGCTCTACTCTACGCTCTCTACAGTACGCGTCGTAGGGACTATCAATCTGCATTCTAAGTACATTGAAAATTTTAACAAGATGATGAACCTTAACGCTAATAAGCAAGTGGTGTTCCGTACAGTTTCATCCGTTAGAAGGATATGCCACCGTGTGATTTTAATTGAAAACTTAAACTCGACAGCGCCACTTCGCTTCACGCCTATATTTAGGGGACCCTGTGCTGCATTCTAGTATTCACACACACTACCTTTGACTATATTGTCAAACCGTACCCACACCAGGCGTGGCTCACTCCGCGATTTCGTCGCTTTGCTACAAGTAGCTAAAAGTACATCCGTTCCACACCAATTTTGGTGGCTAGCCATAAGCCGCGCGTGGCGCTGTCGCCACCTAGCGGCCATATATATCTGTGCTGATCGTAACAAACGCGTTTTGTTAGAGAGTGAGTCTTCTGTACCTAGTACTATTATTTATTCTACCAAACCATGACACACATGACATGTGTAGGTAGTTGAAGATCAGGGAAACGGGTCAAATTTCATTAAGGTTTGATTACAGACAGTCACTGAGACAAATACAAATAAAGAAAGCATTTAAAGAATCAAACTTACTCGTTATTCAGCCCATTAGCATCAAAGAACGGCAGCACAATCTCCACCTCCAGTCCGTCCGCATCCACAACCTGCGCGTTCCTGACCACACCCCTCACTGCAGCCAGGAGTGTCTTGGTCTTCTCCTCCAAGTCCTCCCTCCGTTCCTCGTCGTGGGGGTACGTTACGGTCAGCAATGACCCACTTTCAGAGCATGAGAAACGAAAGAATCAAACTTACTCGTTATTCAGCCCATTGGCATCAAAGAACGGCAGCATAATCTCCACCTCCAGTCCGTCCGCATCCACAACCTGCGCGTTCCTGACCACACCCCTCACTGCAGCCAGTAGTCTCTTGGTCTTCTCCAAGTCCTCCTCCCTCCATTCCTCGTCGTGGGAATACGTCACGGTCAGCAATGACCCACTTTCAGAGCATGAGAAATGAAAAAAGAAACAAACTTACTCGTTATTCAGCCCATTAGCATCAAAGAACGGCAGCACAATCTCCACCTCCAGTCCGTCCGCATCCACAACCTGCGCGTTCCTGACCACACCCCTCACTGCAGCCAGGAGTCTCTTGGTCTTCTCCTCCAAGTCCTCCCTCCGTTCCTCGTCGTGGGGGTACGTTACGGTCAGCAATGACCCACTTTCAGAACATGAGAAACGAAAGAAACAAACTTACTCGTTATTCACCCCATTAGCATCAAAGAACGGCAGCACAATCTTCACCTCCAGTCCGTCCGCATCCACAACCTGCGCGTTCCTGACCACACCCCTCACTGCAGCCAGGAGTCTCTTGGCCTTCTCCTCCAAGTCCTCCCTCCGTTCCTCGTCGTGGGGGTACGTTACGGTCAGCAATGACCCACTTTCAGAGCATGAGAAACGAAAGAATCAAACTTACTCGTTATTCAGCCCATTGGCATCAAAGAACGGCAGCATAATCTCCACCTCCAGTCCGTCCGCATCCACAACCTGCGCGTTCCTGACCACACCCCTCACTGCAGCCAGTAGTCTCTTGGTCTTCTCCAAGTCCTCCTCCCTCCATTCCTCGTCGTGGGAATACGTCACGGTCAGCAATGACCCACTTTCAGAGCATGAGAAATGAAAAAAGAAACAAACTTACTCGTTATTCAGCCCATTAGCATCAAAGAACGGCAGCACAATCTCCACCTCCAGTCCGTCCGCATCCACAACCTGCGCGTTCCTGACCACACCCCTCACTGCAGCCAGGAGTGTCTTGGTCTTCTCCTCCAAGTCCTCCTCCCTCCATTCCTCGTCGTGGGGGTACGTCACGGTCAGCTTGTAGCCGTTGCCGAGGCTGCGTTTGATCTCGATTGGGGAGCCCATTGTGTGGATTTGACCCTGGACAAGAGGAAAGAGTTATTGATGCCAGAGAGTCAAAGGTCTGTTTTATGTACCCAAGAATCTCAAATCACTTTCATTACAAGATGCAGTCACCACACATAGACTCTCTTGTTCAGTCGACGTCTAAGATATGTTTACATTTTTGGCCTTATTACAAAGGAGTACGGTGCAAAAGTGTAAACATATCTTTGACATCGACTGTACAGTGGCGTTCATCGATAGATGTCGACCGTAATGCCTTAATATTACGGTTGAAACATGTCCATACAATTTTGAACACCAGTGTACCTGTACCAATTTAGTGTGGGGGGGCGACGCTTTTTTTAGTTGCGCCCATACTTATGACCTGCAGGCTGCAGGTGAAGGTACTAGTGGTACGCTGTGGGTATCAACTCTCAGTTGCATTTAACGCTATTTTATACTCTCCTATTTTATATATGTATCCGTGTCATCTACCTAAGTGGTCAACTGTAAGCTGGGCCGGTCACTTTTAAATACCTACCGCTAGTAGTCAGTTATTTTGTATAAAATGATTGCTTGTGTACCTTATGCATGATGACGACCTGGTCGCTCAAGAATTCGGCTTCATCCAGATGATGAGTGGTCAGCAGAACGGTCCTGTCCTCTTTCAGCTTCAAGATCATTGACCAGATATCCCTGCGTCAAACAATTATTATTACATTTACAGGGTTTACATCCAAATGGAGTAGAGAGGGTTATTCAGAAACTGGTTAACTTAGGAATCGGAAACGGATTTTAAATAACCTATTCAATGGTAGTTACCTATTGAAGATACCAATAACCAAAAGAATTTAAACAAAAAAAAACCCATCCATCCAGAAAAAGTAAAAGGAGGTTCGTAATATTTTCCACCAGTAAACGCTAAATGCATGCCAAGGTTCATGAATTCTTCCGAATCCAACTATATGTTTGACCTCAGAGGCATAGGGTAGAAACGATCTTATTATACGGTCAGTCTTACCTCCTCGCAGCAGGGTCGACGCCAGCCGCCGGTTCGTCCAGCGACATCAAGTCCGGCTACCCCACGAACGCCAACGCTACGCACACACGCCGCCGCGTGCCGCTAGACAACTTGCTCGCTGGATGGTCTCTCTTACCTCCTCGCAGCAGGGTCGACGCCAGCCGCCGGCTCGTCCAGCGACACCAAGTCCGGCTGCCCCACGAACGCCAACGCCACGCACACACGCCGCCGCGTGCCGCCAGACAACTTGCTCGCTGGTTGGTCTCTCTTACCTCCTCGCAGCAGAGTCGACGCCAGCCGCCGGCTCGTCCAGCGACACCAAGTCCGGCTGCCCCACGAACGCCAACGCCACGCATACACGCCGCCGCGTGCCGCCAGACAACTTGCTCGCTGGATGGTCTCTCTTACATCCTCGCAGCAGGGTCGACGCCAGCCGCCGGCTCGTCCAGCGACACCAAGTCCGGCTGCCCCACGAACGCCAACGCCACGCACACATGCCGCCGCGTGCCGCCAGACAACTTGCTCGCTGGATGGTCTCTCTTACATCCTCGCAGCAGGGTCGACGCCAGCCGCCGGCTCGTCCAGCGACACCAAGTCCGGCTGCCCCACGAACGCCAACGCCACGCACACACGCCGCCGCGTGCCGCCAGACAACTTGCTCGCTGGATGGTCTCTCTTACCTCCTCGCAGCAGGGTCGACGCCAGCCGCCGGCTCGTCCAGCGACACCAAGTCCGGCTGCCCCACGAACGCCAACGCCACGCACACACGCCGCCGCGTGCCGCCAGACAACTTGCTCGCTGGATGGTCTCTCTTACCTCCTCGCAGCAGGGTCGACGCCAGCCGCCGGCTCGTCCAGCGACACCAAGTCCGGCTGCCCCACGAACGCCAACGCCACGCACACACGCCGCCGCGTGCCGCCAGACAACTTGCTCGCTGGATGGTCTCTCTTACCTCCTCGCAGCAGGGTCGACGCCAGCCGCCGGCTCGTCCAGCGACACCAAGTCCGGCTGCCCCACGAACGCCAACGCCACGCACACACGCCGCCGCGTGCCGCCAGACAATTTGCTCGCTGGATGGTCGGCGTGAGGGCCCAGAGACAGCACTTGAAGCATGCTGGAGCAATGACAAAAAACACGTAAGTAATATGTATCAAGATAACATATCGTAAAGTTACATTGCTTATGATGGCCATGTAGAAAGAAAATATTACCTAAATGTCCAAATAAAATCAAAATATAGTGTACTATACACCTATTAATAGCACTCACTTTACTAAATTATTTAAAGAAAAAACGCCTGTAAAGCACCTTTTAAATTAAAAGCCGCGTCCATATTTACGTTTGGTAGTTCTGTGTCTGGTGTGTTTTGTTGTGTTCTTTTCGTCTGAACGTCCTAGGCACCGCTGGAGAGACGAGGTGCAAAAAGACCTTAGCAAACTCGGCGCCGTCAATTGGACAGAAACGTCTTTGGACTGAGAAGCATGGCGGTCTGTGGTGTCGGAGGCCAAATCATTTCAGGTCGTCGCGCGTGAGTTACGTTCTCGCGCGAAACTCTATAAATCTTGCGTGACTTCAAGTAGGGAGTTGCGCACGAGAACGCAACTCATGCTAGACCGCTAGATCGTCGCGCTACACCAGTACCTAAGTATGTAAGTAAGTACATAAGTATAATACCTATTTATTTCATCCTGGACATTTCGCAGCGGTTTCCCTGTCTTGAGTTGCGCGTACAACGTTATATGTTCTCGGGCCGATAGACACGGGAACAGTACGTCTCGCTGAGGACATACGCCCAGGCGGGTCCCGCCGGCTAGCTCGGATCGGATGGTCACGTGCCCTCTGGTTGGCTTTAGCATGCCCGTTAGGATATTTCTGGAAAAGATACACGTATACTCTGGTTTCTTTGCATTTATTTTATCTTAGATATCTGTACTATATAAATTGTATTATAGGTAGGTTAGAGAGCCGTGGCAAATAAAAACAACGCTAAGTAAATGGCAATTCCCTATGCTAAGAATGAATACACCAAAGAAAGGATAACCATTAAATGTTCTGATGTTGTAAGACTGGTAAGAGCCATGAGTGAAGTTCTGAAAAAAGTCAAACTGTTTAGAAGCCCATTTACTATTTTTTATCAATGGAAGGATTGATGCGCGTTTTATAGGGGTACCCAACGGGTAAAAACGGGACCCTATTACTAATACTCCCCTGTCCGTCTGTCTGTCTAGTGTCTGTAGCCTGGCTGTATCTCAGTAACCTATGAGTTGAAATTTTCACAAATGATGTATTTCTGTTGCCGCTATAACAACAAATACTAAAAACAGAATAAAATAAATACCTATTTAAGTCGGGCTTCCATACAACAAACGTGATTTTTTTGCCGTTTTTTGCGCAATGGTACGAAACCCTTCGTGCGCGAGTCCGTCTCACACTTGGCCGGTTTTTTAATTAGTATTATAATCAAATTTAATGCCAAAAAGAAACTAAATTTGTTTACTTACGTGAGCGTAGTCTTCCCAGCACCATTATGTCCCAGCAGCGTAGTGACCTGTCCCTTATGCAGCTCGATGGATACATTATCCAGCGCTAGCTTGGGTCGGCGCGAGTGTTCGCCGTATATCTTGGTCACGTTGACTATGCTCACTCCAGCTTTCTCGCTGGTCGTGGTCGTGTGGGTTATACTGCTGCTGAGGGTTTTTAAACCTGCAATAGGGTATTTTCCTGCTAGTCAAATCAGTTACGTTTTTAGAACTGTCAAAACGATTTGCTAATATGGAATTTATATCAAACATTACATCGTGACGTCACAGTCAAGTCGCCTCACCTACTTTTTATATTTCTATCCGATTTATTAAATAGAACTCGTGTTTAAAAATAAATATCTGCTTTATTTCATGCATGGTGTAAAATAATTTATTTTAAATACCCTATTGGTTAAGGTTTATAAGGTTTATATTGTCACGTGACAACCAAAACACACTTAGGGCCAGTTGCACCAACAACATTTGACAGACTGATCAACGTCAGCCGGCGCGCCCCGGCGTTTTACTATGAAACTTTCCATACATAAAAATTTAGCGAACTCTTTAACGATACGAACAGTTTGGTGCAACCGACCCTAATTACTAAAAGATAATTAAACAAAAATCAACCTTAAATTGGTACTAATACGGTTAACTATGGCTATGAGCTTGTAGTGGTAATAAGTTAGTATTGGTTGTCACCTGACGATATATAATATAACAAGCTCAAAAATGTACAGCCCTATTTCAACACACTTCGAAAGAAGATTCAAGGATTTCTTAAGAAACATTTCCTAGGGGGTTCTTACAATGAGTGTATAGGTTTGAAAGGGTTGGTAAGACCAAAAGTCTGCCTAAAGGCCACTAAGTTACCCTACAGGGGTTACAAATACATAGGGGGTTTTTCCTCTTGAGGTCCCTCAAGTATCAGATGCCAAGAGAGAAGAGGTACTGACAGCCTTGACCTTCCCTCTAGTCAAGTTCCACCAAGAAACAGCCGGGAGTAGATTATATAGTATATAAGTAGGTATACATGCCTCAGCCATCCAGCCAGTTCAATGCTCATGCCATCTCCTGGTTGGGAACACCAGAGGTCATACCAGTGCGCTAGCACCAAGCGTGCTATAAGAAGTAAGTTATAAAACTAACTTACCAAAATATCTGTCAATCAGCCATCCAATAGCCGTCCGTCCACTAGCATCATAATGGTAGCCAGTCCTATGCTCATGCCATCACCAGTTTGGGAACACCAGATGTCATACCAGTGCGCTAGCACCAAGCGCGCTATAGGCAGTAAATTATAAAACTACTTACCAAAATATCTGTCAATCGTCCATCCAATAGCCAAATAAATCAGTCCGTCTACAAGCATCATAATGGCAGCCAGTCCTATGCTCATGCCATCCCCTGGTTGGGAACACCAGATGTCATACCAGTGCGCTAGCACCAAGCGTGCTATAGGGAGTATATTATAAAACTACTTACCAAAATATCTGTCAATCGTCCATCCAATAGCCAAATAAATCAGTCCGTCTACAAGCATCATAATGGCAGCCAGTCCTATGCTCATGCCATCCCCTGGTTGGGAACACCAGATGTCATACCAGTGCGCTAGCACCAAGCGTGCTATAGGGAGTATATTATAAAACTACTTACCAAAATATCTGTCAATCGTCCATCCAATAGCCAAATAAATCAGTCCGTCTACGAGCATCATAATGGCAACAAGTCCTATGCTCATGCCATCCCCTGGTTGGGAAGACCAGAGATCATACCAGTGCGCTAGCACCAAGCGTGCTATAGGAAGTAAATTATAAAACTACTTACCAAAATATCTGTCAATCGTCCATCCAATAGCCAAATAAATCAGTCCGTCTACAAGCATCATAATGGCAGCCAGTCCTATGCTCATGCCATCCCCTGGTTGGGAACACCAGATGTCATACCAGTGCGCTAGCACCAAGCGTGCTATAGGAAGTAAGTTATAAAACTACTTACCAAAATATCTGTCAATCGTCCATCCAATAGCCAAATAAATCAGTCCGTCTACAAGCATCATAATGGCAGCCAGTCCAATGCTCATGCCGTCCCCAGTTTGGGAACACCAGATGTCATACCAGTGCGCTAGCTTCAAGCGCGCTATAGGCAGTAAATTATAAAACTACTTACCAAAATATCTGTCAATCGTCCATCCAATAGCCAAATAAATCAGTCCGTCTACGAGCATCATAATGGCAGCCAGTCCTATGCTCATGCCATCACCAGTTTGGGAAGACCAGATGTCATACCAGTGCGCTAGCACCAAGCGTGCTATAGGAAGTAAGTTATAAAACTACTTACCAAAATATCTGTCAATCGTCCATCCAATAGCCAAGTAAATCAGTCCGTCTACAAGCATCATAATGGCAGCCAGTCCAATGCTCATGCCGTCCCCAGTTTGGGAACACCAGATGTCATACCAGTGCGCTAGCTTCAAGCGCGCTATAGGCAGTAAATTATAAAACTACTTACCAAAATATCTGTCAATCGTCCATCCAATAGCCAAGTAAATCAGTCCGTCTACAAGCATCATAATGGCAGCCAGTCCTATGCTCATGCCATCCCCTGGTTGGGAACACCAGATGTCATACCAGTGCGCTAGCACCAAGCGTGCTATAGGGAGTATATTATAAAACTACTTACCAAAATATCTGTCAATCGTCCATCCAATAGCCAAATAAATCAGTCCGTCTACGAGCATCATAATGGCAGCCAGTCCTATGCTCATGCCGTCGCCAGGTTGGGAAGACCAGAGGTCTGACCAGTGCGCGCCCACGCCAACGGCTTCTAAGCGCGCTATGTAGAGTAGGGTGTAGGAAAACGCTGTCGACATCGAGAGACACTGGAAACAAATGAAGCGATTAAAAAAAATATAACAAAAGTATTTTATCACATTTTGTTATTACGTCGTCGGATCCTTCTTTCGACCTTTTACGGATCTATCTCTCGACCAAATAGCTGAAAGAGAAACGTAACGGTGCCTTTCTTACGACATAATTTGCTAGTTGTCACATCTATCCTTTTTCAGGACACTTTCTGCTGACTGCTGAGAAGGACAGAAAAAGTTATTGTTGTTTCAGTGTCCTCCATATCAGCAAGATAGCAGAAAGTGTCTGGCGACAGGATATACATAAAATTAAACCCCTTGAGATTTTTGAGGTTCGATACAAAAATAATCTCAGAAAACATAGGTCATAGGTAGGTATTTCACTATAAGCGGTTAGTAAGAAGTTATCGCAATTAGTTACGGGCTTTTTGAATCCTAGTTAAATAAGTTAAAATAAAATATTGTTACTACTAGATTTAGTCCCAAAACTAAGCTATCTTCTACTAGAAAACCATCACACAACTTTAGTAACCGTCTGAGATAAGTGATAAAATACATCATTTAAAAAAATAGCTACAACCGATACAGAAACTCTTCCTTCTTGGAATTGAAGTCGGTTAATAAATAAATATTATCGGATAGGTAATCTAATATGCATGTTGCTTCGGCAATGTACTCGCTGTGTATCTAAATTTGTTTGAAAATACAGAAGTGTTATTGTATTGTATAGGTACTCACAGCACACAGCCTGGCGCTGAGCGACAGCAATGCTTCCAGCGACAGTATGAGCACGTAGGGCATGAAAGTGACCAAGTAAGCCAGAGCCACCGTCACTGCCGCCGAGCTTGCCGTTGAGAACAGTTTTGACATCGCATAACTGAAAAAAGAAGTAAAAACATGTCTTGAAATCTAATAAGCAATTCATGCTAGGACAAATTTGCATTTTGGGAAACACCCTTGATATTTTAATACCAAAAATTGATGACGCTATTAGTAGTTATGCAAGCAGTAGGTAAATAGTCGGCTATCTTCCTAATCTTCCACAGCCCCTTATTATAATTCGTAATTGGCAAACTTTTTAAACATGCCCGTAGTAGAAATGAGTTTCTTAAGTGTCTTTGCGTGATGTCGTCTAAATTTAACTCAGAGATATAGGTATCTTTATTTGCATACCATAGTATAGATGTTACATACATGGACCCTGGAAAGGGTGTAGTAAAAAATAGGTAGTTCACAATATCACAGTTTGCTTATTATTACCTACTACTGACTTATACTCGTACTTAGAGGACCTAACATTATCATTATACATTTTTACAAGCTTTTATTTAGTTTCACCTGTCCCGCTGTCTGTCTGTCGGGCTGTAATCAAATCTTGCAAGTTAAATTTGACCCACTTCCCGGTTTCCGATGAAGCTGAAAATTTGCATTCGTGTGTAAGTCGGGTGACAATGCAATATTATGGTACCATGGAGCTGATCTGATGATGGAGACAGGAGGTAGTCATGGAACTCTGTGATAAAGCAACGGAACCTAATTGTGTTTGGGGTTTTTAGAATTGTCTCGATGAGTATTAGTTGTCTGTGGAGAAAAAAACAACAGTCAGTGATAAAAGCTTGTATCAAAAATGAAATTTTTGCCAATTGTTTTTTAAATTGCACTCACCAGAACATAAGCACGGAATAACCATATATGACGAGCAGCGTGAAGAGTAGCGTGACGTCAGTGCGCGGCAGCACGCCGCTAGCCGTCAGCGCGAGCGTGACGCACGCCACCGTCACGACCAGCTCCACCAGTGACGCCACGAACCAGGACAGCGTGTGGTACGCCAGGTTCACGCCCATCACGGACATGAGCTGCGGAATTGTAAGGTTGAAATAAAAATAATCAACAGAGTAATTCGCTCTTTACACTTTGCCGCCTCTGCTGACTACCTCGGAATATTGGTATGAGCATTTCATTTCATTTATTTGTTGTAAAATCATGTACATAAAATTAGAAAGGTGTTAAATAATCAAACAATGTCGGTCCATGACACCCTGCTAGGGCACACAACATACTTAAAACGAATATAAAGCAGCAGTGGCGGGAACCCAAAAAGATAGACGCTTAAAATACGACGTCACTGCCACAGTGGAAAATTGTGAACAGCGCATTTGGTCTGATGGGCTCGGCAAGTCAAATCAATATTTTGCCATTTGACGGACGGATCAACGTCACTCAGCAACAAACAATAAAATACAATAAAATTTAACGAACATTTTAATAGTGACGACTTGGTGCGACCCTTGAGTCTTAGATTAAACGTACCTAAATAACTTACCATAGTATTCCCCGATTCTTTGTCAGAGACTATGAACCGCACAACGGATGCTACAGTAAACAGTAGCGAGAAGAAGAACGCCACCACCAGCGCTTGTGATTCGTACAGCGACGACTGGAAACTAGGAGAAAAAGAAAAAAGCATTTATTTAGGATACTTATTAACAATGTTACGGCCCGATTCGAACAATGGTTATAAGAAAGTCACAGCGGTACGATAACGATTTGTCAATATCATTTCTTCATAACACTTTAAACTCTCGCGTTTTGTAGGTGTGTACCTATTATATTTAATTACACAAACGGGTCTACCGCGATATAATTGAATTGTTTCATATTCATTTCTTCAACCAGAAAACGTCACTTTTGACTCACTAGTCCTTCCTGTAACACGGATACGGAGTCTGCTGCGTGTACACCGCCCACTTCTCGACCGGTCTAGAAGCAACGTCTCGCTTCTGAACCTTGTTCTGGACGCTTCTAGAAGAATTAGCGGCCAGCTTGATGATGGAGCTGTCGATCAGGTCCTGGATCTGGACGAAGCCGCGGAAGTAGCGCATGTTCTCGAGGAAACTGTCTTCGGGGCCGGGAGTCCAAAATCTGGTGCAAAAAGTAGAATTAACAATAACAATAACAATATTTTTATTCATAATAAAAGTTTAGCAGGAACGTTACAGTGAGCCCCGCACTAGGCATGGCCTGTATCGCGGGGGTCATGATCATCACGAGTTACCAGAAATACAATTTATAATTATACTAAACATAAGAATAGGAATTATTTAGGAAAGAGAGAGGAGTGTGTACTTGTATATGTGTATTAATCTTTTTCGTAAAGTTTCGAGAGGATTGGTATTGAATTCAGTAGGACCTTCAGAGCTACCGATTTGACCCCCATGTAGGCCACGTACCTATGTATAGCGAAATTTATTGCTTTCGGAGGAATAAGAAGGCATGAGCCACACCAGGGTTTTGGTGCCGCTGGTCAGTACAGTTCATCATGTATAAGTATCTACTGTCTATGCCCATAGAGATAATAGGTAGGTAATTGATAAACGTGGCGCCTCCTGTTTGAGGTTTTAGTCACCGAAACATAGTGAATTGAATCTGGAAATGAGCTCACATTAAAAACGAAACACTTACTGATTCCGTAATCTCGTAGTAGTCGGCACGCTCTCTATATCCATACGGATCTTGTATTCCACATTGAGTGGACTCCCTCCCTCCTCGACCACATTCATGAAGACCAGGCCAGCCGAGAATTCGTTGACCCTCGTCAGTCTGACGGCCTCGTGGGTGAGCTCTTTCTCGTTGGGCATGGGTCGGAAGCGGTCCATGTTGATGCAATGGAGTAAGTCTGAGCTTTTGCGGAGCATGCTGCCTACGTTCTGAAAAAAAAATGGTTCTGATTGTTTATTTCTGTCAGTAAAAGTACCTAGGAATAAACATCACTGGTAGAAAATCATCTCTTTCTTCGAGACGACGAGAATGTTTCGAAATGCTTCGAGAAACAAGTTGAGAATGCGTTGGCAAATGAGTCGACTAGTCTGCTGATGATGCATTAATTTACCTTTAAATCTCCGAATTCGTCAACATCTACATCAGGTACAGCGGCGTAGCCTATAAGGGTGTTTCTCAGCTGTCCGAAGGCTGGTGACGCTATGAGCCTCCTCAGAACTGTGATGCCGTCTCGGTGCTGGCATAACTTGTCGATGGACGAGAATGCGTTGGCAAATGAGTGGACTAGCCTGCTGATGATGTATTAATTTACCTTTAAATCTCCGAATTCGTCAAACAGTCCATCTACATCCACATCAGGTACAGCGGCGTCGCCTATAAGGGTGTTTCTCAGCTGTCCGAATACTGGTCATGCTATGAGTCTTCATAAAACTGTGATGCCGTCTCGGTGCTGGGATAACTTGTCGATGGACGAGAACGCGTTGGCGAATGAGTGGACTAGCCTGCTGATGATGCATTAATTTACCTTTAAATCTCCGAATTCGTCAAACAGTCCATCTACATCCACATCAGGTACAGCGGCGTCGCCTATAAGGGTGGTTCTCAGCTGTCCGAATGCTGGTGATGCGATGAGCCTCCTCAGAACTGTGATGCCGTCTCGGTGCTGGGATAACTTGTCGGTGGACGAGAACGCGTTGGCAAATGAGTGGACTAAGCCGACTAGTTTTTGCATGTGAGAGTAGGTTGAGTTTGCCTGAAATGTTAAGGGAGATTAAGAAGCGCTGTCAAAAAGACATGGCTCGGTTAGATATATAATATAGTAGTAGGCAATTCAATTAATAAATAAATCACGAGATATAGAACAGGCCCCGTAGACAACATGTCAATCGCTAACGCTCCGTAGCGAACGATACGCAACCGTCACTGTCGCACTAATATGGAAGAGTGATAGAGATACATAAAGCGTTTCGTTGTCGAAGCGATAGCGATTGGCACCTTGGATAAGCCGGCAGATTAGAAAGCTACGGCAGTCGTGTTCAGGTTCAGTTTTAGAATAAGAAGAATAGAATAAGATTTATTCAGGACGCTTATACACGTCTCTGTTCATCACCCGTGGAAGGGTTAACATAAAGGGTTAAATCTCTTTAAATGTTTTTGTCTTACCTGTTTGATAATTTTCTCGACCATCGGATTAACAGGAGTGTATAATATCTTTCCCATAATGATGGGCTTTATATAGCTCCATACAATTTTGCCACCGTACATGTTTAGTACTTCCTTATAAATAGAACGGCAGAAATCGGCTGTAAAAATATTAAAATATATATTAACGATGACTTACGTTAGACCGGGCCGTGTCCGGGCCGGAGCTTCCGGCGCTTCGTTTTCTATGGAAAGCATCACGTGATCACCTGTCATCTGTCATAGAAAATTAAGCGCCGGAAGCTCCGGCCCGGACCCGGCCCGGTCTAGCGTGAGTCATCCTTTAAACGAAGGTCAAGTGCGTACGGATAAAATTTATGCTCATTTATCTTCAGTATAGCACTCTTTCACACATAGCTACTTATTACAAAGAGATGGCCACGATGACAGACGATAAAAGCGTTAATTTTCAAAATGTGTAAACCTTTACGTGCCGATAATAAAGATTTTAACTCACTTGGTAATACTTCCAACTGCATTGGATCCGGTTCCTTAGAGAAGTCAGTGGTCTCAACGATAGCTTTATAGAAGCGATTGTCTGGCACCTGCATAGGCGTGCCGCATAGCATATTACCGACAGACGCCAAGAAACTCGATGCTGAAATGAAATAACGAAATCAGCTTACACCATAACTTGATTCTATATCAAACCTCTTTAAAATCATGATTGGCCACAATATTCTAATCTAAGTAAACTGTAGTTAAATAGCATCAGGAAATAGGTACATTGTGTGGGATTTATGGGAAGGCTGTTCACAACGTCTCCATTGACAGTGAGGTCCGATAGCAGATTGCGAGCGGGACAGCGATATAATTATAAGAAATTCTACGAAGTCCTTACTTTATACAAAAAATACAATCACGCAATTATACTCACAAGAAAACAGATTGCCGACAGACGTGAAATCAGCTAGCTTCTGGAAGATTGGTTCGTTGGCCAGCACCTCGCTGAGGTTCCCCACATTGTCCTGGATGATAGGCAGGAGTGCCGCCATCTGTGGGTAGCTCTCCAGGACTGCGGTTCCCTCGTTGGTGGTTAGGTTGGATGCGGAATACAGTTGGATGAGGAGGATTGAAGATATCTATGAAGGAACGTCAGGGTTTTATTATGAGAAATGTGAATGTACCTTTTGAAGACTTAGATAATTTGTAACTGTGTAACTTTGTTTAAATAAAAAAAAAATCATTATCGACAAAAAATCTAAAGGCAATATTGTAGTCTTTAGATACACTAGTAGATTGGCTATAGGTGCAGTAGAAATTTTCAATGCTTTGGGATAAACAATTAACTTTGGTAGGTACTATACGGGATATTTAAACGGGAGAATCGTTTAAGTTATATCTGGAAGAAAAACCTCAATCATAACTCTTTCTACCAACCTTATCCAAAACGTAACTAAAGTTGACGTTCTCCATCAACGCAGGCACGATTTGCTTTGCCTGCTCATCTTCAATGCTGCAGAACTGCTCTATAATGGCACCATAGACGTCGTCTAAAGTTACCACGTCCACGTTGGCTGGGATGATGGCTTGCGACATGTTTTCTGTCTGGCAGACGAAGCTGGCGATTTGGTAGTCTGATTTTGGGGTTATGATCTGAAAGAATGCAAATGCAATTTTTTGGGTGGTTCTTTTTTGTTGGTTTGTCTTTAAATTGGCGTTTCTATTTGATATATTTCGATTTATCTATTTGATAACACCTACCGGCTTAAGGTTGATGTACCCTGCGTGAACTCTGGGCGCTGCGATGGACCAGAAGTTGGTATTGTTGAAGCCAAGTGCACTGAGAGCCGACTCCAAGCGGTCCGGCGACGAAAACAACTCTGACACTTCCACTAGAAATATATTAAAATTGATGGTTTGCAGAAGGCATATAACTTATTCTAGATGGCACTCTGCATGATAGTAACTTTTTCAATATAATACTTGCATCTTCAATAATCTGAGAGGTCATAAATTCTAAAAAAAAAAAAAAAAATTTTCTTACCTCTAAGTTCTTCTTTTTCCAGGAAATAGTTTTTGAAGTCTTGCATTATTCTCAACCCATTAGTTAGAAATGTTACATCTGCTTCCAAAGAGGACTCTTTTAAGATTGGTTGGAGCTCTTTTATTATACTCTGTAAACTGAAAAAATGTTCGATATTAAACTTTCGTGAGACATATTTTAAACTGTTTAGACGACAACGGTTTCACTCACTTGAATTTTTAGTCGCTATTGGGGAGCCTGAAGATCCTTCTTCAAAGGGCCCCGAAGGTTCCCGAAGGGCCCGAAACATGTCGCCAATAGCGACTAAAAATTTAAGTGAGTGAAACAGTTGTTGTCTAAACAGTTGAAAAAATGTTTGTTATCTATTTCTTAAGCCGTCTATTTATCGCGAAAGACCTAAACAGATATCGAGTCAACTGAATCAACAAAGTTATACATATATAGGTGTCACAAAAACTAATAGTATGTTTTATTGAATGTTACGGGTTATTTTGTTTTGTCTTGCCGATGTGTTTAGGCTTAGGCTGAGGTTGATAATTCAAGAGACAGGGAATAGGTATACTACTGCAAAACAAGTTTTTCGTCATATATCGATAGCGTATATCCGACAAAATTTACCTGTATACGACACTATCCAGAATCTCATCAGTAAGCAGCCTCATAACGAAATCCAACATGGCCGCCAACCTCCCCTCCATCAGGGCCTGGACGTCCATGCCACTGGCAACGCCGAGGAGACGAGCCAAGTGGCTTATAAGCTGTTCCACATGTTCCACTATGGATGTGACGAAGAAGAGGTGCCAGAATTCAGCAGACTGTAAAGTTGGTAGCTGAAAATTTAAGGAATAAAAGTAAAAGACTATCTAGAGTTCTTGAATTTTTAACACGCTTTTATTAGGTCGACCTGTATGTAACTAAATTGTAATGGAATCTTGCAAGTTAAATTTGATCCACTTTCCGGTTTCCGATTGAGCTAAAATTTTGCATACACATGTAAGTCGGGTGACAATGCAATATTATGGTACCATCGAGCTGATCTGATGATGGAGACAGGAGGTGGCCATAGGAACTCTGTGATGAAACAACGCAAACTAATTGTGTTAGGGGTTTTTAGAATTGTCTCGATGAGTATTAGTTGTCTGTCGTAAGAAAAGTACAGTCAGCGATAAAAGCGTGTAACAAAAATGAAATTTTTCCCAAAAACTTATTAATAATTGACTGAAATAAGTAATAAAGACCATTTTCACTCACCTGTTTTACGACCAGAGTATTGTTCAAGTTATTGTTAATAACTTCGATGATTTTACTACAACTTATATTTTCACAGACGTCGCCATCGATGTTTTGTATTTTCACGCAATCGCTAAGTTCCTTGCATTGATTGATCTGAAATGTAGTTAGTAGTTTTTTGTTAGTTTTTCTTTTCAGAATAATTTCATAGATATACAAATCCAGAAAAGAATATCAAACTTTATCGTTATTCCTCATTCAGTTGATTTCGTAATTTTATCTTAAAAAAACAATATGCAAAGTTATCGGACAACCATTACAATTAACCACTTACTGTCCTCAAATTAATTTCTATATCATTGACGTCTATTTGTCCCCCTCCAATCGTCTTTAACTCCTTGGCCAACTCATTATCCTTATTCAAATACATCTTCAAAGGCGCCATTACGTCCAGGTTGTGCGCCACATCAGATAGCAGCTTCTTCATAAAAGGTGTGTCACTGATTCCTTCTATTTCTTTTATATGAGGTAGCTGTGCTCGAAGCAGTTTTAAGGTGTGTGCTAATACTTGTGCGAACCTGAATATTAATTTCAATTTAATTATCATATCCATGAAAATAAACAGTTTCCAGTGCTCTCGATACACAACAGCATTTATGTTTGGAAAGATCAAAAATACTTAGGATTAAATAATATCTCGATATAAAAAAATCACCAAGAAAATTGGTAGTGGCTACGAAACAAAAGAAATATAATCGAAATAACAAAACACTAAGGAGAGAAGTAAAATATTGAATTAATAATGATTACTTACATGGTGGCGTTTCCAAAGGCATTGCGAGTGACGTTTTTCGCGAGGCAGACGGATAGTTTCGGTGAATGGTTGGACAAATCTTCGAGTAAGTGTAATTCTACGTGTTCCAGAAATTCATTTACTGCCTTGTTGAGCTCGTATTTAGTATAGTTCCGTGTAGACATCAGCTATTTGCAGAGCAGATTCAAGAAGTTATTTTAATCAGTTACTATAATACACTTAACTTATGTACCAACTTTATCACCATTTCATTCTCAAAATAGAAAGCAAATTATTGTTTGTAAATAAAAAAATGGTCTAGGTGCTAATATGCTTTAAGTAGCTAACAAAATTCTGGATATGATTCAAGACCTATGTAAGACCCTGTTTTTTTCCTACAGATCATGATGATTAAAAATCCCCATGATCAGGGTAATACTCTTAACCTACCTCTCTAAGTGCCATGTCCCAATGGAAGTTGTTCTTCAAAGTCTGGTATATATCGTCCATGCTCATTTCGTGCAAGTGACACAGTAAGTTGTCGTATTCTTGTTTTTTGAAAAGCTGAAGATTTAATTGCTTGAACCATGTCGTCAATGGAGAGCAGATGGAACATTTGCTAAAACAACAAAACACCCATAAAAAAAAAAACAAAAAAAAAAGAAAAAAAAAATCAAAATAAAATAAATTTGAATAAAAATAAAATAAATTTAAATAAAAATAATTGCTAAGCGGGTGAGGTGTTCAAAATTACCTTGACGCGCTTTCATTCACTTAACAATAAAGTCGCATCAAGATCATCTTGAACACCTCGCCCGCTTAGTAACTATTGCTGCTGTCTATCAGGGATGTTGCGAATATCCGCATCCGCATCCGCAACCGCGGAACTTCCGCATTATTGTCAACATCCGCATCCGCATAAAATCGATGCGGATTTAATGCGGATGCGGATGTGGAACAGGTCGGTACAGGAACGTCTTAGCATCGGCGTAAGTGCTAGATTGCTAGGTAATTTAGGTATTAACCAAAAAACCTATTAGAAATGAGCAGTCAAGCGTGAGTGGGACTTCATGTGCGGAACCCTTGGAACGCGAGTCCGACTTACACTTGGCCGGTTTTTTGAAATAAAAAATACTAAAATGTAATGTAAATTTGACGTTTTTATGGTACTATCTTGACATCCGCATCCGCAGCCGCGGATGTGAGCCTTTCAAAATCCGCATCCGCATCCGCGGATGTCAAAAAATCGGCATCAACAACATCCCTGCTGTCTATAATTGATTTCCTAAAAATGCAGATCGGCGTAATCATGACGCAAAAAAGATTAATGCTAACTTGAGTGAAAGGTATATTAATTACCTTTTGAAGACAAGGAAGTTATTTATAGAGATTTGATGTAATAAGGGTAAAATCATCACGATAAATATCACAAACCTGGTGTTCAAGAATAGTGTAGCAGCATCAACAGTATTGGTCAGGAATCCAAAAGCCATCTTCGTTACCGACTCCTGAGACAGCAAGCTCATTGCTATCACCCTCACGTGAGCTAGCTTCTCTTCTGTTACCCAATCGGGTCTCAAAGGATTTTGGGGGCCGGTTTTCACCAAGTCGAATTTGGATTCGAAGTTCGCTATGTCTATGTTTAGGGACGTATAGTTTATTTCCTTAGAAATTTTAAGATCCATGTCGTAACCCTGAAAATATGTTATTAACCTCGGTAAAGATCTTTTATAACCAGTTAAAAAAGGACGCCTTGATCGCGATGATTCACTGATTGTGGTGTAATGATCATTATAATGAAGGTAATTGTCGACAATAACAACGATCACAATAATTATGATGAAGTCTCTAACTAAATTACCTGAGATGCTATTACAAGCAGTGGCAGCTCCTTGAATAATTCTGTTTTCTCTTCCATGCACAGCTGGTTCTTTAGATCGGAAATTATTCCGGTCTTGTCTGGGACATAGTCGGATAGGGTTATGTTGGGGAGGCAGAGAACATCTGTATTGTTCACGTTTATGTCTCGAAGGAGGCGGACAAACTAAAAAGATACAATGTGAATGAAGAGTTGGCTAGATTGGCCAAGCTATTAAATGATTGTTCAATCCACGACTTATATAACTTTCTACCAAGGAAAAGAACAACTTGGTTTCTGAAATAGGTATTAGGTATCTAAATAAATGAATATCAATTTACTATGCTTTCATCTAAGACTAAGAAGAAAAAGCAAAGCCGAATTAACCGAAACTGCAAAACAATTTAAGTGTCAGCGTTTAAGGGAGAGAGGTCATGACCCTCGTTCCGGGTCGTTCCTGATGCAGAGGCTGTCCATCGCGGTTCAGCGTGGCAATGCGGCGAGCGTGATGGGCACCTTTGCGTCTGGAAGGGCGCGGGACGAGTTGTTTGATTGAGTTATGGCCTTGTTGAGTTTAGTTTTAATTTAGTTTATAGTTAACTTTAATGTATTTTTAATGTAAATTGGTTAATTTTCTTATTATATAATAAATATTTAAGTGTTACCATGAATGTTTGTAAATATGATACGAAAGCGATTGCTCACATGAATTTGATCAAGATTAGTGACCACGTCATCGACGATATCAAAGCTGTTTTCTAAATTCTCGAAAAATCGTGTAGCGTACTGTCCATTGTAGATATTTCTCAGGTCTTTCCACCAGTTACCGCCGGAAATGAAACTAAGGATTACATCTTGGTGCCGAAGAACGGAATGTAGGTATTTGAGATATACTGGGATTCCCAGGTCGTAGGAATAATTTATTGAGTGTTTTAAATAGTTGATAATTTGAGTCCTGTAATGAGAAATTGGATCCTGAATAATGTTCAAGTACACATTATGAAAATAGCGACAATAAATAAGAAATTAAAACCACTTGCAAAGATCGAATATAAAAGAGACGAACCAAATTAAAATAAAATGCAATACCTTTGTTTAAGAAATTCCCCTACATCTGTTAAATTACCTAATACATCTTGTTGCAAAACGTCCAGCAAATTATATAAACTACCTCGTGTGACTTCATAGTCTTCTGTAACAGTATCTTCAACTGCATCATAAACCACTCGGAAATTCTTAGTACATAACAACAATTTAGTCCTCTGCATGTTAAGTAAAATATCTTTCTGTGTATCATTATTTTTCAAGTCATCACACATTCCTGTTACACCATTGGTTAATGTGTAGTTATCATTATTTTGCCATAAAACATACGTAATTAAATCAAAATGCAATGCTACAGCCTCTGTTGGCCTTCTTTTAAATATTTTCTGTATGGTAGTCAAATCATTTTCTAATATTTTTACGTCATCTTCTGTTAACTCTTTAGCAATGTCACCAACTTTTAGGCTTTCTATAGCAGTGTGAAGTTTGTTTATGATAGCTACTATTCTGGCTAAATAAGCAGTAGCTGCAAATTGTTTCGTATTTATTTCATTAAATAACTTATATGATGCATCTGTTTTATTAACAGTGTACGTTAAAATTGAATTAAAGTTAGCCTCAAATTTATTTTTCATTGTGCTAAGTTTAAAGTCTTCTTCAGATAGAATAGCGACATTTTTGCTAGCGATATCTTTTAGTAGAGTTGTCAAATTGTTTACTTTGTCGAAAGCATCTTCGAAATTACTTATCAAATTACTGGCATTTACGGTGAAGAAGTAGTATTGCTAAAACAAAAAAGAATCAATGTAAATTACATAACAATTAAATACCTTAATGGCTATATATAATTGGATTTTTATTTTGTGCGACATAAGCTGACCACCGAGATTTAAATATTAAGTGGCTATAACATTTGTAGCAATAAAGTATAGTGGCTCAGAAGTCTCAGAACTGAATCATAATTATGCAGTTTTTATGCAACAGTCGATTAGGATTCAAAATCGCTCTACTTCTGGCATGTTTAATCAAGCTAAACTGATGAAAAACAGAATATTAAGGCGGCCGGAAACATTGTAATAAATTAAATCAACCTTTTGAGATTGGGAACTGTTTTAAGATAAATACAGTCGATAAAGCGGGTACAAACAGCTAATTATTTTTTTGGAAAAAGCTTATTTTAACATTCAACTTTAGCCATGGCAGTTAATGCGTTATCGCAACTAAGTAGAACTTAGGTACTAAAAACCTACGAAATCCAGTACCAATACATATTTTACTCACCGGTTTCGCAACGACATCAAGCAATGTGTTATCACCTCTCGGCAGCGAGATCCAGTACAAGAGCGACGGGCAGATGTAGGGTTGGACCCTGCGGATGCTAGCGGCGTCAATGGCGCTGCCGGGAGACGGGGTCAGCGCCGACACCAGGGCGTCGCAGTCCCAGAACTGAGACTGGGACGCTCTGCGTACCTGTTTGGTTCAAGGGGATACAGATATTAGAAAATGGCATTGGATTAAAGAAGTACCTACAGGGCTTGAGCAAGCAAAGCGGATGGATCAGCGATGAACTAATTAAGGAGAGTGTTGATCGTTCTTCGACTATATCAAAGAAATTTTAGAATTAGAAGAAATTTTAGTTTTTCTTACATCGCATACAAATTTGGTTCAGCATACAAAATTAGAAAAAGGCGTATTAAAGTGAAGTTGATCTTCAGGTGAAAAATATTACTATTTAATATAGTCAAGTGAATTCCTGCGCTTTCAGGATGTGAGTGGATTTGAAGTGATAATCCACAGGATCGAGAGAGCTGCTACATAAAGGGTCAATCGAAAAGTTGAGGATGATAATTATTTTTATACGTGGAATGATATTCACTTGGTTCATGAAACCATAATCCCAGTAAGAGTTGAGCAGTACTCCGATGAAGTCAGTCATCTTATCATACAGCATGTAAAGGCCAGTTTTCTTCGTAAAGCCCATTATTTGAAGCAGATTAGCGTCCGGCTCTGAAACCAAGTATTTATAATACGCTCAGTGGGTATGTTCTGCAAAAGACGACGAAGTCCGCGAGATAACCAATATCTCAACAGTTGTCAACTCCCTTCAAGATAATTTCTTATACCCAAGACTAATATGTGACTGCAAGTATGAAAAATATGAGATATTCTTCTTACCATTAATTTCATAGAAATAAGTACGAAGATCTTCAGCCATGTTTTTAACCAGAACAGACAAGAACCTGAGAGAGTTCTTAACAGCACTTCTCAAGAGGAATCTGCAGTCATCCTCTATGTATGTAGCTCCTGAACATTTTACGTAGCCTTCCCATAGGCTGTTCAACGGCACGTTGTCATGGGCTGCTGGTGTTATAATTGAGTCTAAGACGAAGTCCAATTTTGAGAAGAAATTTCTGGACAAACAGAAATGAGAGGGTTAGTTAATTGCATATATTAGCTATGTAGTGGTTTAGGTAAATCTTAGGTCATATCATATCATATTTATTCATCAACAATACAGGATTGTGTTTGAAGTACACTTAGTTACAATAAAATAAAATAGGTAACATTTTGGAAATAATATAACAATTCCCGAGTCCTTTTAGAACACAACAATAGACATAAACTCAACATACCGTATCGCAACATCTTTTCCCCTCAACGTCTGCTGTGCATATCTCCAAGCCGAAACGAACGTCACAGGTCTTTCTGTTATGTCAGAAGAATCGTCCGCTATTTCATCTAGAACCTTCTTAAGGGACGCTGTGTCTTTTATCACTGAATCTAATGTTGAGGAGAACTTCAGAAATATGTGTTGAGATGGTGATGTGGTGTTCCAAGTTTGTATACCCTGGAAGATAAAAGAGTGTAAGAATGTGTACCTATACAGTTGATATATAATCAAAGGATTATCAATGAGTTGCAAGATAGTGGTAGTGGGTGAGGGGCGCGCAGAACCAATAGTCACTGGGGCATAACAGTAAACAACAGGTACTCTGCAACTGTTAGATGACGCATGATCAGTTGCTACAAAGATCTTTGGGGTTGGTAAAAATAGTCCATTTTGCTAGATACATTATCTAGCAAAATGGACTATTTTCGATTGATGATGACGCAACAATCTTACAAAAGAGCATCCTTCATTTAACAAGTAACTTACAAGATTCGTCAAGTTCTTCTCATTCAGATACTCGATCCACTCCCGCTGGAAGCTTCTATCCAAACACAGCACTGTCTCCAGCGCCTCCACGGCTTGCTTCGAGCTGTCCGTGAGGTCCAGCAGATTGGTCAGGCTGTTGGAGCAAGGCCATGGCGGATCCGCGTTGACTGCTGTTATTATCGGTCCTATCTGGAATACGGTATCTATAAAACACTAATTTGTTACTAGTAATTTGCTGCAGTAAACAATACAGTAAAGATACTCACATCGGTATTATCACTGGCAAGAATGAGAGAGGCATCGGCGATCAAATGAGGCAGATTAGGAATCAGCCGGCGAACAACCTGCACGGTGGTGGGAGGTAAATCTGAGGTATAAGATTCGTTCCGTGATAGAGCTGAAAAGAGGTGGAATTTGTTTATGATTCATTTAGGTTACAGTTTGAGATAGATGACGCCCCTATCAGATGGATGGACCACGATCTGGCGAAAATTGTGAAAACACTGATTCGGGGCTGTGAGAGATAGAGTATTACGGCGATCATTGGGCAAATGGGCAGATGATGATATGAATGGTGATAAATCGTTGATGATTATAATGAAGATACGGCAAGTAACAATTTTAAAGATGACATTTAGAAGCTGAATAGATTACATAACTTGTTACGAGTCGCAAAACTAGTCGAAACAGAAGTGCAACCTTTGCGTTCCGATGAAGATTACATATCTGTTTTACATATTGCATCTGTCGGGAGGGTACTTATGATAATAGTCTATACTTTTGACGTTATCCTACTTGTTACATACCTGCAATGACTCTAATGAATTCTTCAGCTACCGCCAGAGGTCCAGTAAGCATGCCGAAGCTGCCTTTCACTTTCATCCAACCCTCGCTGGTCAGGTTGAAAATCTCACGATCCAGTAGGTCCAAGACGCGAAATCCAAACTTAAGACTGAAACAAATTAAAACTAGCGTCATTTATAATGATTTGAATGAATCCTCATATATCATTGTTTAAAAAAATGAGTCTTATTAAATAATAGGCAAAAAGGTACACCCAATCGGATCGCCGCGATACATGGTAAGAATACTGAATACTTTTGTACCAGGAATGATCTGGAGCGATCTTGCTTAATGTGGACTTTTGGACATACCTTAAATGCAAGCTTCTTTGTATATTGTCCTTTCCAAACCAAAAATTCTTTGCTTCGTCCAATAATACTTCAAGTTCTTTCTGCGTCTCTTGATCCATCCCAAAGGTTTTAAATTCGAATAGATAAGTGTAGTCTCTGTCTAGAGTGGCATACAACTGTTTGACTCCGTTTATGAGCTTTGTCCATTTTACCTCGTCTAGCGCGGTATGCTTGGAGTTCTTTACCTTTTCTATCTGGAACAAAATGTATGGACTCAATACTTAATAAGGTTATTCAATTATGTAGTTCAACTGGAACCCGATTCTAGTGTAAGTAAGTTAATACCCTCCAGGAACAGAAAGTTGAATTCTCATAATGTTGAATTATCAAAATGTTGGATTCTCAAAATGTTGAATAATGTTTTCACGGATATCACTCATATTAGACGGAATCAATAGGTAGGTAGGTTAGGTTCGTTAGGTAGCTTCAGATGCCCGAAGGGCATACCGCCTAGAAATAGGAGCCCCGCGAAGCGGGGCTCCGTCTAGTTAAGTTCAAGTCAAAGTCAACATTTCAGGATTTCAACATTTTAGGAATTCAACTTTCTGTTCCTGGACGGTTAATACAGATTTGGCATCAGATCAGATGTATTTATTTAACAGGAAAAATGTTTATACCCAAAGTTCTCATTGAATCTACAAGGAATATAAAATAGAAAATGAATTTACACAGACAAAATTAGAGGATACAATACCGGAATTCAATAACTTACAGCTTTTCCAATTGATGAGTTGCCTAGGAATCCTTTTTCAATTGCACTGGACATTTGACATAAAGCGGAGACCAAACGATGGCCGTCTACTGCTGATGGCATTAATATAAATGAAGATGCCTTTTCGACACCATGGCATAAAATGTCTTCGCTATGTGTCGATAAAGATCTATAAGTCTGAAAAAAATACTTACATTATATTCACGATGTTTGTACCTATAGAGATCAAGAAAGTCATTCAAGAGAAATATAATTTTCCGATATTAACTATATAAAGTTCCGGATCAATAACGTGATTATCATCATTAACTCTGATCGTAAGAGCTTCAAGTTAATGTGCTATTTTATAGTTAACCTTTCTGGTTCCGATTACTTGCGATAATTGAAACAATAATATTCATCTTTTTCTGATGACGTCGTCAATGTCATCAACTCTTTGCCGATACTACCGAATACATTTTACAAAATTGTACCCACCAACTCAATGTGTTTAAAACTCTCTTACATTCTCTTTTATAAAAACTGAATTCATAAATCCTGTGTTACTAAAGTTCATTTACAATTTCAAACCTACCTTTTCTTCATCCAAAGCAGTCAACAGCACAGTCTTCAATACGTCAGGATACATTTCCTTCACCTCATCTGTCACGTCTGTCGGCGTGGTCGCAAGCTGGGCATTCAACGCCATCAACATAGTGGTCGCATCGATCAGAACTGGAGTAATCTTGAAGTCCAAAATCATGTTTTGCTTGACTATCTCTTTTGCTAACGCTCCGTGGAGGGTTATTCTAAATACACATATTACATGTTTTAGTTCACTTAATGACATATTAGAGACTAGCATGACTAATTTTATGACCGACATGAAGAACTCGTCTCTAGTAGGTACAAAGTTTTTCTATTTGTATTTGTAGGCATAAACCTACCTATTTTTTTTGGTAAAAGTAGAAAAATATTAAGTTTCCGTCTTCATTTGTACGTCAATGTCGCCAATAATGCATCAAATGTAGGATTATATACCTAGGTACATATTAAAGGTGTTATTTTAAATTTATAAATTTTAAAAATCGTTTTAAATGGTAGATTAATGAATGAAATATTCTTAAATCTAACTTACAATATCTGATTCCTCAAATTAGTGTTATTCTGAAATATTTCCAAAATGTGTCCGTTTTTAGTGCTATCAAGTAGTGTCCTCCAATCAACCTTAGTTTTGTGCTCAGCGTTAATTCTAGTCAATGTATTGTAGAAATCCTTAAGAACTTGAAAATCTTTATTTATTGTGTAAAGCTGACTGCTTGTGTCTTTTCCTACAGTTTTCTGAATTAATAATGATGCCATATTGTTTATCTGAAAAAAAAAAGTTTTCTTCATAAGTAGGAGAGAAGCGAATAGGCAATTATTTAAAACAAACATATACTATAAATAACTTATACTTACATTATCTCTGACGTCAA
The DNA here is from genome assembly GCF_948474715.1 of Cydia amplana. Classification (NCBI taxonomy): domain Eukaryota; kingdom Metazoa; phylum Arthropoda; class Insecta; order Lepidoptera; family Tortricidae; genus Cydia; species Cydia amplana. Next base: position 6,374,538 of record NC_086083.1, on the reverse strand, counting down.
AGAAACCAAAAGATTGTATTAGGTCTGAAATATAGTTTTTCCAAGAGTCATTACAGAGTTTACCCTTCAGCATGTCTGCGTCGGAATTTGATACAACAAAGAATCGTTGCAGCTTTAGTCTATCGCAAAACAGCTGACCAGGCAAATTAATTTTAGAAGTGAAGATCTGCGAATAAAATTTAGTCAAATATAGAGAGCCCAACAGAAGATTATCTCTGCATAATTACATAGTAACAATGGTACCAATATGCCAATAACAATGGAGATATGCCAATGATTCATGATTTAAGACGACTTCCACATTATATTATAATTTTATTACCGTCACTAATACCTACTCATAATTACATATTTTCTGTTTAGAAGACTTATAATAACCATTTGATTGAGTAGCACTATGTTATAACACACTATTATTTGATTTCAGCTACATATAAGGATGGCCTACCTGAGTCCTCTCCGCATCAGCCAATGCTTCCAATCCCTTCACTACAATTGGAGCTGGAATCTCCAGCAACAATTTAAAACCCTCAGAGTTCCGCAAGGAAGCATTGTAGGCCACCTCTTCTATATGCATGTTGGTGGAGACGACTTTGTGTGCTCCTTCGATTAGTTTAGTCAGCAAAGTTGAATAGAAGAGAATGTCTTGTTTCTGGTCATCCGGAAACCACTTAAATATTAAATTGGCGAGTTTGGATAATCTAAAATAGAAAAATATAAATTAAACTTTTTGAAATAGTTATATTTGTAGCAGGACTTCTTCTGAGATTTTATTAGCAAAATACATTTAGGTATAAAATGGTTTCTTAATTTGGAGTACCATATAAAAACAATACTTACACATCAAAAACATCAAATCCCGAATCGTTTCCATTTCCATCGAAATCCTGCACAGCGTCATTGACGTCCTTAGAAACGGCTTCAAAATCATTATTACCACCGAGTTTGTTGCCAACGTGGGTCAATAATAAACTGGAAATGTCTGCTACAGTGCCGTTAGAATCCTTATTGGCCACGAATTTGTTCAAATACTGGATACCAACTATAGCTGCGTCGACGAGTTCCCTTACCGTCTTGTATGCTTGTGTGTCGGCAAATGTTGGTTTAAATTGGTCCATGAACTTAGAAATACTGAAATCATTATTAATGCTGTTAAAATTATCCTCAGTTTGTGTTGACAGGTGGGTTTTGTATTAAAATTGATTCTAAGCTTAATAGCATCGTGACGTTTCTGCTTGTTAAAAATGAAAAAATAATTTACTACCTTTAAGTAGGTACCTATTAAGCTGATAGCACCGTAGGGCTTTTTAAACTAGGTAAAAAAAAAATTTAGATTGAAAAATATCTATTATCAAAGTATGTTTGTACTTTGAAATACCTGTGAATGAGACTAATGATAAAATTGTTAGAACAATGGTTAGGTACTTAGAAAATAAAAACGAACATTTACGTGCTCAATGATCACTATGCTATAATTATCTTATAGCTCACAAACAATTAGTTTGACTGATTTTGTAATTCAGAAATTATTAACGGTCGCTTTGAATTAATTAAGTTTCATCCATTGTTTACTTTATTTGCTATTTCTCCATTGTCCCACGGCAGAATATTGTCTATTGTACTCTGTTATGAATAATCAATTAAATTATCAATATCGGAAAGAAAACCTGTATTCATTGAATAAAGGAACCTAGAATGTTAGAATGAAGCAGTTTTATCAATGATATAGGAGACAAACTAACGGACAAATCGCCTGATGGTAAGCAATTACCGTTTCCGATGGACACCTGCAACACCAGAGGGGCTGCAAGTAAGTTGCCGGCCTTTAAGATGGTAACAACATATGTCCTAAATTTTTTTTAAATGCCCAACAAAAAACTTGAAGGAACTGTCATGAAAACCATCATTCGACACGAGAGATATAAAGGTAAGCTGTGTTTTGTGCCCTAAAGGTACTAAAATCACAGCCCAACCCCTATAGACAGAGCTTATAGGACGACTGCCTGTAATGAACGTGTCCCATCCCTACGCTTACGCGTGACATCGCGCCATATTTGGAACGACCAATCGCAACGCTGTGACCACCCCTCCCGCACCTCACAGTTTGGTGACTTGCGTCGCGAACAATATGACCAATATGAGGCTAATATAAAAATGCAGTCCTTTTAAGAATTCTTACTTACAATGTTAAGTGGATGTAGCTGAACTCCTCATTCCCGAAGCAGACTGTCAGCTCTGATGGCAGGAAGCTGTTGACATTTGTCATACGTAACACTGCAGTCAACATGTACCCCAGTTGCGTTAGCCGTTCGTCCCCGCTTAGCTTCTTATACATGTCACCTATCTGTTGAATGATCACTTAAATTAGTAGTACCTGAATACCCTTAGTTTAGTACGCCAATTCCTGGGATTAGTTGCCAAGACCCCAGACCCCAGGCTCCCTTCCATGACCCGTGGCAAAATGCCGGGACAACGCGAGGAAGATGATGATGACCCTTAGTTTAGTAGGCAGTAGTAGTAATTTAGTAGTAGGTACGTAGTAGATAGCATACATTAGAGCAACGGTTCTCAATCTTTTTTTTTTGACGGAACCCTTTTGGAAAGCGAAATACTTGATGGAACCCTACAATAAAACAATAGTTTTTAGAAGTGTATTTTTTTATTAATAAGCATTATAATTATGCTTATTTTATTATTCTAAATTCTTGCGGAACCCCTGCAGGGGTGTCGCGGAACCCTAGGGTTCCGCGGAACACACTTTGAGAATGGCTGCATTAGAGAATTTGGGACGGGTACCGCCGCGACTCGGTGGTCTAGTGGTCAGGACGTAGTCGCGTAAGCTAAAGACGCCGGCTCGATTCTCGCCTCGGTGGACTTGGTCACTTTTTCTTTAGTGTATGATATCTATTTGAGTTTTTAGTTATTAAATTTACTAAATTTTATCAAAATCTGACAAAAAAAACTATAATAAAATAAATATCGGGCCAAGTAAGCTTCGCGGAAAGCACAGGATAACATATTTATACACTTACCATATTTATATATTTCCCGAAATTGACTTCTACTATTAGATCTAAAAGTATTTTCCTTATATCTCTATTTGTTAGCGAACAAAGTTTCTCCACTATTAAGCTCAAATGTTCTGCATTTTCCATTTGCAGCGTCTCTGCTAGTGAACTTGCACTACATCTGTCTATATTACCTTTCATGATCTGAAAAGGAAAAAAAAATTATAGTGCATACTAAATATTTTAATCGCATCAATAGATTTGGCATGTTGCACATTATTAAGTAACTCAATAATAACGATGATGAAAACACTCTAATCGGTTTCACACACTTCACTCAAATTGGTTTCACACAAAAAACATTCAAAGCGGTTTAAAAAAACGTCTAATCTAAAGCCTATACAGGGTGGTCCAAACCTTGACGTCCAAAAATTTTTTTTAGATTCCTCACGTCGTGGGCTATCAGAATATACCCCATGTATGTTAGCCGATTTTTCGTAGTTTTCGAGTTATGATTTTTTAACTTTTAACTTTTGTTATGAAATTCCGGGCTTCCCATACAGAGTGGCTAAAAAATAACTGCATTCCCGTTGCCAAGGAGGTGTTGGGATTATACTGAGCAACTTTTACTATGGGACCAACCCCGAAATCGCGAAAAAAATATTTGGTTGTTTCATACATTTTGGCTGGTCCATTTTCTATAGAAGGGTAAATTTTTTTTCGCGATTTCGGGGTTGGTCCCAAAAATTTTTGGACGTCAAGGTTTGGACCACCCTGTATATTCCTATTAGAGACTCTATACTAGCGTCTTTTGAGCGTCAGCGTCTTGCGTCTAGTCAGCGCTATGGAAAATGGCGTCGCTGCGCATTTGCGCCAACGTTGCGTCGAGCAGCAGCACCCTAAATTAGCGTCTTCCGAGCGTCGGCGTCTAGTCAACTCTATGCCTGCTGCTCGACGCTCGACGCAACGTTGGCGCAACTGTGCAGTGACGCCAGGAGGAGACTCTTGTGTGCGGTCGGTCTTAAATTTCAAGTGGGTTTAATCAAAACGTTCCACCGAATTGTGAACCTACTCCTTTTTATTTTATTTTATTTATTTATTATATTTTAGAAACATACAGTAGTTTACAAACAGTACTTATACAATATTGCTTAAGTTTAGACGGAAAATCAGTCTGTTTTTTTTTTAAGATTAATTACAATTTTAAATGTTACCCAAAACTAACTTTTTAGTAATATATACGAAATTGTTTAAAATAACTTACACCTTGGAAGCTTAGTTCCGATCCCATAATACTTTCCGCGACGTCCTGAGTCACATTGAACGTTGATGCTATATATCGTCTCACTCTAACGGGGCTGTTGAATAGATCCCGGACTTTGAGACCATGTTCTGAAAAGAAAATAAGTACTCACATAATATACTAGACCAGCGGTGCACCTTGTCTTGTCTTTTCATTACAAATTAGCTAGTTTCCAGGCATGTTTTTTTTAAAAGATAATATGTCAACCGATACTACTTTTCTTGAAATTGAAATGTTTCTAATAAACCTGGCGGTCTAGCATGAGTTGCGTTCTCGCGCGCGACTCCATACATCTGGCGAGAACGCAACTCATGCTAGACCGCCTGATATCCATTGTACCTGCCCCAGAAACTATTTAAAAGCAAAAATAAATGTGGCGCTTGCGCCGCTAATAAAATAGGCCCGCAAAAAGAGCGCGGCACATCACTGTCGCCGTGGGCCGTATGGAAGAAATTATGAAAAGTTTTTTTATTATTTTCGCCTTAAAAAATGTGTTCCGTAGTCAATCAGGATTTAGGAATCCTTAAATAGAGACTAAGGTGGGTTCATCAACGATGCCCGCTAGTGTCAATTTGTTTCAACGCATCTGGGACAATGGCGGCCACATTTATTATAGCAACAGCAAAGTGAACCTACACGTACTAGTAATAGAGACGAAGTGGGTTCATCCACGATGTCCAGTTTCAACGCATCTGGGACAGTGCATGGCGGCCGCATTTAAAAAATCGTTCTACAGTTGGTAGAAGGTTCTAAAGGAAAGTGAACTTAAACGTACTGTATCGTAGTGTACATTACGGAGCCTTAATTTACTCATTAAAACCCAAAATTATATTTAAAAACTATTTAATTGACGATGAACGTCTTACATGTTCTATGTGAAAAAAAGTGCAAGGGACGGGTAGGTATACAAAATTATTGATATAGGTGCTGTAAGCGCCTGTCGAATGTTGAAAGGCAAACAATCCTCGTTTCACAGCAATCGTAGACTAGCTTCAGGAGTCTGAACATCTTCCCGCCTCGTTGAAAGGAACAGCCTTTCAAAACTTCAAGTCCTCCGGCGATGGTAGAGGGCAGAGGCGAACGAGTGGTCGTCGTACGCATCCCTTTGTGGTGGTTACGTCTGCAACCCTGGCAACACCGTCGGCTCCCGGGAACAAGCGCGTAACCCTTCCAAGGCGCCAGCATAGCGGAGGCACGTGATCTTCGTGGAGCAGAACCAAGTCGCCCAAATTAAGTTTGGCAGTGTTTGTTCTCCATTTGGTTCTCTCTTGTAATTCGGATATATATTCTCTCTGCCATCTATTCCAAAAATGCTGGCGTATCTTTTCTATCCTAGCATAACGTTGAAGAGACATCTCCTGGCGGTTCTCCAGTGCAGGCGACGGCAGTGCAGTCAGTGGTCTTCCGATTAAGAAGTGCCCTGGAGAGAGGGAAAGGAGGTCGTCAGGGGACGTAGACATGGGGCACAAGGGACGACTGTTTAGAATCGCTTCCACTTGCGCAAATAGAGTTCCTATTTCCTCAAATGTCAAATGGCTATTGCCTATTACACGTTTTATATGGTGCTTTGCGGATTTTACTCCGGCCTCCCAGATACCGCCGAAGTGAGGTGCGTAAGTTGGAGTGAATATGAACTTTATGTATTCTTGATTCGCAAAATCAGACATAGGTTCCTGATTAGCTTTTATGAATTGACCTATTTCTTTAGCCGCGGAGACAAAATTTCGACCATTGTCACAGAATATTTCCGCAGGCTTGCCCCTTCGCGCAATGAACCTCCTAAGCGTCATTATGAAAGCATTTTTTGTTAGATCACTAACCGCTTCTAAGTGCAAACATTTATAGCGTAAACACACAAATAAACATAAATAGCATTTTATTAATTTAGCACCTCGACCCTTCCTATTTAAAATATAGAAAGGTCCCGCAAAATCTAAACCTACTGATATAAACGGAAAATCCGCATTTATTCTCTGAGCTGGGAGATTTCCCATTTTTGGGGTCAGAGTCTGACCGCGAGCACGCCTGCATCGCATGCAATTGTTTACTGTGCGCTGAGCAAGGCGTCTTCCATTTATAGGCCATACGGTTTCCTTAACAAGAGACAACAATAATTGAGGAGGCGCGTGCATATGTTTTATGTGCACATTGGCAAATATAAGTTTTGATAAACGATGAGATGCGTGAAGCAAAATTTGGTGCTTCTTTTCATACGGATAATCAGATGCATCGATTCGACCGCCAACCCTAATCACCTTGTCGTTATCTAAAAAAGGTGAAAGCTTTAATATTTTAGATTTAGAGCTTAACGGCTTAGATTTAGTAAGCATCTCGTACTCATCTTGGAACGATTGTTTTTGAGCGATTAAACAGAGAAATTTAAACGATTCTGTCAACTCGTCAACAGTTAAAACACCTACTCGTTTATTTTTAGGATTTTTTAGATTAAATATCATTCTCTTAACATATGCAAACGATCTTTGCAATTTATTTAGCGTAGAATATTTTTCGAAGTCTACGATGGGAGTTTCTAAATTTACAACATTACATTTAGTTTCAGGTAAGTCATCAATTTTAAGATTATTTAAAACAGGCCATTTAGATTCATCTTCAGTTAAAAATGTAGGTCCAAACCACCACAGATCCAGCTTTGGAAGCTGGCAGGCATCCACTCCCCGCGAAATTAAATCAGCTGGATTTGCAGAGGTAGGCACATATCTCCACGTTGATTCTTTAGTCTTTTCTAAGATTTCATTTATGCGATTAGCCACGAATACCTTTAGTTTAGCAGATTTATTATGCAACCAGCTCAGCACGATACTTGAGTCGCACCAATGCACGATACGATCCGGCTTGTATCTGAGAGAGTCTAGGACTGCCCTACTGAGCCTGGCAGCGAGCAGCGCAGCACCGAGCTCCTGCCGCGGCATGGTCGTAGGCGACAGTTGAGCGACTTTTGATTTTGAGCATAGCAGCCTGACAATGACGTCACCGTTTTCAGATAGAGTTTTCATATAAATACAGGCACCAAGAGCCGACTGTGATGCGTCACTGAAAACGTGCATTTCAATCAATTTTGGTGAATCACATAAAACTCGCCTATCTATTTTGAGATTTTGGATGAATGGTATGTTTTCGACAAATTTTTCCCACTCTTTTTTAATATAATCCGGAACAGGTAAGTCCCAATCTATTTTAAGCTCCCATAATTTTTGTAATAGCATTTTTGGTTTAATTATACATAGACTTAAACAACCTAGTGGGTCAAATATTTTAAATGCGTTTGACATAATGTATCTTTTAGTTATGACATCACTCGGAATAGGATCTTTCACAGGAAAGTTTAGCGTATCATTAACTGGGCTCCATCCTAACCCGAGAGTGCTAGCTGATTCACTAATGATTAAATTCTCTTGTGTATTTATGTTAGCATCTTCAAACAGAGACGATAAGTTACTTTTGTATTTTCTTAAATTAAAACATCCTGTCTTTAGTGCCTCAGAAACTGATTTTTGTATATATTTTAATTCGTATTCACTATTGGCTCCAGTGATCAGGTCATCAACATAGAAATCTTTTTGTATTATAGTTTTGATGAGCTGATCACTCTGCTCCTCTCCTACTTGAAATAAACATCGCGTGCTCAAATAGCTCGCACTTCCGGTACCGTAAGTTAGAGTATTCAATCGCAGCGTTTTAAGGGGGCTAGACTCATCTTCTCTCCATACTATCAATTGCAGATTTCGGTCATCGTCGTGAACTTGAACCTGGCGGTACATTTTCTCGATATCGCCAGAGAGAATGTACCGGTATTGTCTCGCTCTTACAAGAATGGAGAAAAGAGAGTCCTGGACATTTGGCCCCACCAAAAGAATGTCATTGAGTGATTTACCAGAGGAGGAAGCAGCTGAGGCGTTGTACACGACGCGTAGGGATGTAGATTCACTATTTTTAAAAACAGCATGATGGCACAAAAAGTAGTTAGGACTTGGCTTGAGCAAGCTAGACTCAGACAGATGGCCTAGCTCTGCATACTCATTTATGAATGTAGTGTATTCGGATTTCAAGGTCGGATTTCGCTTGAATTTTCGTTCCAAATTTAAAAATCTTCTTTTAGCTAAGTTGTAGGAATCCCCAAGACATTCAGGTGATTCAGTTAACGGCAATTTAACGCAAAATCTACCGTTATCTAGCCGTATAGTGTTCGTTAGGAAATGATTTTCACATTCCTGCTCATTTTGATTTAAAGCATTTTTGTTAGGAACCTCTTCGGTCTCCCAGAATTTAGTTAGCATATTTTCGATGTTTTGTTGTGATTTAGATATAATTGCATGATTACAATTAATTTTATTTTGAATTTTGTTATTTGTATCGTTAGTATTTTGATTTTTGTTATTTTGATTGTTAGTATTAGTATACATTCGTCCGCATATTAACCAACCAAATTTAGAATCTCGTAGTGTAGGCATAGAGGGACCTAGAGAAAGTTTTTTGGTACCTAGGATGTCCCAAAATATGTCCGCGCCGATCAAAATCTCGATCTCGCCTGGTTGGTTAAAATCGGGATCCGCTAGTCGGATATGTTTAGGTATCTGTAGACTTTGGACATCTACTGGACGTTCACGAATGTTGCCTGTTAGCTCCTTTAGCACAAAGCACGATAAGGCAAGTTTATATGGATTATGTAGTGAATGAATTTGCGTAGTACATCTTTCGACAATGTTGTCTACACATTTATTGCCAGCTCCTATCAGATTTATACAGTCGATAGGATTCGATTGTAGTGACAATCTTTCTTTTAGCGATTGTTTGATAAATGAAAACTCACTCCCGTTGTCTAGGAAAGCTCGTACTCTTTCTTTTTGATTTGTTTTAGGATTACACACTTCGATTATTGCAGTAGACAAAAGCCCTCGGTTATTGTCCAAGTCAAAAAAGTTTGCCGCTGATGATGCGTTGCTGACCGTAGCAGCACTACTTATTATGCCCGGACTAGTCCGGCTAGGCTCGTGAAGCAAGCTGTTGTGCATCTGTTTACAATCCCGACAAGGACCTCCACGACACTCGCTGACCGGATGACCTTGCCTAAGGCAGTTGGCACACAACTTGTAATTCGCGACGTCGGCTAATTTGTCTTTTATGCTTTTAGCAGCAAAAGTAGGGCAATCGTATATTCTATGGTTGTCGCTGCATATTATACATACAGCAGTACCAGGTGTATAGGTATTTTGTTTAAAATAAGGCTTTGATTTTTGGTAAACACCTGCAAATGATTTTATTTTGTTATTATTGTAGCTATTATTTTGGTGATTAGGTGCTGGCGGGCTTGGTCGTGACGTAGAAGGTAAAAATTTAGAATTACCGGTCTCATGTTTATTGCGATTTAGTGCCTCAAGGACGTCCGCACGATTAATTAAAAATTTATGAAATTGATCCAAAGTAGGGACGTCATCGAGCGTGTTACGGTACTCTTCCCACTTCATTAAAGTTTGGCTGTCTAATTTAGACGTCAACATGAATATAACAAGCATATCCCACTTGTCGGCCGGCTGGCCTAAACTCGACAAAGCTCTCAAATTTTTAGTGACATGATCGACCAAGAAACGAAGTGCCTTTTCGGACTCGCGGGCGGGCGCTTGTATATTAAACAGTGAACTTAGGTGGTGGTTAACAAGCAACCTTTTATTATTGTAGCGGTCGCCCAGCAACTTCCAGGCTTCTTCGTAATTGGCAGACGACACCTCTAAGTTAGAAATAATTCTAGCCGCATCGCCCTCTAAGTAGGATATGAGGTAGTGAAATTTATGTATAGGCTTTATACGTTCATTTTTGTGAATAAGATTTTCGAATGTATCACGAAACTCAAGCCAGCGGAAATACGCACCATCGAATTTTGAAATTTGTATTTGTGGCAATTTAAAACCTTGATCCTGATGATCGTGAGTACATTGAGCGGGCACAGGAACGGCGACTGAATTGCGTCGTTCCATTTCGAGCGTACTGTATTTTTCAATTAATGTTTTGGCTTTTGCAATGTTTGTAATAATATTTTGCTCAATCATCTCCCGTTCATCAAGCTCAGTCGATAATTGGTCAGCATTCAGGACCTCAATCTCATTTTGCAATGTGTCGAACTTGGATGACAAACCCTCAAGCTTGCTAAGCTTAAGGCTTAGCTCAGCTAATTCAATATTAGAAATTTCCTCCTTTGTATTCAACGTATTTATATAAATTTTAAATTTAGTAATTTGTCCTTTAATTGAACTTCGCGAAACAGTTAATTCTTTGAAGCGTTTTGCGGCCAAAGCCTTTTGTTTCTCATCCTCGCTCGACATTGTTATTACCTATTTAGTTTTAGGTAAACAAAAACTGTTAACTATAATAAAGATAACAAAAGGTTTATCTCACGCTCCTCACTACGGTGTACTTGCCGCTGGGAGTCCGGCTGCGCGAGCTCAGCTGACTGGTAGCTACTTGATATTATAACGGGACTTGCTACGCTGAGCCGCGCCGTGACGATCCTGGAATAGTCGGCGAAACACTTTAAATACAATGAAATTATTGTTGAATGAGGTAAAATGAGGGCTAATTTAAAAGATAAAACCAATTTGTAACGGTAAAATTGTTTTAGGTTAGGTAGGTTACGTAATGTTTTAGCAATTATTTACGTTAATTTGTCTCGAATGTAGCTTATTTTTAATGAAATATGCAAATAATGTATAGAATACAACTAATTAAGCATGGGCCACCATATGATTTAGATAATGTAATTGAAATATTAGGTTGAAAGTACGATATTACCAAAGAATGTAACTAGATATAAAGTGATTATTTTGACTATACTTTTCTGTATTTGCGTAGGTGGAAGTATAATATACCTCTTTAAGAGTATCTAAAAGAAAATTGTTTACAATTTTGACTATTAGATAAAAGATTTGGACTTTGGAAGGACAAAGGAAGGGCACTTAGCTATGGCAACTGCTTCGACGCGCAGGGTGAACTTTCGACGTTGCACTGCACTGCACTCCACAATCCAGCCAAGATTTACTCTTCTGTCTTCTCCCAGGGATAGGAATCTTCTAGAATTTCTATATGTTACTGCATACGCGCCCTTGCTGCATACGCGCCTTTGTAGTATCGCACTTTCTTTCTTGATTTTTCTTGATTTTCGTAGGTTCCCCCATGGGCCAACAATTAATGTATCGTAGTGTACATTACGGAGCCTTAATTTACTCATTAAAACCCAAAATTATATTTAAAAACTATTTAATTGACGATGAACGTCTTACATGTTCTATGTGAAAAAAAGTGCAAGGGACGGGTAGGTATACAAAATTATTGATATAGGTGCTGTAAGCGCCTGTCGAATGTTGAAAGGCAAACAATCCTCGTTTCACAGCAATCGTAGACTAGCTTCAGGAGTCTGAACACGTACTATAGTAATAGAGACGAAGGTGGGTTCATCCACGATGTCCGCTAGGGTGGCGAGCAGTTTCAACGCATTTGGGACAGTGCATGGCGGCCGCATTTAACAAATCGTTCTACAGTTGGTAGAAGGTTCAAAAGGAAAGTAAACCTAAACGTACTAGTAATAGAGACGAAAGTGGGTTCATCCACGATGTCCGCTAGGGTGGCCAGTAGTTTCAACGCGTCTGGGACAGTGGCGGCCACATTAAGCACCGAATCGTTGTACAGGAGCGGAGTGAACTGACGCTGGAGCTTGGTGAGTCTGTAACAAAGTATTTAATATTAGGCCCCATTCGCACGAGCGCTTTTTCAACGTGCGTTAAAGACCAAGGCTTAAAGTTGAAAATCCAATAACGCTTGATAAAAGCGCTAACGCCATCGTGTGAATAAATACACGCGTTGAAAAAGCGCTCATAAGAATGAGGCCTCAGACATTTAGTCACGCGACGTATAGAAAATGTCAACTCTCAAAATTAGATTAGAGCCCGTACCATTAGTCACTGACAGTGTCAAAACTGACATTTACGCTATCGAGAACGTAATTTACTTTCTATAAATCTCGTTTGCACTAATATGCGAGTACGAGCGAGATGTAAGTACAGAAAGTAAATTACGTTTTCGACGGCGTTTATGTCAGTGCCAAACTGATGGTAGCCGTATAGGGAGGTCGCACACGGCGACTGAAAAAGTGAAAACTCGGCATGTGACCTCTTAGTAGCGTTTGCAACGGGCGACAGCGATGCAGTAGCGATACAAAAGATACAGCGGCGGCAACTACGACGCTGCAACACTAATACAGCTGCAGTTAATATCTGAACGTCACCTTAAGACATAATTAGGTATTGTTTTTATTTAAATTAGGGTGTTTATTGGCTCCTCAACTTACCCTATTCAGTTGACAGCGCGACGAGATTGCTAAATTTGCGGACTCTAAATATGACCGTCATGCGCTTGCATAGGTACAAATATGCATGCTCAAGTGCTATTTGCTTAGGAAAACACTGGAATATGACATCGTGATTCGTGATTTGCATAGACAATATTTGGCGACTCGTGTTGAAACACATCTTTTCGCAAACTAAGTGGACACTCGGCTATGGCAAACAAATCGTGACAAGGTACTTTGAAAAATACTCGTATCTTGTTCTGTAAATCGAAAGAAAAATGTGGCATGCATCGAGGGAAACCTGAAGAATTTAAGAGTGTATATTACCAATTCTACCAGAAACTAAAGAATTTTAAGGGCCACTTGCACGGCTTGTACCATCCCACTAACCCGGGGTTAACCCGTTAAACCGTTAACCCTGTGTCCCTGTGTACTGGTAACCATGGTAACTCCAGGTTTTGCCGGTTAAGCCCTGGTTAGGGGGATGGTGCAAGTGGCGCTAAGTATAGGTATATTCTACCAGAAATTAAAATGTTGTAAAGTTGTCCATACTCACGTGGAGTTCTCATAGGTGGGTATTTGATCATACTGCTCCATGGGGAGACACTCGTTGTTCACGCTGCAGATGAAGGACTGCAGGAACGTTAGCACCCCAGCGCTGGGCAGGGCACGCGCCGCGTACTGACCTGCCACAACATCACGATATTCACAACTAGCGGCTTCGCACGGGTTAACAAATTAACCCCTCCCCCCCCCCCCCTTAAATAAACCTTCCCCTTGAATCACTCTATCTATTAAAAAAAAACTGCATCAAAATCCATTGCGTAGTTTTAAAGATCTAAACATACATAGGGACAGACAGCGGAAGCGACTTTGTTTTATGTAGTGATAGTGATATCATAACGATTGTCCCATAATATTTGAAAGTGAAGGTGGAAGTCTTTATTCTTCAATTTAGACAGATCTTCTTCCTCGCGTTGTCCCGGCATAAATATGTGCTAAACTTCCAAAATCTGTCAGAGGGACCATCATTCGCCGCGAGAGGTATAAAGTCAACCAAAAGTTTTAAAGACACTTGGCAGGTAGGTAAGTAAGTATTCTTATTTTGCTTAAACTAACTCACAACTCCCGGCATTAAGTATATGATATATAGTAGTAAAGGGCGTCACACACGGCGAAGATAGGTACTTTAATATTTTATCTTAAGATGCCTGGATTTTGGGAGGAAGTTGTCTTGTAAAGACAGGCACGAGAATTTAAAGACCTAAGTACCTACTTATATTTTGAATGTTAAGATAGCATCTCAAGATATTTTTTCTTAAGATATAATATATCTGTACATCGCTAGGTATCTTAACATAAAATGTCCATATCGCTCGATAGCTTAAAATAGTGTAATTTTGAAAATATATAGCATCTTAGCCGTTTGTGATAACTGGTAGTTCATACTCGTATTAACTGTATATATAGTGAGCGATATTTTATCTTTTAACGTAAATTATTATGAAATGAAATTGTTTTATTCCGGAAATCGCTTCCATAAAATTACAATAAAATCAAATTAAAAATTATTAATTATTAATTATTATAGCATCACCGCGTGTGTGACGCCCTTAAAACCGGTCAAAGACACAAATAATTCTTAAAATAAGTATGACATAATATAGAGGTCAAGGTCTCTTGGTGGAGTGGACAGCTATATATTGTGGAATATTTAGATTGACCTAGAAGAAGACGGAAGGACGTGTTACTAATTTTGTCTAGAGACATCCCGGTAACTAGAGTCTGGTTACTGAAGTATTACACAAATGTTTGGCGGGAAATTCAAAAAATCTTGAGCTGGTCACACTTTGTGTAGTAGGAATTATAGTTTTGATACTAGAAAATATTTTTGATTTTCTGTGCATACGTAAGGTACCTAAGGATATAAGTTAAATATACGTTGACGTGCACTCAAAGTCATAGCTCACATAATTTCTACCACTATATTTAAAGTACAGTCAACGATAAACACATATGTTAACACTTTCTCACCATATACTATTACTATTGTAACAAGCCGAAAAATGAAATGTAGTGTAAATAAGACCTAGCTCGATAATACCGTAATATTAATCCATCACCAAAAAAATTACATAAGTATACTATGCCTAATATGATTAAGTATCAAAATATTTATAGAGCACCAACCTCCTGATTAAAAAAAAAACCGGCAAATGCCTGCAATGCAATGATTACAAGTCCTAAGCAAATGTAAACAATTGTTTACATTTGCTTAGGACTTGTAATCATTGCAGTTTTTCGTTATACAACGCTACGCGTCGACTTCGCACATTGTCGTAATTATTTACGAGCTTAAATAATAGTTTGCGGACCTCACTCAGTATAGACATTATTAATATTATTTAAAATAAACCCCTTATAAACCGCAATTTGAATGAATGACATAAATTGACAACTGACTTCCAGTTTTTTTTTAATCATCTATAGACAATTGGTGATACAACAACGAAATATCTGTCAACAATTCTTGGCTAGCCAGACTATTCTAGCCCTTGACGGCCCCCGACCCAAAGGCAGACCAAAAAAGCGATGGCTCAAAGCAGATATGAGCGTGAACGGGCTCACACGAGACGACGCCCGGATCGCGCAAAGTGGAGGAAAGCAAGTAGGAAAGCGGACCCTGGCAAAGGTCGGGATAACACTAGGTAGAAGAAGAAGACATCCCGGCTTCGCACGGGTTATCAAATTATACATAAACCTTCCTATTTAAAAAACCGCATCAAAATCCGTTGCGTAGTTTTAGTTTTAAAGATCTAATTAAGCATACATAAGGACAGACAGACAGCTGGAAGCGACTTTGTTTTATACTATGTAGTGATACCTAATACCTAAACTGTATATGTGTGTATTTTGTACCTGAAAGTGAACAGAGTTGTATTTCATCCTCTAAACTCTAGTGTAAAGTACCTGCCTAGCTACATATTTTAATGAAATTTGAGACCTGCTGAGACTGCAGGTCTGAAGGTCTGGCTACAGGGTAGCGGGGCTAAATCAACCCTTATATAATATATTTAAAGATACCAGTTTTTAGGCCAGCTCTCCAGCTATAGCGTCTTTTGAGCGTCGGCGTCTAATCAGCGCTATGGGAAATGTAGTCACTGCGCAGTTGCGTCGAGCAGCAGCCATAGAGTTGACTAGACGTCGCGCCGACGCTCGGGAGTAGTCGGGAGACGCTAGTGTGGGGTCTCTCATGTTCCATTCTTAGTGTAAGGCCTGAGTGGACGCTCGAAGCGGAGCGTTCGGCGGGACGTGCAGCGTGGCGTCGGGCTCACAAGTGATTTGAGCAGCGTGCACTAAGGCCGCTTCTATTCGCTTGAATTTGTTTAACATGCACGCCGCGCGCGCCGCCCCGCTGCACGCTCAACTCGAGCGTCCACTCAGGCCTTACACTTATTCATACAAGAATGGAACATGAGAACCTACTCACATGTTTTGTAATCGATGTTGTCGACGTTAGTTCTGACTATGTAGAGGCTGAGTACAACTGTAGTCGCCCATATCACTCCGCCTAGTGTGATCTGAAACAAAAATCTTATTATTCTTTTATCTTAGGAAAATAACCTTTAGAAAAAAAAAACAACAATAATTAAGTAGCCCAAGACTCAACAAGCTTATTTTGTTTCGGAATCATCCTCCTAAAAAGTTATAAAACATTCGTATGTGAACGACTTTTTCCTAATTTTTTTGTTTGAGTGTACATACCTTAGGTACCTACATTTCATTTCATTTCATGTTTAACAATGTTTAGGTGTTTATTTATAAGTAAGTAAGGTAGGTATTTATTGTCTTTCGAATTGCGTCCGGGACTCACATGTAGGTATAAACAGGTACCCACAACCCACAACTTTATAATATATGAAGGTTACTTAACTTGTTCGTCGAGTGTATGCGAATTTTCGCTCTTTTTTTTTGTGGACAGTCCGCCCATATTTTTACCATAGATTATAAGCCTGATCACTCTCAACTGCAAAAGTGCATGGCCACATGAATGAATTTCATTCACAATGTATCTACGGAAACCTAGAACAAACTTACGAGCAATACTTTCCTATTGCAATACTTATTAATACGTCATAGATTAATCACTAACGATAAGACACTGCATCAGAATATATACAATTCTGCGAATACGAGATGCATTTTCCTTATACAGACGTTCAGACCTTTACGACTGAGGTTATAAATAATTTATACAAAAAATAAATAAGTATACTACCTCGTACAATCAAGTACAAAAATATGGGTGCACACGTACGTACGTTGCTCAAAAACTTGAAGCTTGCGCGAGAAAGCTGCCAGCTTTTCGGTCACCATCAGTGAGGTCGATCAGTCTTTGCGACGGGTCTTTAAAGTACAAGTATTTGGATCCAATTAGTTTGGAATTAGATCCAAATTGCATTGCATAGTGAATGGTATTCAATTGTTTTTCACTTTATGAGGTGAAATCAATGGATTTGTTTCCATGCACTGATTTGCAGGTCTTTAATCGATATGGTATACAGGCGTTTACATCACGTGTTATTACAATAATATCAATTATAGTTGGTCAAAAGACTGTCTCATTTCAAACATAGACAGAGAAAATCATACTATCTTTGTCTTACACTGGTATACTAGCACCCAAAAGAAAAGGAGGAGTTTTTTTTGTTCTTATTTACTGACAAATTTAGTTTATTTTAATTATTTTGTCGCTCATTAACTGTCGTTCATGCGGACTGAATTAGCCACAGTGACCATATGTCGCGTTATGTGAGTAACTTTCAACGTAGTCATGCTATTATACAACTGTAACATGACGGTTTCAAACAAACAAACAAAACAGACAAAGCAATTGTTTGTCTGTGAGCATGACAGTGAACTGTCAAGTTCCTGACCCTGAGTATATTAGATAAGGTACTTATTCGTTTACTGAAAAAGCGTAACATACACGTGTACCTATATATTTTTCACATTGGCATGGTCTGTATCAAGTCTGTATGTGTTGCTGTTGATAGTTCAATCAATAAAAACAAGAGTTTAGTTCATTTTCTTTTGAGCCTTTATAGGAGGTACAATAAACTAGAACTCTAAGGAAAAAAACGTGACCCCTACAACGTGAAATTGATGTATTTTGAAGTGAAAACTTCTTTAGCGGCGCTGTGAACTTTTTGAGGTGGGGAAAAAATGTTAAACTCGAGACAGCTTAAGACGATCACGTGACCGTAAGATTTAGATGGCATTTAAATCAATAAAGAAAAACTCAATGACATCACATGAAAAACTGTTACATGTAATGTCATTGAATTTTTCTTTATTGATTTAAATGCCATCTAGTGAGTTTAGCTCTAACTGGTATTAATATAACTCGAGTACTAACAGTGATGTGCTTAGGGGTTTCAAGTAATTAACGCTAACGCTAGATGGCGTTAACCTCAATTATACATAGTGCATTTTGCACTAGTCATTGAGTTTTCACTTCTGCCGGCACTCCCTGAGTGCACCCCGTTGTTTTTTTTCCTTAAGCAGAATTTTTTGGACTACTTATAAGATGGCAATCAGACTTGAATTGAGGATTTCTTATAATCTGGACCGTTAAGGGTTAGTGCAAACAATCACTTCCACTACTATAGTCTGTCTAAGTTTACTCTGCACCGAATTATAGAGTTAACTTGGTCTAACTGTAGCCTACAAATACATATTATAAATTGTTTCGAACGTAGATAATCTTCTTTTTCGGCGGTCATGCTCATGATTATATCATAAGCTACCTAGTTTGTGCGAAAAGAGAAGAGTCGTGAAATGTATGTGGGATCCAATACATTTTACGACTCTTCTCTTTCCGCACAAACTCTATCACGGACCATTAACTGTAACAGGTAATTAGTTAACGAAATAGCGAAACACCACAAGTGCAAGTCGGGGATTCACCCATCCACAGCGTTGTTTATAGTAAGCACAGCGACCATGCCAAGTCTGTTGAGGTTACACCAGGCCGCGTATAGCCAACGTGTCAATCGCTTACGCTCCGGTGCGATCGAAACGAAACTGTCACTGTCGCACTAATATGGAAGAGTGATAGAGAGACACAATGCGATTCGATGGCGAAGCGCAAGCGACCGTCACCTCGCCTAGGCCGGGTCTTTGGAGGTAATGTATCTGTGAAATATGAAGCTGACCAGTTTGCGCTTGCGCACGAGGTAGTCCTTCCACAGCAGTTGCCGGGCCGCCATGCGGTACCGACATCACTGCACAGCAATAACAGTCTACTCACCAGTTTGCGCTTGCGCACGAGGTAGTCCTTCCACAGCAGCAGGCGCAGCTGCGGGGCCGCCATGTTGTGTCGGCGACCGACATCACTGCAACAACAAAATTATAAGTTAACTACTATCCTTATCATCATTGGCCTTAGCGTCTTATGCAGACGATTTATGGCGTAAAACCGGAGAAATATCCTATTACACCGCCTGGGACGAAATTAAGGAAACGCAGGGATGCCCAGCACCTGCATTACCCTCTCGGCTTCACTGTCTTATCCCACAGGAAAGGCGAGCCAATACGTGTGGAGACAGGTCGACTGCAGGAATCTGCCGCTTATTTCAGGTTGGACCCTACTCGCGCCTTACGGAAACTCCATTCGGGGTTTTATTTTGGAGTATTCTTCTCCTAGATGGATTACAAACCAATGCTAAGAGGACGACCATCTCCCCTGTAACGAAATACCTTCTTGCTTCGTTTGTGGACTTAGCCGCCTCGTACGACACCCTTATCCTATGTGAGGGTTGGCGCTATTCTAAAGCCGGCCACCCCACGGCTTATAATTAACTATCCTTATAATTAACTACTATCATATGTCTATAGTTTAAAATAACTATTAACATATTAAGTTTAGTAGGAGTAAAATAAACATTGGGGCAAAAAACACTTGTAGGGAACTAGGGAATCCTTATACCTACCTACTGTTTCTTTTGTCCCGAGCAAAATTAACAGTTTTTCTGTCACAAAACTGTGGAAGAGCGGGGTTTTCTGTCACAAGCATATCTGTTGCTTAAAAGAAGATCCCAACCTATATTGTAGCAATACTTAATCGTAGGTACAAAATCAATAAATATTTTTTCATGTTCATTTCTGCTGACTGTACTTAATGAGTTCGAGAATTAAATTATAACAGTCTGTAAGATACACAAAATTCGCCAAAATTATTACAATAGCTTCTATTAATTGTTACAAACAATATAAAGTTTCATTGAACTTCTGAGATTGATGTGTCCATTGTACATGAGACGCGACAAGCCTAAGTTAAGATTGCAGTTATAAAAACACGGAACCTCCTATAACCTCATACAAAGTGGATACCATCAAACGGAACTTGTGAGTTTGTAATCATAGTGAATGGATAAGCGTCAATGAAATTTGACGCGTTCGCCGAGTTGTGGGAAAACAATACATTTGGTATTGTTTAGGTTGAAAGTGAAATAAAAGTTAGGTACGATTTTATAGAAATGGTAATCTGATCATCAGTGAAATATCAAATTTTTCTAAAATTTCTCATAATTGTTGCCGTTACCATGCCCGGTTTGAATTGAAGGATCATTCTCAAAAAATATGTCTGCGGTCTAAATCAAAATGTATGAAAAGTCGTGGCAATTAGACGCAACCGCTGACATATTTTCAGAGAATGACCCCTGAACACGAATGTGTCGCGATACGTTACAATTACGTTTCAAATATGGCAAATCACATCCGCTTCCGAATTTGATAAGCATTGTTTGGAAACACACGATTATGTTTCACCTTGATGCCAATGGGGTTCTACAATGACAAACATAACATGAGGGATACGAGAAACATATAAAGTTGAGTTGACCATGAGTTGACCGATTAGGTGAATATAGTCTGTCAAGCTGGATATGTCAGTAGCGATGTAAAGCAAACTATAGTTGGTCAAACCAATTTGTCAGTCAGTAAGAACCAGGAAAACCGAAAACTATACTCATCCTTTTCTTTTGGGTGCTAGTACTAGTGTAAGACATATATAGTATGATTCTCTCTGTCTCCGATTCGTACCCCTAGGAAACGAACAAAAAGCAGCAAAGAACATCGAACAACGATGAAATGTAAACAAAACAGTTCCACAGATAAGATATAAACGACACGCGATTTTCGAACAATTCAAACGTAGTGTTGCTAAACCGCGATTTTTCAAATTTACCGCCTTTTTCTACTGACAAGATTGCTCGACAAATTATAGTTATAGTGTTTCAAAGGACTGTTTCCTTTCAAACATAGACAGAGAGAATCATACTATCTTTGTCTTACACTAGTACTAGCACCTAAAAGAAAAGAATGAGTATAGTTTTTTTTGCATTGCAGCGAGGCAAAAATGTTGTTTTTAACCCTTTAATGGACCAAAATAATATACACGATACAAAACTCATCGTCTCTTTACAGTCTTAAAAATCTGCACAGGAAAAAATAACAAAAAAATACACCGTCTTTTTATTGAATTCCGTTAATATTGTCACCAGAGCAAGCGAAAGATTCTAAAACTCAACTGCGAGCGTAGCGAGTACATCGAAAAGTGGAATCTTGAGCGTAGCTAATATTTGAAGGCTAGCAGACACGACAACGGTTTAACAAACTTTGCTATCGAGTGAAACACAAGTCTTCACCACCAACCCGAGGCATAGAGAAATATATGTAGTAAGACAAGAGTGAGCACTCCTTACATCAATTTTGGTACCAAAAATACTATTATTTTCAGTGTCGACATCTAGCATCGAGTAGCGGAATTATCAGTACAGCTACTTGACAATAGATGTAGCACCGACCGGATAGTCTTATGTTGTTGAGCATAATACACTGAAAATAATAGTCTTTTTGGTACCAAAACTGATGTATGGAGTGAGCAATCTATGTTTTTTTTTTCTCTATGCCCGAGGATAATAAACTGCAGTTTGAGTGATTCGTGCAAGATACAAGTCAGTAATTGAGGTGCTTTATCACGCGATGCGACATCGCGACAGTGTTGACAGGAAATGACAAAAGACTTACAGACGGATGGTCTCCCTGTCATTACACGACCATTAGACAGGCAACTGATCATTAAATGTATCTTTTCTTGAAGGACTGCCTAGACAAATAAATGATTAAACTATATAATTGTGACGCGTGGCGTTCTGGAAATACTTGGAGTTAATTGTTGATGGTAATTGTTGCACGGCAAATGACATTGGAACGGACAAAGCAGGATTTTATTTAAAAATTTATATGAAACATTACACAGTGACGTCACAGTCAACTCACCTACTTTTTATATTTCTATCCGATTTATTAAATAGAACTTGTGTTTAAAAATAACTGCTATGCTATACCTATGTTTTTCTAGTAATTATCTGATGCTTTCATGCGTGTGGTGTTAAATAATTTATTTTATATACAGTCAAATACCCTAAAATTGAACCTGACTACCTGAGACCTCGGGTAACCGACTTAAGTAGTAAGGTATAGGTGAGTTGAGGTCATTGATATAGTATAAAGAACTGGATACCCAATCAGCCGCCAAAAATGGCCCCACAAAAGTAATGTCAAAACAGATCATGCATTACTTTTTCGTTTAGTCTTGTTTGAAACGCTCAAATGTGAAGTTGTCAACAATTACGAAATGTGCCGTTAAAATATGTAAAAATAACAATGATAAAACAAGGAAAAAGGATGGAATGTATTTCTTTCGGTTAGTTCTTTGGATAGCATTACATAATTTATGTAATCAGGTGGTAATTTTATGGTTTTTAATAAATTAATTTGTTAGTACCAAAGAAGGGATGTCAAGGAACAAAAATCTAATGAGTCGATGTGAGGTCAATATTTTTTTATATTTTTATATGGAATTCATAAGGAATAATATTATGTTTAAATTCAAGATTTTCAAGAAAACCTATGCGACGTGCAAAGTGGACTGCTATTTAATTATAGCAAGAGATAGGGGTGATGAAGTTTTAAACAAGGCAAAACGGCACTTGTGTGTTCGGCCCATTTCCCTGTTTCCGACATATACACCACCAATAAGGGCTTATATCGACTAACTGTAAATGCTAAACCTGTCTGAACACAGTGACAACCACAGGATTTTTTTTATAAAGTATAGGTAGACTTTATAAAATAAATCCAATCGGTACCTAAATGTCCCCGTGCACCCGTGCTATGAGTAAATGTAGATCTTAACCCGTGGAGCGCCCCAAAATTACCATAGTATGGAACTCCTCTATACTAGTTACTGGCACACGTGTCTTGTTAGGGCGCTTCACGGGTTAAATACACAGTTATTTAATAAGTAGAATTTATTTTAAGGAAATTAGTATTTAAAGACGTATACTTACGAATTAAAAATTTAATTTGTTTGAATTTGAACCACGAATTAATTTTATTTGAGCTCGCGATTAAATTAAATTTGTTTTATTTATTACTTCAATTGGTTTTCCTGTACAGTAATACACATTAAAGTGTACCAAAGTGACTCCATTCGTTCATTATTCTCGTTTGACGTTGTTTGAAGTAAATACGTTACGTTTAGTGCCATCGGACTAAATTTTTTAACAGTGTTGGTACTTATGTTTGCAAATTTGACACTTAATGCTTACGACATTAAGCTCTTTTCTGTACGAAACATTTATCTTGACTCAAAATTTACGTAAGCGTTTTTATCATCAATGCAAATAGTGCGAAACGTCATTGGGATCCACATTTCTTGACGTTTTTGTTCTGCTTTGTGTGTCTATTTCTTTTATATTAAGTCAGTGGTTGAGGTGAATGATTATTTGATTACACACACAGCTAAAAATTGTAATTGCGGTAGTGAACGAACGAAAAAAAATACAGTTCTAGCGAGAAAAATGGTAATACACACGAAATTCCTCATTTTGATGTTCGCGGTAAGACCTCTGACCTCTTGCGCTGCACGTACTATTGTTACCTACTAACTACTGTATCTGTCCTCTATCACCGCATCGTGTGACTAACCTTTGCTAATAAAAGTGAGAGTTTCCCAGCAACATTGTCCCCATACAAACGCATTCCTCGAGCAATGTGTCGCGTGCGTTCACACACGCGACACACTCGCGGCAAAACAATGAGAGGCCGAATTGAGTTATCTAGGTAGGCTTTGTTCAATAGCTTTGTAACAGAGCCTTTTACTCTAATGCTTGTGTCATGAGGTCATGACATGAGATGTATGCAAAAGCGACGGCCGCTTAGGGATCGTACCCATACTACGTGACCCAGAGGGGGTAGGGGAGGGGCTTCAAGATACCACGCTCGGTCATAGATGGAGGCTAGACACTGATTTAAACTTTCACGATTTTTAATCCTCAGGTGTTGGTTCAAGATTCAAGATGAGCACCAGCCGGGCTAGCCAAGGTTACAATCGCTATCGCTTCGACAACGAAACGCTTTGTGTCTATCAATCAATCTTTGGGTATTATGGCTCCATCAGTATTGTCGATGATTCCGCCAACGGTTTAGGAAGGCACGTGCTTTATAAAGACAATTGACCAGTGAATATCCACGACGCAGTTCACTCAGCTGAGAATCAAATGCTGATCTACCTACAACCAGGACAAAACAAACATATATTATTAAAACTAACTACTACAAATACAAGTTATTGTTTTTTTATGTGTTTAGCTAAAACGTTCACAAGGGGAGGTAACTAATGTAAGGAGGAAATTAATGTTAACTTAACTGGACGAGGATTTTTAGGGGGGAGGATGCCATATTGGGTGACGAGACGATTACAATTTCAAAATACGTGTTCGAGAGTATACCCTCACTCTTTCATATTAGTGCGACAGACGGTCCAGCCGCTTAACGCGGTTGCATCGCGGTTTCACCGCGGCTAGCCGCCATAGCGGCCAGCCGCTATATCAACCGCGTCAGGCGGCTGGCCGCTCAAACGAACCGCCTAAGCGGCCAGCCGCTAGTGCGTATGGGGCCTGACAGTTGCGGTTCGATCGCTACGGAGCTTAATAAGCGATTGACATATTGGCTACGCGGCCAGGTCGCTGTTTAGAGCTGCATCGTCAAAATAGCCGTAATGATAGACAACCTCCGGCAGGAGACCATAAGAAGAAAATTTTTACTCATTATTATTCACAACGACGGGATTCGCGTAAAATTAAAACATTATTTTTATCCCATAATGACGCAAAAAATATTCATCAGATCATCACGGTCTTTGTTAAGATGCCTACAATTATATTACCTATTAACAACAACGATGCTATAATACTGTCGTTATTCAAGATTTTCCGTCTAATTACCTCCTTAGTCTCGTAAAAATAAAATTCCTTGTATTAATTCTGCATAATAACACGTATTTTGTGGCGTTGAGATAATATAATTGCCAAGGAAACACGTAGTTATTCGAAAAAACTGTTTACTCTGTTGTTCTAATTAGTGCCAACTTGGCAGTTAATATAGGTACATGCATTATATTCTATAAATAAGTATAAGTGCTGGTGGTTCAAATACCGTAAATTAAGAAGCCTAGCGAAGATTCCAATCGTTCATTGAATACGCCGATTGAAAAACGAAATTATGTGATTAATCTGTTTTTGTGTAAGCGTCTAGTGTCGTTTAAATAATTAATTAATTAGGTTTTCATGGATGGAAAAAGTAACCTTGTAGGGGCTGAAGTACCCCGACCTTACTAATTCTGTAAAAAAAAAACGAATTCTGTAATCCCAGGAAAAACCCGAGTGTGTACTACACCCACTGACAATCCAACCTCTAGACTGAGCTTAGGCCAATTCTTTCATGAAACCGATGCTGCCAAAAATACGGGGGTGCGGGGGGACGAGGTGAGCGAATCCCGTGCCGTAATTGGTCCGTTCAAAGACACGGACCAATCACGGCACGGGATTGACTCGAAGATGGAGTAACGCTACCGTATGTGTGGCAAAGGGAGTAGGCCGACTATGCTATGTCTAGAGGTTGGATTGTCTGTGACTATACCACACTCGTGTCGAGAGCGACATACTGCTCCCTCAATCGGACTCAGATTTGTTTCAGTGTGTACAGCCGGCATTAAGTTACTTCATACAATTTCAGCTATTATCTCCGTTTGAAGTCATAGTTCTACATTTAATGCCCTCAATACACGACCTCGATTACCGCTATATCGCTTAGCGCCACTATTTTTATAATTGCGGATGTCACGTACTAACTCATCACACGTAAATAAACCGTGTTCCAAGGACACAAAACCTATTATTGCACTAATGTGTGAATTTGTTTAAATTTTGTCTTCCTACTTTGGTTTTTTCGAGTTAAAGTTCGTGCGATTAGGAAGTGCTTTTGTATTTGCATAAAGGGTTACGTTACATCATAATTATTTGATAAGTTGTAGCGATACTTAAGTTAATTAAATGCCATTATATGAGATTGGCACTTAAGAGGCTCATTTTAATGGTTTAACTGTTTTTGTCTTCGCTATGCTATACTTAGATAACTAGGTAGGCAAAGCGACTGTGAAGACAGTTATTTGTTATACAAGGGGGCAATTTACTACTTATCTGTAATTATTTCAACAACTTTTTTCTCATCAGCGGTATAAGTAGTTCCTTTCGACCCTATCGTAGTTGTAACGAGACATAATATAACCTTTCATCTGCTTAAACATTTGATTACTATGCCCAACGACCATGACGGTCATAAATGTCAAAATACGTGCGTTCAATGCGTTCATAGTCCACACTAGAGATGGGCCGAATATGGAGTCTGTCGAATACGAATATTCGGCCAATGTTCGGTTCGGATCTTACCGAACCGAATATTCGGCCGAATTACTCGGTTCCTCTGTATCATTCTAATAAATCATTCAATTTACATTATTAGCTAAAATTAAATCGCTTCAGATACAGATACAGATAATTGTTGGTAAAAAAAACATATACATTTACACGTAATTTTATACTTAATTACTATTTACATTTCATATTATAGGTATGTACCTACATACAATTCCCTAAGCAATTCCCTAGAACTAAGGGATGACTCACGCTAGACCGGGCCGTGCTCGGGCCGAGGCGTCCGACGTGTCATTTTCTATGACGGCTGATCGGTGTTCACGTGGTTCTTTCCATAGAAAACGAAGCGCCGGAAGCTCCGGCCCGGCCTAGTGTGACTGGTCGTATGCCTATTACAAAATATTAGCCTAATTTGTTCATTACAAAACACAAAAACTAGAGAGAAATACCTTGAATACTAAGACCCTCTTCAGTCGCGTATTTCATACATGATTCCAATGAATAGTGTAACAATTACAACTTGAAGCACACGTTTTCATATTTTACCACTTGTGGTTTCATTAAATATATAACCCACTATAAAATTTTCGCTATTTAAATCAATAAATTGCGTAAAGTAATCATCTCAAGTTGAAACTAACCTAAATGCGTGAGCTTGTGGCATTGACAATGATATTGACAGCGTGACGTTCGGTCGTATTGAAGTCTGAACTCCTAGTACAGAGTTAATACAAACAGTCCAAAACTCCTAAGATTTTAAACTTCCCGCTACGTATTGAGTATGTTTGCTACTAATAAACGTAAAATACTTCCACACAGGAGTGTTTTTCGGAAAGAAACTAAAAGTATCTCAAAGTAAAATAATACTTGTAGGTTCGTGCGTGTAGAGGGGCCATAAAGCGTTCCCTTTTATTATAATTTAGTCTACTCAAACTGACTACCCGACTATTGCCTGTGAATGTGTGCATAGACGCCATTGAGAATATCTCCGTCTTTCTCTAAGACGCAAGCGTGAAAGGGATAGATCTTGGTAGCATCGAACTTTACGAATGTGAACCTTAATATTACGGTCGTATGGCTTTTCTTGAATCGAGCGTCGGCACCCGCCACAAGGCAAATGACCTCTTCCTCGGTTATGGTAGCCTGGTACTTTTGGTAAACGTTTGTCTTAATAAGTCACCGGTCGTAGGTTGCATAACGCTAATATGTACGGGGCAAATGACCTCTTCCTCAGTTCTGGTAGCCTGGTACTTTTGGTTAGCATAAATCGCTTGTTTCTCGTCCCCAGTCGCTACTATGTATCCAGTATCCACTATGTATCCACTAGGTATCCAGTAACCACTATATATCCGCTATGTCTCCACTATGTATCCAGTATCCACTATGTATCCAAGGTATCCTGTATCCATTATGTATCCAATATGTCCCCAATATGTCTCTTGTATCCAATATGTCCCCAATATGTCTCTTGTATCCAATATGTCCCCAATATGTCTCCAGTATCCAATATGTCCCCAATATGTCTCTTGTATCCAATATGTCCCCATTAGGTCCCCTGTCTCCATTATGTATCCAATAAGTCTCTTGTCTCCAATATGTCTCCATTATGTCTCCAGTATCCAATATGTCCCCAATATGTCTCTTGTATCCAATATGTCCCCATTAGGTCCCCTGTCTCCATTATGTATCCAATATGTCTCCAATAAGTCTCTTGTCTCCAATATGTTCCCATTAGGTCTCCAGTATCCATTATGTCTCCAGTATCCATTAGGTCCCCTGTCTCCATTATGTATCCAATAAGTCTCTTGTCTCCAATATGTCCCCATTAGGTCTCCAGTATCCATTATGTCTCCAGTATCCATTAGGTCCCCAGTCTCCATTATGTATCCAATATGTCTCCAATAAGTCTCTTGTCTCCAATATGTCTCCATTATGTCTCCAGTATCCAATATGTCCCCAATATGTCTCTTGTATCCAATAAGTCCCCATTAGGTCCCCTGTCTCCATTATGTATCCAATATGTCTCCAATAAGTCTCTTGTCTCCAATATGTCCCCATTATGTCTCCAGTATCCATTATGTCTCCAGTATCCATTAGATCCCCTGTCTCCATTATGTATCCAATATGTCTCCAATAAGTCTCTTGTCTCCAATATGTCCCCATTAGGTCTCCAGTATCCATTATGTCTCCAGTATCCATTAGGTCCCCAGTCTCCATTATGTATCCAATATGTCTCCAATAAGTCTCTTGTCTCCAATATGTCTCCATTATGTCTCCAGTATCCAATATGTCCCCAATATGTCTCTTGTATACAATAAGTCCCCATTAGGTCCCCTGTCTCCATTATGTATCCAATATGTCTATAATAAGTCTCTTGTCTCCAATATGTCCCCATTAGGTCTCCAGTATCCATTATGTCTCCAGTATCCATTAGGTCCCCAGTCTCCATTATGTATCCAATATGTCTCCAATAAGTCTCTTGTCTCCAATATGTCTCCATTATGTCTCCAGTATCCAATATGTCCCCAATATGTCTCTTGTATCCAATAAGTCCCCATTAGGTCCCCTGTCTCCATTATGTATCCAATAAGTCTCTTGTCTCCAATATGTCCCCATTATGTCTCCAGTATCCATTATGTCTCCAGTATCCATTAGGTCCCCAGTCTCCATTATGTATCCAATATGTCTCCAATAAGTCGCTTGTCTCCAATATGTACCCATTAGGTCCCCAGTATCCATTAGGTCTCCAGTATCCATTATGTCTCCAGTATCCATTATGTATCCATTATGTATCCAATATGTCCCCAATATGTCTCTTGTATCCAATATGTCCCCATTAGGTCCCCAGTATCCATTAGGTCCCCTGTATCCATTATGTCTCCAGTATCCATTATGTATCCACTATGTCTCCAATAAGTCTCTTGTATCCAATATGTATCCAGTCTCCAGTAGAGGGTATAAAAGGCCGGTGCGCGCCGCCGGCGGGGCATTCATTCTTCAACCATCGGACTAGCAGTGACTCTGGTTCTCGGGCGTTTAAATATTCGGTGAGCAAAGTTCCTCTACTACTGTTACTATGTTTGTTTTCGCTTGGAATTATCCTGGTGAATTTAAACGTGGAAATGGTGTCTGTGTTTGGTTTTACGGGGACAATATCGTCGTAAAGCTGATCTTAGACTTTTGTGGAGATTCTTTGTTACCGAGTACGGGATTTAAATATAGTGAAGTTTCCTATGCAGTGTTTTTCTAAGTGCCGCCACGTTATGCAGGGACAATATCGTTGCATAACAGGAACTTGGAAATTGTGTCTGTGTTTAGTTTTACGGGGACAATATCGTCGTAAAACTGAACTTAGGCTATTGCGGGGATTCTTTGCTTCTGTGTGTAGTTATAGTGAAGTTTTCTACACTGTGTTTTCTAAGTGCCGTCACGTTATGCAGGGACAATATCGTTGCATAACAGGGGCTTGGAGAGCGTGTCTGTGTTTGGTTTTGTGGGGACAATATCGTCATAAAACTGAACTTAGATAAAGGTGTCTAAGGAAATTTCATTTCTGTGTTTAGTTCGTTGATTTTGTGAGTAGTTTGGTTCATAAAATAGAACCTAGTTATTTTAGTGTTTTACTATGGGGTCTTTTGCTATATATTTTAAAACCAGATCATTGTTTGGACTGACTGTTTGTCCGGCTGGACCGCTCACCCCTTGCGGTGTTAAATGTGAGCTGTCTAGGAGTCTTTTTGTTCCAAGATGAGGGTTATCTTGGCACCTTCTCTTTACCAACATAGAAGATGAAAAACGTCTCCCTCCTTAGCTCTCCAATGTCCAGCTGTTAGATGAATAGTGGGGGTGTCACATGCGCATCATCCGGAGTAATCTGGGCCCATTTGAAATCTACAGTATTTGGAGGCTTCGTATGTTAAATATATTTATTTATACCATTTATATACATAATAGGGACCTGTCTTACCCATGTTGCCACCCTGCCTCTGTGCAACCCGCCATGGGTGGAGACAAGCCCACGAGCTGTTAGGTTGCATTCTCGGAATCGCTCGCCGAACTCTTACAGCTTCTTAGTAGGGATACACTTGCGTATATTCCAAAGTACCAGGTCGATGGTAAGTACGAACTGTACTTTGGTTATACTAGAGTAGGGACAAGGGTAGGTTTAGGGTAAATTCACACACTAATTATTCGGAATTTAGGGTTCATTTTAGTCTTGGTCTGTAAAACTGATATATTTCTCCTTTTAAAGGACTTCAACTAAAGTCTCGCTATACTAAAATTTTGCGTAAATAGGTATAGGGTTCCAATTGCTTAAATCTTCCAATATTCTAATTTATTTGGGGAAAATAATTAATGTAAAATCTTATCTCTATTTTCATTTATGAGATTCTGGTTTTCTGGTGTAAAGACGAGGTACTGAGTATTACAATCATGTTTCTAAGGTATTTACAAAATAAAATCTTAAATATCAAGTTGGGATTAGGAACACAGTCTATTCGGAGATAGAAAATCGACGACTAGCTGTTTTAGGGAACCTTTGGCAGGCAAGAGTAATCCAAAGGATGATTTGAGTGAAATAATGCTCATCTTGATATTTCAGTCTCATAAAATATAGTACATTTTTAACAAATAAACTTAGTACTTCGTTCATACTTCTAAAAAACTAGAAATACAGTTTATATTTTAGTTCTGGGGAATGGAAATGGGATTCGCATCCCTAGTTTTTGAAATAAAAAAGAATAGTAATTTTGATGACTGATGGATACTTTGACACTTCTTTCCATAGCCATCTAGGCACGCTTAGGTTCCGAAGTGTTGGTCATAGCCCGTCTGGCTAAAGAGGTAGGGTAGGAGTTCCAATTGACCTTGCTGATTGGACTAGGAGCCCCCAATCCTGCATCGAGCGTATGGGTAGCATATTTCGAATAGAAGCTGGTAGATAATAATATTAACTTGAAATGCTAGGGTGTAAATGGGCTTACCCCAGGAGTGCTACTCATATGTTATCCCGGAGGCTTAATAGATTGTAGCAGGCTTTTACCAACCCCATTTTTAAACTCATTTTACCAAATATATTTCTTTTATATCAGTATAATCATATATGCTGCATTTACCTAAATAATATCATTTGAAGTAAAATATAACTCCATTTACATTACACTAATAAATTCTGGTAACTTTTGGTACTATTTCTGTATTTAATAAATTATTCTAGTAAGTTACTCGTTAGCGTCATAATAAATGTGCTTCCAATATCTTAAAATATTTATCCTAAAGTCCAGGTAATTGTAAATAAAATCAGAGTCCAAAATTTAGCTGATACTCATTAAAGAACTTAGGGTACCGCGGTTCACTTCGAGGGGTCCTAACGCTAGACTAGACGATCACGACTAAATCACTTGGCCATATTCTAAGGGTAAATCTAAAGGGGGTGTTTATATTATGGTAAGTAAGTATGTAGGTAGTGGGAGGTTACACTAGCGTGAGTCAACAAGTCAAAAGGCAAGGGACTCTCAAACAAATTTTCAACACTCACCAAAAAATCAACACATCCTAAGATGGATTTAACATATCTCATCATGTGTTTGATTTAATGAAAACGTAACCTGATAATATTGAAGAGATCATTTGAAAAGTTCTCGAGGAGTTTTTGCCAGTGTTTCAACAAGAGAAACATAAAAAAAAATATTTGGAGAATATTCGGCACTAACCGAACAATTCGGCCGAATACGAACTTCGGAAATCTTGCCCATTATGCCGAATACCGAATATTCGGTACATCTCTAGTTCACGCCGTTAACTGATAATTCATATATGTACCTTAATGCCAAGACATAAGGCCTACCATTGGTCGGTTATAGTTAGGGAGGCGAGGTAGCTAAATGGCGTAATTCAACGGCGCCGTCGAGACCTATCAAAATCGAAAGATAAAATAATTTCGAAAAGAAAAGCTCGTATGGCAAAAACCATTTTAGCGGTGGGTTTGGCGTGTACGGTTTTTCAAAAATGTTAAAAAAAACAGTTACTTGGGCATTCTCGAGCGCGTCAGATATTCATACTACGTATGCCCCGAGTGCCTCTGATAACAACGGTATACTAATCTGCCGGTTTGCGTGGTGGGGGTAGGCATATAAAGTAGTCAAAAATGCAAAAAAAAAAAAATTACTCGAGCGCGTCAGATTTTCGGAAGGGGTGTTAAGTAGGCCCCAAGGAAGCTTCTTTTAAAAAAACTGACGATTTCGGCGTGACGATAAGTTACGATGAATTTTTGAAAATGCAAAAAAAAAAGTTTTTTTGAAATACTCGAGCGCGTCAGATTTTCATAGGGGAGGTTTATCTCGGTATCCTGAAAGCATATTTTTTTAATCTGACAAAAATGTTGGTGGGTTCTCTTAATCTGACCGAAAAAGGTTTTTTGGTTCAAAAAATTCCGTGGCCGCGCTTTTTATTTGGACAAAAATGTAAAGAGACCTTTTTTGTGTAAAATAAAATTACCTTTTTTGTTTATTTAAACTTTTTTTTTGTAAAATGTATCGTTCGCGACTTATATGCCGCAACGCGTTCTTAGGAAGACGAAATGGCTCCTCCACACTTCCGGTCATGCGGAAACCGGCAGATTTTGTATTTTTAGTAAGTTTTAGATTATATTCTTCAAAATAAAATAAAAAAAAATCGCGCTTGAGAATGCCGGATTAACGTTTTTTTTTTACAAGTTCGCGACCCTATAACTCGGCGGCGTCAAGGACTTATCGTCAGATTAGTTAAATTTAGTCTTTAAACACTAAAATCAACCCCCAATATCTTAATCTGACGCGCTCGAGTATTTCAGACTATCCATTTTTTTTTACTAATCTGATCGTCTATCCTAGGCGCGCGTCACTACATATAGAGCTAAATACTTTACAAGGTTGTTCTATTAGGTCTAAGGTATCTCTCATATCTTAAACTGCCACGCTCGAGTATTGCCGAAAATTCCCCTATTCGCCTCCCTAACTATTATGTTGCTTAGTTCACATGACAAGTTGGGCATAATTTCTCACATCGATAACCAGACTGAGTGCACGTTTGCCATCCGGTCACGGAGATGACTGTACCTATGCGAATTATGCGAATATGCGTGCAGTATGAAATTATGTAAGTATACGAGTTACGAGTACAAATCAAAAATCATTATACCGTAAAATGGGGTGAGTAGGATGAAAACTGAAATTCAAACCTCGATAACATTTTATTTTTACATATGAAAACTGAATGGTGTATATAATAAGTGTTCCGGACGTTTGTATTTTAGTTTTTATTTTATTTTGGGTAGTTCCATTTCATAACTTTGACGATAAAGAGGAAAACCCACCTCACCCCGTAGTGCCTCGTATTTGGGGTGAGAGGGGTTTTCATACAAAGGTGATTTTGGAAGATTGTTGGATCGATTTTTAGGGTTCCGTAGCCAAATGGCAAAAAACGGAACCCTTATAGATTCGTCATGTCTGTCTGTCTGTCCGTCTGTCCGTCCGTATGTCACAGCCACTTTTCTCCGAAACTATAAGAACTATACTGTTGAAACTTGGTAAGTAGATGTATTCTGTGAACCGCATTAAGATTTTCACACAAAAATAGAAAAAAAAACAATACATTTTTGGGGTTCCCCATACTTCGAACTGAAACTCAAAAATTTTTTTTTCATCAAACCCATACGTGTGGGGTATCTATGAATAGGTCTTCAAAAATGATATTGAGGTTTCTAATATCATTTTTTTCTAAACTGAATAGTTTGCGCGAGAGACACTTCCAAAGTGGTAAAATGTGTGTCCCCCCCCGTAACTTCTAAAATAAGAGAATGATAAAACTAAAAAAAATATATGATGTACATTACCATGTAAACTTCCAGCGAAAATTGGTTTGAACGAGATCTAGTAAGTAGTTTTTTTTTATACGTCATAAATCGCCTAAATACGGAACCCTTCATGGGCGAGTCCGACTCGCACTTGGCCGCTTTTTTTTTATTATGCGAATTACTATAGCTCCATTTTAAATTGGAATACATTATTTTTGTAGCAGTAGCCTTAAAATCCCTTCTCACCCCCCTCTCAAACCTTCTCTCCCCATTCATAACCCACCTCTCCCCGTGAAACCTACTCGCCCCGTTTTACGGTACTTAGGTATATCAGGACTAAGGCGAGGCCCCATACCACAGAATAAATAAGTGCCCATACCTACATACATGTGTCCATTACAGAATAACATACACATTAATTATGATCTTATTTATAGATACTAAAACTAAACTTAGAGAGCGTTTTCGACTTAAAATACGTGTTGACCCGTTTTTAGCCTCACGGAAGTTTTGTTCTCCTCTCATTTACTCAAAGGTTAACTTGAAAATATTCCTCAAAGTTACCTTTCTTATGTGTTTTTGTACAAGAAGCATTTTGGCGACGCAACAGTTTTTAATGTTCTTTTAATTCTGTCGGACGGTCACGACAACGACTTGTTTTATCGTCGCGCTGCGGCGGTAGCACAGTCGCATTTTTATCGCTTGTCACCATGCCTGTCACGTTCTAACAAGTGCGAAAATGACGGGCATAGTGACAGGCGATAAAAATGGAATAGTATAGGC
Organism: Cydia amplana; assembly: GCF_948474715.1. Classification (NCBI taxonomy): domain Eukaryota; kingdom Metazoa; phylum Arthropoda; class Insecta; order Lepidoptera; family Tortricidae; genus Cydia; species Cydia amplana. The sequence goes on along the minus strand of NC_086083.1, from coordinate 6,339,413 downwards.
ATGGTAAATGCATGAAATAGTAGACAGGGTCCCTAACGTCCACGGTAGTCTAGGTAGGTAATTCATTTTTGCTAAACCCAGGGTGCCTAGCCAAGATTCCAATCGCTCGCTCCGTAGCGAACGAAACGGCATCTCTCTGTATTACTCTTCCTTATTAGTGCGACAGAGAGATATTAGAGTATCGTTCGCTACGGAACGAACGATTGGCATCTTGGCTAGGTACCCAGGGGTCCAAGCTAAGATGACTATCGTAGGTATAATCGCCATCAGATATATCGGACTGGCAAAGGTGCTCACAAATAATGAACAGGCCTCGCTCGCTTAGTATTCAGATATTTTTGAGCACCTCGGCTGCTCCGATATATCAGGTGGCCACTGAACATCAAACGCCACACGAATAGTAAAAAAAATACTTTCCTACTGTTTTTATTTAGGTACTTGTTTAGCAAACTAGAATTAATTGAATCAAGGTAAGCCACCATCTCAAACTATCGAGTCTATCGTTCGTGAATCTGTCTCTATTAGTCTGAGGAGAAGAAAAAGGATAGATGATAAAGCATGGGGAATACGTCAAATTGGTAAATAAACAGGTTTTTAGAGTGTCACGGACTAAGCTATGTGCTAAAAGTAATTTTGTGCACGGAACGATCGAAGTTCGCACGACATCTACCTTATCCAATCAAATCCAATCAAAGATAGTGAAAAAGGGGGCGTATTGCGTAACAGGGGGTCGGAGGTGATATGGCCGTCGCGCGGGTTTTTACCTTTTATCTCAATCACTCTGAATAGTCAACAGACAGACAGACGCACGAGTGATCCTATTAGGGTTCCGTTTTTTCCTTTTGAGGTACGGAACCCTAAAAAGGGTCGTAACGTAATAGATGGCTTTATGCACTAAATCATAAAAAGCACTATTATGACGCTTACCCGCTTACTTAAACACCAACTTTACGAGCAGGAGAAGTGAAATTCTTTGTTTTTATATCCAAAGTACTAAATATTGACCCAATTTACATGACCGATCTATTTATTTTAGCACACTGTATCATAACGATAGATAAAATGGCAAATAAGTATTATTTTCGAAAAAACACGGCTGAAGGTACCTATCACTTCACTATGATTATCACTACATAGTATAAAACAAAGTCGCTTTCCGCTGTCTGTCTGTCTGTCTATATGTATGCTTAGATCTTTAAAACTACGCAACAGATTTTGATACGGATTTTTTAATAGATAAGAGTGTTTCAAGAGGAAGGTTTATGTATAATTTGTTAACCCATGCGAAGCCGGGGCAGGTCGCTAGATAAACATATGACGGTGACCCGCTATACTGGATTGGTCACTTTTATTGAATAACACCGGTTACCAAATATGACGTAACTTCATCCGCAATATTGGTGTATAGCCTGACCAGTAATATATGATAATTGTCAAGAGGGCGCTGTTATTCTCATGTATAGGGTGACAATTCAGTGTAGTATGAAAAAATTAGTTCCAGTGAAATTCCGCAATATGGCGCACCCTCAATAGATCCTGGTTCACCTATAAGCCTGTTTTTTTTTACTTTGACCTTTTGACAACGATGCTTCATAATGCTGAGTACACAGTAGGTACACATATTTGGCCGACGTAGGCCAACCAAATGGCCGATACAGACGGACTGCAATCCGACTGCAACTTCTAGGGGAACTGTTGGCGTGCAGTTGGCGTGCAGTCGGCGTGCAGTTCCCATACAAATTGCAGTCGGGTTGCAGTCCGTCTGTATCGGCCCTAAGGGACGCAATTTGTACTAGAAAAAGAAAGCGATATTGCTATCTCATTCCTCCGTTTAGCTACGTCCTGCAGATTGGTATACGTTGGCCCATATTGTGTTACTTTGCATAGGTCCATAGGACATTCTGTTACAGGGGTCGGCAAACTTTTTAGAAGAGCCAAGTGCCGTTCAGATAATTGTGAGCATCTCGGTCGCTCTGATATATCTAATGGCCACTATACAAAAGTGTAAGTAAGCTATATTTTCATATCAAAATACCGCGCTTGCGTCAGAAAACCTGTTCTCGGACAATGCCTGTAATTACCGAGATAAGGTCTATTAACTACTACCAAGATAAACCAGAATAATGTGGTCTCTGATAGTAAACAGTTGTTAAAGGTCTTGGGAATAATGTTAAACTGGTTTGTGATAGGTGGATGGAAATACCCAAGATGCATCTCATCGAGTAACGTCAGAATGATACCCAGAAGTAAAACTGGAAGATGTTCAACCTTAATACAAGGAAATAAGGGTTAAAACTGTGTAAGTTCTTTAAGTTTAATGTAATTATCTAGATTATGAAAATTAAATTTGCTTGACCTTCTGCAATGGTGAGTAGTAGCAAAGCCAGTAAACAAGCAACGGTTTGCACTCCGGGAGTGCCGGCAGAAGTGAAAACTCAATGACATTGTAACAGTTTTTTGATCAGGTCACGTATCCGTCTTACGAAGCGTCTTACGTCTTACGTCAACATATTTTTTCTTGACTATTGCAGTTTTAATTTCCTATATTTTTTAAACACAATGAACGATGCTATACAAATCTATGCCTTGCTTTACCTTTAATATTCCTTGAGAACCGATAACTACAGAAATATCTACATTTCACCCGAGCGAAGCCGGGTTTTCATCTAGTATATTTATAAAGTACTCACTCATTTTCTTTCGCTATTTTACACAGACGGTCAAGCTATCATCAGTCACAGTCGTGTGAATAAATACACATTATATCCTTATATATTTGTATCATTCAAACGCTTTTTTAACGCGCGTTGAAAAGCTGCCATGCGAATAGGGCCTTACGCTTGTTTAAAATTCGAAATTCAAATTTGTAGCGTTAATTGTTTAAAATTCGAATAGACATTGTAAAGTTACCTTGCAGACCTCGCATCTAAATATATTTGGTCATGGTATTTTGAGTTTTATTCACCAGTACTAGAGTTCACTTTTATTAGAGATTTCATCAAGATGTAACTTTATTTGTTTAAAATTCGAATAGAAATTGTAAAGGTACCTTGCAGACCTCGCATCTAAATATATTTGGTCATGGTATTTTGAGTTTTATTCACCAGTACTAGAGTTCACTTTTATTAGCGATTTCATCAAGATGTAGCTTTATTGAATTATGTCATTGAGTGGTCCTTACGCTCTCGAGTTTATAATTTTTTCTCCACCTCAAAAAGTGCCCAGCGCCGCTAAAGCAGTTTTAACTTCAAAAAAATGGTATAACTAACGGCTGAACAGATTATACTGAAATTTGGCATATGAATAGATAAGTAAGATATCAGTCTAAATTGACCCCCTGCACCTTATGTCAATACCCAGATAGGAAAATGGGGACTACGTTTGTATGGAGAACCGATCGTCCCATTTCCTCTTAACAAAAGACTATTGCGATGATTAGAGACGATCTTGTGTCACTGTTGCATTAACCTGTCCACAGGAAGCGTTCTCGTAATCGTAGGTAATTCTACGAGATATTATGCAGTCCCGAAGTACAATCGTGTACAAATCTGATGTGTTCTGACTTCTACTAGACATCTAGAGTTTTTAGTGTACTGCACAAACTTTGTTCGCGGTACACTTATGGGATCACATCGGTCTTGCAAATCAGTTAAATGTGTTTTTTTAGTTCAACAGTTGTTGTCGTCATTGTAATATTCAGGGGTCATCTATTAATAACATCACACGAATTTCTAGGTTTTTTGACCCCTCCGCCCTCATTGTGACACTTGCGGGCTCAGCACGGTTCCATTTTTTATCCACTATCACTAAGCCCGTCACTTTCGCACTTACATACTTGTTAGAACGTGACAGGCATGGTGATAAATGATAAAAATGCGACCGTGCTACTAGGGTTGGTCACAATTGGCAAACCCCTCCCCCCTGGTGTGACGTCACATTTTTTCAACTAAATCGGCAAATCGAATTAAGCAGGTTGTACCTATTATTAATATTTTGAAAAAAGAAATATTAGTAATTTTATAGGTATAATCTAAAACTGATTAGGAAAGAAAATGAAAAGAATAAAAATTATTGTCATTTCAAAAACTTGTTTAACTGTAGGTACTTACAGTGAATGGAATTATTTAAATTAGTTTTAAGGAAGTTAGAATGAATCGCCATACATTCTAACTTCTTTAGTAAACTAAAATGTATTATAATAAAAACAATTTGTACAATAAATAAAGAGGATTTGTATTGTATTGTATTGTATTGTATAAGATATTATTCAAAAGACCGCGTCTGCTGCTCCTAAACTGAACCTACCAAGTCGCTAAATAACCTCCCAACAATATTAAAATAAATAATATTTTAGCAAGTTTGTAAGCGAGCGTACTTCATAATACAAACAAACAGTTTTTTCCACTTACCGTCTGATGTTTGGCCTCCGAGCATCGCATCGTTTACATTCAGACGATTGTTCCTCGTACGGGACGCGTGGAATGAATTGTTGTGTCATATATATGACACAAGATTGTGAACCCGTTAGTTTATAATCTAACGTAGGTTAGGTTAGATTATAATCTCCCTACCGTCAGTTTATAATGTAACTAGCGAGATTATAATATGACGAGTGTTTACAATTTTACGGTCACATATACACTGAAACCGGAGGGCCTACCGCGAACCACGTTCGACGTGTTGCCTCCCTGTCACACTTGCGTACGAATTCACAAGTGCGACAGAGAGGCATCCTGACTTATATCCAGTGGCGTAGCGGATTAGCGTGAATTAATCTGTAGGTAGCTATGTAAAATTTCAACTCGATTTAATTTCTTTATATTACAATTTCTAGCAAGGAAAACTATTAGTATCTGACATAGAATATATATTACTTAAATCGTTCAAGTCAAATTTCATGTAATTAAAGCATATCGTTTTAAAATGAGAGCTTAACGTCGATCGTTGTAGGAATGTGTCGTCAACAGTTAGAACTTTGAGTAGTAATCCCTATAATCTGAACGGAAACTTTCTAAGTGGACACTTGCATGAGAGTTTTTTCACGAAAGTTTCCAGAAAATTTCGGAAATGTTGAAAATTTTCTGCAACTTGCACATTGCTAATCGTATAAGAGCGGCTTTTTGACGGCGGGTAGAGAAGACAGCACAGCGTGCGTCTGCAGTGTGCAACCGCGCCGTATCGCAACTCTTGCGCAACTTCTTACGCCAGTTCATTCAGCCTAGATTGAATGCTAAACAAAGACGCTAGATTTCATTATTTTTCTAACAGCCGGGCGGTCTTTGTCTTAGCCCTTTTTCTCGATTGTACAGTCGCCGTCAGATGTATCCGAGCGGCCTAGGTGCTCACATATATCTGAGCTAGAGTGCGTGTGGAGATATTTTTGAGCACCTCGGCCGCTCCGATATATATCTGTTGGCGTACATAAAAATGCTAATAATGCTAGAGGACCGTTTTAGCCAACCTAATTTTGTACTGCCGGAGGTCTAAGGCTCTAAGTCGGGGTACTAAAGGCGAATTTAGAGTACCTATTTTTATTTCAATGAACTACATTATTCATTGATAACGTAACGGGCTATGCTCATCATAATCTTCTCTAGAGTTGTCCCAGCTTTTTGCCACGGCTCATGGGAGCCTGGGGTCCGGTTGGCCACTAATCCCAAGAAACGCTTATATAGGCGCTGTTTTTATGAAAACATTGCTAAGTTCAGCGGGGAAACTAGGCCTTTAACCTTTAAGGATGATTCACGTTAGACCGGGCCGTGTCCGGGCTGGAGCTTCCTTTACTGGGATTAGTCCGGGTTCCTCACGTTGTTTTCCTCCGCCGAAAAATCAGGTGAAATAACTATTAAATCCAATTATTCTATATTGGCCTTTAACGGAAGGCCATAAAAAGAGTGTCAAAACCGCCAATATTTATACAAGTGGATTACCTATGCGTGTAAACCTTTATAAACTCTATATTTATAAGTTTTAGGACAGATTTGCATTGCACTTGTGTAAACGGGTTATATACGTAATGTTTGTTTTTAGTTTTACGTCGTTTCGCATGTTACTGTCCACTCGAGGTTTTACCCAGGCCATTATTTAGCCTAGTAATTATTACATTTAACACCTTATGTATGAGGATTTAGGATTGTTAGGTCAGTTAGGTGCATTTATGTTGTGCTGCAATTTAATATAAAGGATGACTCACGTTAGACCGGGCCGGGTCCGGGCCGGAGCTTCCGGTGCTTAGTTTGATATGGAAAGCAGGGATGTTGCGGATGCCGATTTTTTGACATCCGCGGATGCGGATGCGGATGCAGATTTTTAAAGGCTCACATCCGCGGATGCGGATGCGGATGTCAAGATAGGTACATAAAAAACGTCAAATATTACATTTTAGTCATTTTTATTTCAAAAAACCGGCCAAGTGCGAGTCGGACTCGCATTCTAAGGGTTCCGTACATTAAGTCCCACTCACGCTTGACTGCTAATTTCTAATAGGTTTTTTTGGCTAATGACTAAATTACCTAGCAGTCTAGCACTTATACGCCGATGCTAAGACGTTCCTGTACCGAACTATTCCACATCCGCATCCGCATTAAATACGCATCGATTTTATGCGGATGCGGATGCGGATGTTGAAAATAATGCGGAAGTTCCGCGGTTGCGGATGCGGATGCGGATATTCGCAACATCCCTGATGGAAAGCATCACGTGATCACCGGTCATCTGTCATAGAAAAGTAAGCACCGGAAGCTTCGGCCCGGAATGATTTGTATTTGTAATAAAAAGTAGAAGTTTCAAGGACAAAATTTAAAAAAAAACATAATAATGATTGCAGTTGTGGGAAACCACAATATTTTTGCAAATTTTTTGGGATTTTTTTGCCCCCATTCTGAACAACACGTTTTTAAAGACTTAAGTGCGCGTTTGTAGATAATTATCAGGTACGTACCTATACAATATAGTTATTTGTTTTACAAGGGGGCAAAGTTGTTGTTTAACCGCTCATGCTAATAGTAGTAATTATGTGAAGCTATACCGTCTTTTATGTAACATACGAGCACAAAATGCTGTGTCTCACAGCTAAGTGTTATCACTATTTTAATATTAATATAGGCCGGTAGCTTGAACATGTCATGCTCGCTTAAAAGTCTTTGCTTACGGTGGCGTCGTTGATCGGGTCGCCACTTTCCCGAATGAAGGTTGAGGGAGGCGATGGCTGAGATACGCGTCGTACTCGTGAACGGGTGCTGTTTGTGGAGACGGGTCTGTTTTTAAGCTAACACGAATATATTTAGTAACTTTATTTTTTAATTTAATTGCAGTGAGACGCCTCATTCGGTTCTCGTATGTTTCTTTTCTCTTAATGAATGTGTTAATCATACAGGATTCTGACTCTTGGAGGACTTGGAGACCCTATACATCTCTAAGGATAATTTGATAAACTATGTTATCTTTTAGTTCTGACACTTAGAGACATTTACACCTCTAAATAAGTTTAGATTTTTTTCCATGTATCTGTTTTGTTTTTATTTTAATATTATTATTATAGTTTTTTTTATGTAATTCGACATTAAGAGACCTTATACATCTCTAAGTCATTGTATTACGTTAGTTTGTAGTTGCAGTTGTATTTTATAATTGTTGATGTATTATTACTTGCTTGTATGTAAATTCAATGTTGACGTGTAAAAGTGCCCTTGTGGCCTATTTGCTGAATAAATGTTGAAGTTTGAAGTTTGAATTGATACCCAAGCAAGCGAAAGATTCCAAAATTGAACCACGAGTGTAGGCGAGTGGTTCGTAAAATGGAATCTTGAGCATTGCGAGGGTTTCGAAGTACGAGGGTTAAATAAAATTTGCCCCGAGTGAAACACAAAATTTTTCACCACACCAACCCGAAGCAAATATTGTCGAAAATAAATGTAAAATATCAAACAAAATCAAACCAAATCAAATCCAAATCATTGTTATTAAATATTTGTCATCCAAAATCATCATTTAAAAGTAAATTCTACCAGCAATCATAAGAAAACAACTCAAAATTTGCATTTGATTACTTTGCCTCACATGTGAATAAAATGCAACTTTGCTATCAGTTTTTGAAGTGCAAAGTAAGCCTTTCCGAGCTGGTGTGGTAAAAAGTAATTTTCAGGGCTCAACGTACAATATGTGACGCTGAGTTCAAGGTTCAATTTTTTTATATACATAGTACTCGTAAAAAGCTATCTCCTCACCAAACCCCGTGGTGCGAAACCCCATGGTTTCCGAGTAAAAAACTGCTAAAGTTCCCATACATATTTCCTTCCCGAAGGCTTTGGGAGATAGTCTTCGTAAAAGCTGACTCCTCACCAAACCCCATGGTGCGAAACCATGGTATCCGATAAATAAAAATACTAATCCTAAGCGAGCGAGCGTAGCGAGCGAGCAAGACCTTCTAAGGCAGGCCCGACTCGGATAGGTTAGGTTAGAAGACTGCCTTAGTCTTCGAGGTTATTTTTTTTTCAACAGCCCAAAAGGGACATGGTTGAAATAAAACCACTAATTTCAATTTCCACAAAACCTACCTACCGCGAACCTCATGTTATACATAGCAGGTATGTATATATACATATATATATATATATATATATATATATATATATATATATATATATATATGTCAGGAAGTCATTAGTACTAAACATCAATTGACTACGAAACGCAAGCGCTGCGTTGGCGCGCTTCTACTGAGTCTGGCCTGACGTTCGTGCACGACCGGTGGAAGGGTTGCAGGTATAAAACCGGTATCAACCGACCGGAGGGCAGTCATTATTGTCATTGATCACTTGGCGTGCGGACGTATCAGGCCAGGAACAGTATTACGTTTCGGACCGTCAGTGTTATTGCGTGTGTGTGATTATGATTATAAAAGGTTAATTAATTTAGTGTTTCATCTTGCTCGCACCTACCTACTACGCTCACTATGTCTGGCAACGAGTCCAATATGCCTCATCGTCCGTCATCAGATGTGGGATTCGAGCGGGCCGACGAACGTGAAGATGGAACACAAAGCGAACAAAGTGGTACTCATCAGGACCAAAATTGGCGGCTTTTGTTCGAAATGCAAAATTCAAACATGAAGGCGTTAATCGAGGCTCTTCATAAGCCTCAGCAGTCCGGAAAACATGTGAATCTTCCGGAGTTTGATCCTGACAAGACCGATGTGGATGCACAGTCGTGGTGTGCTACGGCCGATTTGTGTTTTGCAGACAACCCTTTGGAAGGAGGTCAGTTGATTGTTGTTATCAGTAAAGCCTTGAAGGGAGTGGCCTCGGCATGGTTATCCCAAATATCCTATGCGGGTATGACCTGGCCACAATTTAAAGAGTTATTTAGGGACAGATTTGTAAGCGCTGAAACAACTGCGGCTACCCTCATAAACTTAACCTCGGACAAGCCTAAAGAAAACGAGACCTTAGCAGCCTACGGAAGTCGAGTGATGACATCACTGCTTAATCGTTGGAAGAAGGCCACAATTGAACAAATCGCTGTGTCACAAACACTTGCACACCTTGCTCAATTTGATACGCGATTGCAACGATTGGCATTTACGACTGAAATAAATACTCGTCAGAAGTTACAACAAGAGCTACAGGCGTTTACCTACTTGAAACGCAAATTTAATGCTGTTGGAGATCAAAAAGCGACAGACAACAAACGAATGAAGATGTCGCCTGGAATCAAATGCTTTCATTGCGGAAAAAAAGGACACAAACTATCAGATTGTCTATTTCGTAAAAAAGATGGAAAAGCAAAACCGGTGAAGCCTCAACAAAATACTACGATGACGAAGCCTAATCATCAACAACAAACCACATCAAGCGCTATCGTCTGCTTCAAATGTGGAACAACGGGTCACATCGCAAGCCGCTGCACCAGTGGAGGAGCGGAGGCGACTGCTGTCAGGGAGCGTCGAGTGGACGTTTGCGAAGTGGATCCACCAGCAGGGACTGCCAAACACCAAGGTCAGTGTTTCACTTTTCATTATGATTCTGGGGCCGAGTGCTCAGCAGTGAAAGAAAGTATAGCGTTTAAATTTAGTGGAAAGCCTGAAAACAATGTTGTTAGTATAAAGGGTATTACTAAATCAAGTATTTTAAGTACCGAGCAGATTTTATGTGTTGTAGAAATTAACAACCATCTTATTGAAATTTTATTGCACGTTTTGCCTGACGATTATTTAAGTAGTGATATCCTGATAGGACGTGAGATTTTACGTCAAGGTTTTGGTGTTGTACAGACTGAAAAGCAGTTCAATGTTTTCAAAGTAAATACTGATCATTCTGAGCTACTCTCGTCAAATTCGATCAATACAAGTAGTGATGCCTTGGTGACTAATCGACTTTCAGTTAATGATTTTTCTGCTGTAGACACCAGGGACCGGAACCGGTTACCTTAACCGGGGTTTTTCATAGGGTTATTTTAGAAGTGGTTATAAAAACCCCTACCATAACGGTAACCGTCTGATAAGGTAACACTTTGATTCGGTAACCGTATCAGATCGAGTTAACCCCTGTTACCGGTAACCGAAATAAAAACCCCGTCTATGCTGTTACCTCATAATAAGGTTTTGAACCAGTTCAAACGATTGTAAACTTTACGCAGACTTAAATTCAACTTATTATTGAATAACCGCGGTTGGCATGGGCGGTCTATGAAGCCTCCAGCACAAACAAGTTTTTTTGCCGGTAACTTCGCTTATTGTCAATTCAAACAATATTGCACTTTGAGTCCTTAAGCTAAAATTGAAAACAAGTGAGCGATTACAGTATTATTTTTAGAGCGACAGCCGCGGCGCAGCGCGGCCATTCCTTTGTTTATCTTTATACCTGTGTGTTCCTATTGTTTTTGTCAATTCTAGTTTAGAAATTTTTAGAAAAGGGGTTGCAAGTAAACAACATCCTATCCTAGTAATATCTGCTATTATTTAGATATATTTTATGCTACTTAGATTATTATTTTTATTTTCGGGTTCACACTTGATATGTACCTACAGATTAAAGACTGATTTAAAGAAAAATTTTCACCTAACTAGTAATTTTACTGGTACCTACCTAGTTAGGTATAATTTATCTGAAGTGATTAAAAAAAAAACACTTTGTGATAAAGATACATGCGCTAGCGGATTGTGGTAGATATTTTACCATTGTTAACAAATGACATATGTACTAGTTATTATGAGCTTATTTTATAATAAGCAATTAAAGTCTATTTTTTTATTCGGTAGACTAAAATGACATTTCATAGTATGAAATGAAATGACACATGATGTTCATACTACGAAATGTCATTTTAGTCTACCGAATAAAAAATAGACTTTAGTTTAAAATGTTTTCAGATGCGGTGAGTTGTATGAGCTAAGTCGTAATTTACCTTGTACCGCTTAATGCAGCGATCAGAAAATATATATCTATAGCAGTTATAAACTTATTTTAATACTACAAATCTTTCATTAATACCAGGGGGCTCAGCACGGTTCCATTTTTATCGACTATCACTATGCCCGTCACTTTCGCACTTACATACTTGTTAGAACGTGACAGGCATGGTGATAAACGATAAAAATGCGACCGTGCTACTAGGGCAGAATTCATTATACATATTCATTGGGTATCTATAACATTGGTAGGTGAAATAGTTTTGATTAAATTAAATAGATACATACATTACATACATACTTAGTAAGCAGTGTTGGGCATTCAAGAATAAAATCATTATTTAAATAAGAATTCCTAAGAATAAAATCATGTTGATTTTATTCCCGTCAAAATTATTCAAATAATTTTGATCGGAAATAATTCGTATGTGAAAAAATTGAATAAGAATCATCTCATTCTTAATCAAATAAATATAATCATGATTTTATATTCTAAATAATATTCCTGGATTAAACATGTAGTATGGGTGCCGTATAGGCGTTACGTATAGATAGAAGTAAATTAGACAAGAAACTATTATGTTTCTTGACTAATTTATACCTGATTTTATGCAATAAAATCTTACAAATTTAATTTACTGCCGCATAGTCTTGGTATTGGACGATACCCGTATTTATTTTAATGTGATAACTAAATCATCAGGTACAATTCAGCTGCTCTGAACGGATGGTGGATAGCGAAACTCTTCAATGGCTCACTGTGCCTAAATTAATGTAAAAAATAAAAAACCGGCCAAGTGCGAGTCTGACTCGCGCAGGAAGGGTTCCGCACCATTACGCAAAAACCAGCAAATAAATCACGTTTGTTGTATGGGAGCCCCACTTAGATATTTATTATATGCTGTTTTTAGTATTTGTTGTAATAGCAGCAACAGAAATTAATTATTTGTGAAAATTTCAACTGCCTAGCTATCACGGTTCATGAGATACAGCCTGGTGACAGACAGACGGATAGAGGAGTCTTAGTAATAGGGTCCCGTTTATACCCTTTGGGTACGGAACCCTAAAAAAGATGTTTTTAAAGGTAGGATAAGGAATGGCTTGATATGGTGTATTCCTATTTCTCCCCGCCGGGCACAGATGGGAATAGGCGCTTCAGTTAAATCATTCCCATATGTCCCCGCCTCATGTATCGCGGCGATCACGTTGGGCAGGAACAAATGGGGAAAATACTCATGATTTTTTTCTGTTTTCGAATTATGTTTATAATTCGTTTTTTTTAGCATTAGAAAGAACTTGAAAGAAGGTAAGCGATTTTGACATGTCTTTTAATTGAAAAACACTTTTTAAAAACCATAACTATTACTTATGAAAGCAGAAGACTATAAAAGATCGTATTAGATTCATAATTGTTACATATTTACCGTAACTTATTTTTAAAATGTGCTTTTCAATTAAAAGAGACATCAAGATTGTTTTCTCCAATATGCTCGGAAATGTTCACCTTATTGTAGCAAAAATAGTACGGGAAGTTCTACGTTATTGTCAAACTCTAATTTAAAAAAATCAAACTATCGCTGTCCTGTTCTAGCGGACGGGAATGAAAAAAACACTACAGTAATGACTTATTACTGTAGTGTTTTTTACTTTTTAAAAATAAAAAACGCAAACAGCCAATTATTGTAGCCGCGAGCCGCGTCTACACGACCCGATCAGCTATCATTTCAACCTATAGGATAGAGTGAGATAGTAAGATAAACGACCTTACTTGTCTCGTTCTTACAAGACCGTTGTGCTCGTGTATGATCGTGCAAATACTGCTTAATAAAATCAAAGATTATTTTTATATTTTTTTAAGGATCTCATCCGTGTACATAAACAGAGACAGAGAGAATCATACTATCTTTGTCTTACACTAGTACTAGCACCCAAAAGAAAAGGATGGGTATAGTTTTCCTGGTTCTTACTGACTGACAAATTGGTTTGACCAACTAGATTGCACAATTATATTGAATGGTACTGAATGGCAGAATAAGTTTGTGCCCTTAACTTAAAAAAAAAATATTTTAGAGGGAAATTTGAAAGGTTCGATTTGAGTGATGCTTGCTGCTTAAATAATTATTATTTTACCTTATTTCCTCGCATGTTTGGAGAAAAGCACTATATATGCCTCGGCAGGAATAGCAATTCGTGGATTCGTCTTCTTCGAACGAATCGAAACTCATCCACGAATTGCCCTTTCCCGGCCTCTGCAATAATGTACTATTACCTTATTTCTAATGCAAAAAAAAAAACGAACTATAGTATGTGGTTTCAGTATCCGAGTTACTACCAAGACTTATGGTGTTTTTAAAAGCTCTTCTGATATTTAAAATTTGCATTTATTATTTAGACGGAAATTAACAGGTATATTTGACACAACGCTTGCCGCACGTGTTTAGCAAATGCTGACAAAGAATTCACCACGCCACGACTTAATCCTATTGTTATTGCCAATGAGTAATGAATGACGGTCTCAAGTGCAAACACGCCTGCAACTTTCTGCAAATCTATTTAATTATAGTGATAAGCGTAGGACTCTTTTCTTACCTGCAGTAATTTACTATCTCATTCACTTTCCGTATGTGTGAAAGAGATAGCATACGTAAGACCTCAAGGCTGGTAGGAATAATAAACAAAATACATACTTAATACGCAAAGAAATATACATTGAACCATCATAATTATAATTTCGCAGTTTACTTTCTATGTAGCTTCATTATAAAATTATCATCACCGTTTCGAAGGCTTCAAAAAATTCAAATCAATCCGACCATTGAAAAGAGGGGTGAAATTCATTTTACTATCTATATACATTGTACTACATATAATATGACCAAATAAATGCCATTTAACCTTGTTACCACTAACTCATGTATCTACAATTACATCAATTAGTCATGACACGGCAGAGTACTGATAACAATACTGTAGTGTAGTACAATAATAAGGCTTTATTGTTGTCACTATGACTCTCACCGCATTCTGCTTAATCCTAAATATCCTAATACAATAGAAAATACCACGACCTTTAAACATTCGGTGCACTTGCGTTGTAGCGCGTGCCAGCGGAGCGCAGCGTTTCGATTTAAATACGCATGTTGCTTCGCCCGTGTAGGTATATTTATTATCTTCATGTTATTAGGTACTAGGAAGTGCAAATAATTGACTTCATACATGAAAGATATTTTGCAGATTTTGTTCAATAGTCACCTTCAACAACACGAGAGTAATCTAGAGCAGAGTTGGGCAAAAAATAACTTGAATAAGAATAAGAATAAAAACAGAAATTTCATTCTTATTCCAATCGATTTGAATAAGAATAATTCTTGCACTCGTTATTTTAGAATAAATAGAAAGTGAATAAATCATGACACTTTTATTTTAAATGAAAAAGACAAAACGGAATATTTATTCCAGATGTAGGATTATACTAAATAACGTTTTATTCAATTAGAATGTTATTCTGAATTAATTTAACTTTTGTAGTTACATACTACTACTTTTAATTTTGTAAGTTTCTAAAATAAATAAAACAAATAAAATAGATAAAATAAATGAAATAAATAAAAAAAACAAATAAATTATATTATTGACATCTATTTTATTAGTATTGCATTTTAGTTTTTATATAATATTATAAGTATTAGTTTAATTTTTAAGTAGGTTTATTTTAATTTTAGTTTAGGTTTTAAATTTTTAATTTATAGATTTCATAGTTAGTTGTAATGTTTTTTTATTATTACCTTTTAAGTTAAATAAATGAACTTTATCCTAATAAAATAAATAAGATAAATAAAATAAACAAAATAAATAAAATAAATAAAATAAACAAAATAAATAAAATAAATAAAATAAACAAAATAAATAAAATAAACAAAATAAATAAAATAAACAAAATAAATAAAATAAACAAAATAAATAAAATAAACAAAATAAATAAAATAAATAAAATAAATAAAATAAATAAAATAAACAAAATAAACAAAATAAACAAAATAAACAAAATAAACAAAATAAATAAAATAAATAAAATAAATAAAATAAATAAAATAAATAAAATAAATAAAATAAATAAAATAAATAAAATAAATAAAATAAATAAAATAAATAAAATAGATAAAATAAATAAAATAAATAAAATAAATAAAATAAATAAAATAAATAAAATAAATAAAATAAATAAAATAAATAAAATAAATAAAATAAATAAAATAAATAAAATAAATAAAATAAATAAAATAAATAAAATAAATAAAATAAATAAAATAAATAAAATAAATAAAATAAATAAAATAAATAAAATAAATAAAATAAATAAAATAAATAAAATAAATAAAATAAATAAAATAAATAAAATAAATAAAATAAATAAAATAAATAAAATAAATAAAATAAATAAAATAAATAAAATAAATAAAATAAATAAAATAAATAAAATAAATAAAATAAATAAAATAAATAAAATAAATAAAATAAATAAAATAAATAAAATAAATAAAATAAATAAAATAAATAAAATAAATAAAATAAATAAAATAAATAAAATAAATAAAATAAATAAAATAAATAAAATAAATAAAATAAATAAAATAAATAAAATAAATAAAATAAATAAAATAAATAAAATAAATAAAATAAATAAAATAAATAAAATAAATAAAATAAATAAAATAAATAAAATAAATAAAATAAATAAAATAAATAAAATAAATAAAATAAATAAAATAAATAAAATAAATAAAATAAATAAAATAAATAAAATAAATAAAATAAATAAAATAAATAAAATAAATAAAATAAATAAAATAAATAAAATAAATAAAATAAATAAAATAAATAAAATAAATAAAATAAATAAAATAAATAAAATAAATAAAATAAATAAAATAAATAAAATAAATAAAATAAATAAATAAATAAATAAATAAAGTAAATAAAGTAAATAAGGTAAATAAGGTAAATAAGGTAAATAAGGTATATAAGGTATATAAGGTAAATAAGGTAAATAAGGTAAATAAGGTAAATAAAGTAAATAAAGTAAATAAAGTAAATAAAGTAAATAAAGTAAATAAAGTAAATAAAGTAAATAAAGTAAATAAAGTAAATAAAGTAAATAAAGTAAATACAGTAAATACAGTAAATAAAGTAAATAAAGTAAATAAAGTAAATAAAGTAAATAAAGTAAATCAAATACATAAAATAAAAAATAAAAAAAAATAAACAAAATAAATAAAATAATCAAAATAATCAAAATAAATTATATAAATAAAATTAACAAAATTAATGACAAATAAAATAAATGAAATAAGTAAAATAAACAAAATAAAAAAATAGACAAAATAAGTAAAATAAACAAAAACATTAAAATAAACAAAAACATTAAAATAAGCAAAATTAAAAAAAAAATACAAAAATAACAAAATAAACTATTAGTTCTATTAATAAATTAACTTTTTCTTTTAGTAGGTATTTGACTGACGGCACATCACTAAATACGAATGTAGCAAACCAATAAGCAACCGATAATAAAGGTTACCATAACTGAATAAAAACCGGTTAAAAACCCCTAACAAAAACCCTAACGCGATGGGGTTTTGAGATTAACTCGGTTAAAGGTTAAGGTTACCGTTTCAATAAGCTTACCGTTACAATCAGGTAACAGTATGATAGGGTTACCGAATGATACGGTAACCGAATTGATTGGGTTACCGAATGGATAGGATTAAGCGTAAAGAGGGGTTTTCCGGTCCTTGGTAGACACAGACGTTCCCCAGGAACAGAAATCTAAACTTGTTGACGTTTTAAATCGTTATTCGGAATTTTTCATAACCGGTATGCCTAAGACGCGAGTAACGACGGGAGAGCTTGAGATTCGTTTAACTGATCCTAACTTAACTGTGCAGAGGCGACGTTATCGTCTTAGTCCGGAGGAAAGAAAAGTAATGCGCGAGCGAGTAGATGAGTTGTTACGTGCAAAAATAATTCGTCCCAGTAGTTCGCCTTTTGCGAGTCCAGCTCTTTTGGTTAAGAAGCGCGATGGATCTTACAGGATGGTTGTAGATTATAGGGAGCTGAATAGAAATACGGTGTCTGACCGGTATCCATTACCGCTCATTTCTGACCAAATCTCGCGTTTACACGGAGCGCAGTTCTTTACGAAATTAGATTGTGCTTCTGGTTTTCATCTTATTCCAATAAATTCTGAAGAGTCCATTCAACGTTCTGCTTTCGTAACCGCAGACGGCCAATACGAGTACCTAACAATGCCATTCGGGCTGAAAAATTCGATTTCGGTGTTTCAGAGAGCAATAGTGAAGGCACTAGGTGACTTAGTAAATACATATGTCATTGTCTACGTAGATGATATTTTAATAATGTCTAAAACAGTTGAAGAAGGACTTGAAAGACTGAATATAGTTCTGGATAAGTTAACTAAAGCCGGATTCTCTTTGAATTTGAAAAAGTGCTCGTTTTTGAAAACCGAACTCGAGTTTTTAGGCTATGAAGTCAAGAGCGGGGAGATTAGGCCCAATCGTCGTAAGGTCGAGGCGTTGTCTTCTCTGACCCCGCCGACAACCGTAACACAGTTGCGGCAATTCATAGGGTTAGCAACCTACTTTCGACAGTTTGTTCCTAAATTCTCCCGTATCATGGGCCCACTTTATAAATTGACGTCAGCAAAAGTTCCTTTTATATGGCAAGAGCGGCACGAAAATATTCGCCAAGAAATCATCTCAATTTTAACCAAAGAACCGGTTCTAATGATCTTTGACCCTCAGTATCCAATCGAATTGCATACAGACGCGAGTTCAGAGGGCTATGGTGCCATACTATTTCAAATCATCGAAGGAAAACGTCGCGTTGTTGCATATTATAGTAAACGAACCAGTCCTGCGGAGTCGAGGTATCATAGTTACGAGCTTGAGACTCTGGCGGTTGTCAACGCAGTGAGGTATTTCCGGCAGTACTTGCACGGTCGTGAGTTCACTGTGGTGACAGACTGCAACGCTCTCAAGTGCTCTAGTAAAAAGATTGACTTGACACCGCGAGTCCACAGGTGGTGGGCATATTTACAATGTTTTGATTTTAATGTAGTCTATAACAAAGGCAAAGAAATGGCACACGTAGACTTTTTCTCTCGAAACCTTTTACCATTGGCACGACCTGATATAGAAAACACCAACTCCTCCCAAGTAGTGTCAGATGAGACTGTCCGGAAAGAGTTCAGTAAAGTAGAACCAAAGCGTATTAACATCACAGAATTGTCTGGTAATTGGCTTCTTGCAGAGCAGAAACGAGATAGCGAGATCTGTAAGATTATTTCAGACTTGAATACTGGTCAGATGAATACAGAGGTTGCGAATACCTACGAGATTCGTGCTGGCGTAGTTTATCGTAAAATTCAGCGCAACGGCAGGACAAAGTGCTTACCAATCCTTCCTAGGTCTCTCAAATGGTCAGTAGTCAGTAATATCCACGAGTCTCTTGTTCATCTTGGTTATGACAAAACGTTAGAAAAGCTTTACAACTACTATTGGTTCGATGGAATGTCACGGTATGTTAAGAAATTTATCGAGAATTGCATTACTTGTAAAGTTTCAAAATCACAATCGGGAAAAATTCAAGCTCAACTCCACCCAATCCCAAAAGTGTCCACGCCATGGCATACGATACATATAGATGCTACCGGTAGATTAAGTGGTAAAAATGATGTTAAGGAGTACGTGTTCGTTTTGATTGACGCGTTTACAAAATATGTCCTTTTGTTTCATAGCAAAAACATTGATAGCAAGAGTAGTATCAAGGCCGTTAAGGGAAGCGTAGCATTATTTGGTGCACCAACCCGTATTATTGCCGATCAAGGACGTTGCTTTGCTAGCAAAGAATTCAAAGAATTTTGTGATTCTAGTAATATAAACCTGCATCTAATAGCGACAGGGTCTTCTCGAGCAAACGGTCAGGTGGAGCGGGTTATGTCTGTTTTAAAATCTATGTTAACAGCTGTCGAAACGAGTGATAACAGATCTTGGCAAGATGCATTAGGGGAAGTTCAACTCGCGATTAATTGCACCTTTAATCGGACGACGAAAGCAAGCCCTTTGGAGCTTTTCATTGGCAAGGTAGCACGTCCATTAGCTATGATGACTTGTGAAGATGAAGATACCGAAGTAGATCTCGATAGAATTAGGGACGAGGCAGCTCATAGTATTGTAAGATCAGGTTCTTACGAAAAAGAAAGATTTGATCGTACAAAGGCAAAACTCAATAAATTTTCAGTTGGAGACTTTGTTTTACTTAAGAATGAAGAACGAAACCAAACTAAGCTAGACCCTAAGTATAAAGGTCCATTTCAGGTTACAGAGGTATTAGATGGCGATCGCTATAACCTGAAATCATTAAATTCGAGACGTACATACAAATACGCACACGATAGGTTGAGAAAGATGCCAGGGGATCAGAGCTTAACTGATGAAATTGAAGTAGAATTAGAAGTTTGTCCAGGCAACTATGAATCTGATTAGGATTGAGTTTACATAGTGATGGAGACCGTACCAGAGGTTGACGTGTAGCCGTAGCTCGGTAGAAATCGGTATCTACTTGCTGATTGCAGTAAGTAGTCCGTGAGTACGCGGTAGGCCGTCAACTCTGGCGGAGGTCGGGTTTCATGAGAAACCATGGAGTCCGGAGAAGGACTCGGCGGTCCGGAAGGGACGCGCATTAAGGGAGTGCAACTGTTAGTTGCCGGGCTATGTGTAGCCATATCACATGTAGAACTTAATCTTAGTTTTGCGTCGGGCATATACATACTGGGTCCGCATTAAAAGTTGGACGTTAGCAATCAGTGAAGCTCTGAGACCTTGTGTACGATTATATTTTAAATTAAACCAATTATTTGGAGGATTCAATGAGTAGTAAAAGTCGTTGTGACGTTTTGTATGTCGATCAAGCATTACCAAATGTTAATGTATTGTTGATTTTGTGAATTAAACTTAATGATCAGTTTTAAGGAATGTTTCTTTTATGACCCATGTGGTGGGTCAGGAGTGACCGAGCTATATGATCCTGTGCGCTAAACTTGTTACAGGTTAACACACGGGGACGTGTGTCTCGCAGGATGGCCGTGTCAGGAAGTCATTAGTACTAAACATCAATTGACTACGAAACGCAAGCGCTGCGTTGGCGCGCTTCTACTGAGTCTGGCCTGACGTTCGTGCACGACCGGTGGAAGGGTTGCAGGTATAAAACCGGTATCAACCGACCGGAGGGCAGTCATTATTGTCATTGATCACTTGGCGTGCGGACGTATCAGGCCAGGAACAGTATTACGTTTCGGACCGTCCGTGTTATTGCGTGTGTGTGATTATGATTATAAAAGGTTAATTAATTTAGTGTTTCATCTTGCTCGCACCTACCTACTACGCTCACTATGTCTGGCAACGAGTCCAATATGCCTCATCGTCCGTCATATATATATATACCAATGTTGCATTGGCGTGACTACGTATAATGCGACTAGTTTAAAAACACGTTTCAAAATGGCTGCCAACGTTCTTCAAACAACCTGCTTCATTTAGTCGGATTATCGTTGTAGCCCATGAAAATGCCGTTTTTGGAATTTTTATGGGGGTCATAACTTTTTCCCTGTGAATTTTCGCACTTTCCCGATTTCAAAAATACACTTTAGACATCATTTTCTACCTAAAAAAAAAATTGAGCCCTTTTGGCCGCGTCACATATAGTACAGTCCTTCCATTTTCAGTTATAAAATAAAATAAATAAAACCTTTTAAACATTTGTACCTAATGTTGAATTCCTTCTAATCTCGTCATCTTCAATCTCTGCATGGTGAGTTCTCGAGGAATTGAAATAAAATAAGTAAAATACGCGGTATGCGATGCTTCTCTGGATATAAAAGATATAAACAAGCAACAACGGTTGCACTCCTGGAGTGCCGATAGAAGTGAAAACTCACCTCACTATTTTACCGACGCCCGGTAACACGATACATACGTTTAGCGGAGGTATTCTATTTATTTATTATATATTGTTATCATTCTCAAATAAGACTTTTTCATTGACATGTTTATTTAGGTACATACTGCCATGACAATGTCAAATTATTTAAACATAGGTGGGTAAAGAGTCTTGAAAAGGAGTCCGCAACATAAATGTAACATTCAGTTTTTCTTTATTGATTTAAATGCCATTTAAATTATGAGTGGCCACCTTACGGGGCTTACGGTCACGTGATCGCCTTACGCCCCTTACGGTCACGTGATCGCCTTACGCTGTCTCGAGTTTATCATATTTCTTTCCCCACCTCAAAAAGTGCCCAGCGCCGCTAAAGAAGGTTCACTTCAAAAATGGTTTTCACACATTTTGATGTAGGTAGCTATTTAATATGTTATTATTATGTAGGTAATAAAAAAAAATTAATAAAATTAAGGTAAAAACGAAAAATTATCATAAGAATTAGGAACGTTTAAAAGTTTGTTTTTCTCTTCTATTTAATTCTTATGATAATAAAACAATCCAAAATAAATCAAAGGAAGGGGCATAGCTGTATTAGCTATGGCTAGTAAAAATACATAAAATTGAGTAAAAATATTTTCTATAGTGTCAAAATCCGGAGAGGAAAATGGGGACTATGCTTGTATAGAGAAACGGCCGTCTACTATCCTCTTAAGTATGTGTTGGGATATATTTGGCCACTTTATCTATACATAACTCTTTATACCATGCTAATAATTTGTGGGTACCTACCATTAAATATTATTGTTTATATATTCTCAAATTACGTTGCTTCAGGTCACGGTCAACATCATTCATCAACAATTTTATAAATTAATGCATAAAAGGTCTTTTTTTGCACGACTACCGCAAAAAAGCTAATTATTACATTACTATTATGTTTGAAATAAATTCTCACCACTGCATAATTAACTACTATGTTTTAGCTTAATGTTTAGGTATAAGTTTGTGTGGCAAAAAGTCTACGCATAAAATATTTTATGAATCATTTTTTTTTATCAGTCATGGTTCCAAAAGCAAAAAGTTATATTTATAAATGATAATCAGAAATATAACATTAAGTAGTATAAATAGTTATTTGTTCTACAAGGGGGCAATTGGGGCAAATCGTGATCAGATAGATCAGGTTCCAAAATTGAACCAAGAGCGTAGCGAGTGGTTCGAAATATGGAATCTTAAGCGTTGCGAGGGTTTCAAGCAAAGAATATAATCGGTTTCAAGCCACAAGGGTTGAAGAATAAAACGTTGCTTCCGAGTGAAACACAACATTTTTCACCACACCAACGCGAGGAAAATACTTAGGTAGGTACTGTAAAAGTGACAAATTAAATTCAAATGAACTTTATATGATATTTAAAACTTTCGCGTTTTGTACACATATTAACTCACATTTATTTGGCGGTGGTATTTAGTTGGTGGTTAGCCGCGACCATGACCGTGAAACCTGTGTCGAAACGTCGGTAAATAAAGATATGTGAATAAATTTCGCGTTAGACCCGTCTATAAATGTGAGTTAATATGAACTTTATATGTATAAGTATTTATTTATAGGTACCTATATAACTGGTTATTTAGGTACCTATCAGGGATGTTGCGAATATCCGCATCCACATCCGCAACCGCGGAACTTCCGCATTATTTTCAACATCCGCATCTGCATCCGCATCCGCATAAAATAGATGCGGATTTAATGCGGATGCGGATGTGGAACACGTCGGTACAGGAACGTCTTAGCATCGGCGTAAGTGCTAAACTGCTAGGTAATTTCGTCATTAACCAAAAAAACTTATTAGAAAATTGCAGTCAAGCGTGAGTGGGACTTAATGTACGAGACCCTTGGAACGCGAGTCCGACTCGCACTTGGCCGGTTTTTGAAATAAAAATTACTAAAATGTAATATTTGACGTTTTTTATGTACCTATCTTGACATCCGCATCCGCATCCGCGGATGTGAGCCTTTAAAAATCCGCATCCGCATCCGCATCCGCGGATGTCAAAAAATCGGCATCCGCAACATCCCTGATACCTATAAATAAATACCCTGGGGCGTGTAGCCAACGTGCAATCGTTAACGCTCCGTAGCTAACGAAACGCAACAGTATAACTGTCGCACTAGTGTGAAAGAGGGAAAGAGATGACTACGATACGCTACGGATAGTTAACGATTGGCACCTTGGCTACGCGCCCAGTCCAGTAACAGATAACAGTGATAACTGAGGTAAAAAGCGGCCAAGTGCGAGTCGGACTCGCCCATGAAGGGTTCCGTATTTAGGCGATTTATGACGTTTAAAAAAAACTACTTACTAGATCTCGTTCAAACCAATTTTCGGTGGAAGTTTACATGGTAATGTACATCATATATTTTTTTTAGTTTTATCATTCTCTTATTTTAGAAGTTACGGGGGGGGGGACACATTTTACCACTTTGGAAGTGTCTCTCGCGCAAACTGTTCAGTTTAGAAATAATTATATTAGAAACCTCAATATCATTTTTGAAGACCTATCCATAGATACCCCACACGTATGGGTTTGATGAAAAAAAAAATTTTGAGTTTCAGTTCGAAGTATGGGGAACCCCAAAAATTTATTGTTTTTTTTCTATTTTTGTGTGAAAATCTTAATGCGGTTCACAGAATACATCTACTTACCAAGTTTCAACAGTATAGTTCTTATAGTTTCGGAGAAAAGTGGCTGTGACATACGGACGGACAGACAGACGGACAGACAGACAGACAGACAGACAGACAGACAGACAGACAGACAGACAGACAGACAGACAGACATGACGAATCTATAAGGGTTCCGTTTTTTGCCATTTGGCTACGGAACCCTAAAAACGTGTATTGCTAGATTGTATTCACGTAAATTCTTCCTACCTAAGTAATAAAATCAGTAATTATAACGACTTAGTGACTGTTAACATTATTGTATATGTATGATAGTATGTCATCATAATAATCGGTCTGTAAGGTCCGTCACGGCACCATCGAGTAAACAGTATAAAATAAGTAAATAAATAAATAAAAGTGAAGGCGAGACAAAAAGTTAGGGTTGTCAAAGTATGAAGTAACGTGCTTCTAATAGTAGATATTAGCAATTTTCTAAATTATCCCTTTGTCGGAGTTACCATAATGCATTGCATCCAAAGTAATTGCCGAAGCGGATAGTAAAAGTGGGGTTATGCTTATTTCTTCCGCATCTATAATCGTGGTTGTTAAGCATCGTTTCGCATTGGTTATATTATATTACGCAGTATGCACCTACTTAGTTATTTAATAAAAAAGATGTTGTGCCATCACTCCTTAATCTTTAAATTATTGTATAAACAACGATGCAAAACCACCAACTACAATATGACTTTTACTCATCATCGGCAGTTAGGTAACTTGAAGTACTATTAATGTTGTCTACATTTTTTTTAATGAGCAAATAACGTCACTTTATTAAGCATGTCATGCAGATTCTAAAATGGTATAATACATGTACCTTCTTATATATAACAATCATAATACAAAGCAAAGGCAAAGCCAAGCGGTAGATAATATATAGGTTTTTCGTTATACAATTTCCATATAGTTTATTCAGAGACCATACTTTTATATCCGCAACGCAGGCTTCGTCAGGTAAACACAAACTTACAATCAGCTACAGGCATCGTCACAAAAAACTACAGCGATAAAATCGCAACAGGCTTCGTCAACTCACTCTAATATATAGGTAGGGTAGAAAAGGGGTTTCAATCGATGTGTGGAAGGGCGGCACCGTCGTCGAATCCAAGCCACCTGGCTGTGGATTGTGGATGCCTCCACGCGTTTCCGAGATAAAGGGTCTTGACAATGACAAGTTGACAGACAGATAGCGGACGGACAACAAAGTATATAAGGGTTCCGTTTTTATCTTTTAAGGTACGGAACCCTAAAAATAATTTATGGATATTTTGTGATTGTTTTATAATAACGAAATAATTAGAAAACAAAAGTAGGCAAACGTAAATTTAAAAAAAAAACTTGTCAAACTTAATACCTACTCTTTCAATTTCCTAATTAAATTAATCTTGATGTCCTAAATCTTCCAAACAAGATAATTGAAACAACGATTTGTCTTTCAATTAAATGACAATTAGGTAAATAAATTAAAACTCAGTTAATATAAACACTAAAAACTTCAAGACTTTTTCAAAGACATCCCTTATTACTCTCAAACCTTTTGAATTTAAGTAAATTAGAAAAACATAGGTAGGTTTGGTATATATGGTATAGGTTCGTATGGTAAATAAATAAGGGGATATAGGTCAATGACAATCGAAGAAAAACAAAACATCACAACATAAACAAAAATAACTAAATAAAAATCCCATCGGCATAAAATATTATAAACTGATGTAGCGTATAAATTTAGAACGTCGTCGAAACGGACTTGTTTATAAATAGGTAATAATCAAGTCAGGTATCCCTAATAACATCTTAGGCACTAAAATTAATTACTACCTAACACAAATCAACCATTAAAATGACTTATTGATCGTTCGATCAATGACATTCGGATCAAAAGCCCACAAACCACAACCCAAAACTTACACTAATAGAACTCCTCAAAAACACCCCTTTTTCACAGAATATTTAGCACTAGATGCACTCGAAAAAACAACACTGACACTCGCGCGCAACTTGTGCGGTGAAGGTGCGCGTGCGCTGTTTGCGCAAGCTACCAGACAACTAAACAGGTTGGTCTTGACTTGGTGCGAGTAGACTGAGTTGTACGATACTATTACTTACCTATTTATTTTGTGATGCATAATGAAGTAAACAATCTTATTAAAAAAAAGCGGCCAAGTGCGAGTCGGACTCGCCGTTTAGAAAAAAAAGATATTAGCAACCTCAATATCATTTTTGAAGATCTATCTATAGATACCCCACACGTATGGGTTTGATGAAAAATTTTTTTTTGAGTTTCAGTTCTAAGTATGGGGAACCCCCAAAATTTACGGTTTTTTTTCTATTTTTGTGTGAAAATCTTAATGCGGTTCACATAATACATCTACTTACAAAGTTTCAACAGTATAGTTCTTATAGTTTCGGAAAAAAGTGGCTGTGACATACGGACGGACAGACGGACAGACAGACAGACATGACGAATCCATAAGGGTTCCGTTTTTTGCCATTTGGCTACGGAACCCTAAAAACGCGCTGAGTGCTAATAAGTTCGTTATAAGACTTTGATGATGATTATTATCATCATTATAAGACTTTGGCTTAGAGGATCGCATCAATTTGTTTAATTTTTTTAACCGCCTTCAAAAAAAAGGAGGTTCTCAGTTTGACCCGTATGTATGTATGTATGTATGTATGTATGTATGTATGTATATTTGTTCGCGATTATCTCGCGTTTGGCTAAACCGATTTTAATGCGGTTTTCAGAAAACTGTTTATTACATTCTGGAGAAGGTTTTAGTATACATAGATCTGAGCTGATGCTGAACTCTGGCTGTACCTAGTGGAACTCAGGTTTGGTGCAACATAGGCACACGCTGTTTTGGTCATCCATCACATCTTGACGAGCACTTGGGAGAGCAGTACCCAAGATAGAGCTGATGCTGAACCCTGGATGTACCTAGTGGAACTCAGGATGTACCTAGTGGAACTCAGGTTTGGTGCAACATAGGTACACGCTATTTTGGTCATCCGTCATATCTTGATGAGCACTTGGGAGAGCAGTACCCAAGATAGAGCTGATGCTGAACCCTGGCTGTACATAGTGGAACTCAGGTTTGGTGCAACATAGGCCCACGCTATTTTGGAAATCCGTCACATTTTGATGAGCACTTGGGAGAGCAGTACCCAAGATAGAGCTGATGCTGAACCCTCGCTGTACCTAGTGGAACTCAGGTTTGGTGCTACATACCTACATGCCCACGCTATTTTGGAATTGGATTGTTTGAAAAACTAATTGGACCCGGTAGGTGGCGATGCTATCGGTATACCTACCTACCGTCAAATTTAAGTTGCTGAAACTGATTTAGATAAAATTGTGGATAAAATAGTGGAGGGAGTCGAAGTCTGACTCGGACTAGGAATGGGAGTGGGATTGGGACTGGAAGTGGGAGCGGCAGTGGGAGTGGGAGCTAGTGGGTTTAGCAACGAAACGTCATATTATGTTTAGTCGCGATTATCATCGAGTTAGGCCATCACCAACATTAGTAGTTACTAGCCCAAAACTAAATGGAGAGCCTAACAAACTAGTATTTTACCCCAAAACCTAAAATAAATGAAGTACCTATCACTAAAAAGTAAAAAATAAAATAAAATGAATAAAAAAGAATAAAAAAATTAAAAATAAACAAAAAGAAAACCAAAACAAAATAACTTAATATAATTTCTTTTTGAAAAACATAAAATAAATAAAAATTAATTATTAAATTAAATATAAACAAAAATAAAATAACTTAATATAATATATTTTTTAAAAGAAGGGAACCGCCTTCAAAAAACCAACCCACTGAAAAGTACAAAATATTTTTTTATTGTACCTCTTTACGTGTCCAGTCCCTATCCCGTCGTAAAGCAAAATTTTGCCAAAAAGTAATGAATACCGAATAATAAGAAAATTAATAATCATCCGGGTAATTACTTAGTTTTTGAAGGCGGTGCCAAACCAAAAATTTTGAGAACCGATATTTTAGACAACGAAGAACGCTGCACTTACTTGCATTATAAAGACATACTTAGTTTACTCATTAATTTAGTTCTTGTAGGTACTACGTACTCGTATTTTTTTTCTGATTGGTAGTAAAGACTGTTTTTGTTGGTTTGGCACCGCCTTCAAAAACTAAGTAATTACCCGGATGATTATTAATTTTCTTATTATTAGGTATTCATTACTTTTTGGCAAAATTTTGCTTTATGACGGGATAGGGACTGGACACGTAAAGAGGTACCATAATAAAATATTTTGTACTTTTCAGTGGGTTGCTTTTTTGAAGGCGGTTCCCTTTTTTTAAAAAAGATATTATATTAAGTTATTTTATTTTTGTTTTTGATTAATTAGGTGACATAGGTAATATGAGTTATGAACTATTGAATTTTCCTAGATTCTGGATTTAGATTTAGGTCGATGACGGGAGTTTAAGGCAGAGAAGGGCACAGACCACTGATTTCCACTTGCTATGATCCTGACATGCCTCTTTCGCTTCCGTTACTTTCATAACATTCCTCATACACGCTCGCCGGTTTAGGGTGCTCTTGACCTGGCCTTTCTTCAGGATTTCCCCAATCTGATCAGAGAAAGTCCGCCGAGGTTTGCCATTTAAGACTTATAAAAATATCTTTTCACCACACCAGCCTTTCTTTATCCTTCAATAACATGGTAACTTTGAATAACAAAATGATTACTTCAAAAATCTAGCCCCTTGCTTGGGGCATTGTACCCAGGACACTTGCCGCGTTCCCCTCTGCACAGTGAGGCTGAGTTGAGAAAGTTACATTTTATCCGTAGGAGTGGCAAAGTAAGATGATGCAAAATGACTTGAATCCTCATGCTGGCGATGGTAGAATTGACTTTTAAATGATGTTTGTGAGTATTTTGTGGTGGCAAATTTTGTGTTTAACTCGGTAGCAAATTTAATTAAACCTCGTGCCTTGAAGCCCTTCGCGACACTCAAGATTCCATTTTTCGAACCACTCGCTATGCTCATGGATCAAATTTTGGAATCTTTGGCTTGCTCGGTTATCAATATTAGCACGAGGAGTTAAAACAACAACTTTGCCCCCTTAATTGTAAAACAAATAGGTAACTATTATTCTCGTGCAGACGAAGTGTTTCAGGCCAATTCGAGTTTTAGCTGATGTTTTCGATATGATACTGATCTGTCAGTGTCGAAAGTGATATTTTTGGTTAAAGAAATGTCACTTTGGACACTGGCAGATCTGTAAGTTGAAAATGTAATTTAAACAAATGAAATAAAATAAGCTGTAGAATAGAACTAGTGTATCTACGAGTAGCAGAGTAGTATTCTGCTCAAAAGTCAAAATGTCAGTCCAAGTAGACCGCCTAACCTAACTATAGATTTTTGTACTGAGCGTGAGCAACTACCTACGTAATCTTGACACGTGCAGAGTTCGGCATGTTTTGTAAACTATGGCCACACGACAGTCGTAATATTATGAAACTATTGCCTAGGGTCATAATACCGGACTAAGAATTTTCGTGTGCACTACAAGCAAAGATGGTCTGCTAATTCAGGCAGGGGTTTTTTAAACAGAGGTGGAGGTAAAGGATGACACGTTAGACCGGGCCGTGTCCGGGTCGGAGCTTCCGGAGCTTATTTTTCTATGACAGATGACCGGTAATCACGTGCTTTACATAGAAAACGAGGCTCCGGAAGCTTCAGGTAGGGGTCTGCAAACTAGGGGTTGCGGATCAGGGCCAGGCCGCAAACCCTTCTAAGCTTTGGTCTTACTATATTAAACAATGTAAATAAAATGGAAATGGTAAATAAAATAAAACTAATGGGGACAGTCTTACACCGATCAAGCTAACCCCAAACTAAGCAAAGCTTGTACTACGGGCACTAGGTGGCGATATATGTACAATTTGTACATACCTACTTATACAGATACAGTTTACCTACAGATATAAATACATACATACCTAGATAACGTCCATGACTCTGGGACATATATATTATATATTCGTGATAAGCAAATAAATGCCTATACCGGGATTCGAACCCTGGACCTCTTGCTTCGTAGTTCGTAGGCAGGGGACCCTGACCCCGACCTCACTACCGACTAGCCTAGGTGGTATGGCCATTACGATTTATTTATTTATTTACTTATTGGTGGAATGAAGAATATTTACTTTCTGTGTGTGCAGGAAATCGTATTAAGTGGGTTCTACCCCAACCCACAAATGCCCCAAACGTTGGGGGTAATGCCTCAACGCCGCTAGGCAAGCGACACTCTCGCGCGCACAGCCGAAAACAATTCCCTTTAAGCATCATTCATAAAAGTGGTAAGGTGTTACGCAATTTCGTAATAGCGGCCTTACATAAAGGGATTCTGAGTCATTCTGAATTAAGGATTCAATGCATGTATACTTTAGTTACGCGATTTTCTATGTGTGGGTTCATTACTTTCCCTACCACGGACATCCAGAACTTAATATATATTTAACCATTTTGGCTGGCACCTATTTGCTGCTGACTGTAGCTATCTCTTTCTTAGTTTAGAGTAAGAATATTTGGGAAGAAAGCGCCGTTGAGATATTTATTGCAATTGTATTTGTAGTAGCTACTATAGGTATCCGACTCATACCGTTTATACTCTAGGGGGAGGTAGCTGACTCCCCCTGCCACCCCCCTGGCGAGGGCCCATGCTAGTCTAGGTCTTTGACAAGCAAAAGTGAAAAGCTTAGGCAGCAAAAAGTTAAAACTGTATTACCAGTGAGCTTTTTACGCTCTATCGTTTCCTACTATTAATGCCGCGAGTTCTAACTAATCTTTCCACTATTGTATTGCTTACATATAATAGGTGGTAATCTATATATATAAATGCAAGTGTCCTGACTGACTGACTGACTGACTGATTCATCAACGCAGAGCCGAAACTACAAAAGCTAGAAAGTTGAAATTTGCACACTAGGTTGCATTTATAAAGTGTACAAGAGATAAGAAGCGATTTTGAAAAATTCAACCCCTAAGGGGGTTAAAAAGGGGATGAAAGGTTGTATGGGGTTCAAGTTTTATTTTAAGCTAGGAATTTAAAACTTTGTAAAAATGTATTATATTAAAAAGCAAGAAAACTAATTTCAGCGTTTTCGAAAATTCATCCCCCAAGGTGGTGAAAAAGGGGTTGAAAGTTTGTATGGAGATCAAATATTTTTGTGAGTGTGGGACTTGAAACTTTGTATATGGAGATATTATTATAAGACGGGAAAAGTGATTTCAGCGTTTTTGAAAATTCATCCTCTAACAGGGTTAAAAAGGGGTTGAAAGTTTGAATCCATTACAAATGCTTTGAAACTTCTTAGAAAGGCATAATAGCCGATTATAAAAAAAAAGTAATTGCAACGTTTTTGGAAATTCAACCCCTAAGAGGGTTAAAAAGGGGATGAAAATTCGTCTTAGGGTGCAAATTTTATTTTAAGCTAGGAACTTGAAACTTTGCAAAAAGGTATTAAATTAAGATACAAGAAAACTAAATTCAGCGTTTTTGAAAATTCATCCCCTAAGGTGGTGAAAAGAGGGTTGAAAGTTTTTATGGATATCAAACATCTTTTCGAACGCGGGACTTGAATCTTTGTATTTGGGAATATTATTAAAAGACAGGAAAAGTAATTTCAGCGTTTTGTAATATTCATCCCCTAACAGGGTTAAAAAGGGGTTGTAAGTTTGAATCCATTACTAATGCTTTGAAACTTCTTAGAAAGGCATAATAGCCGACTACAAAAAAAGTAATTGCAACTATTTTGAAAATTCAACCCCTAAGGGGGTAAAAAAGGGGAGGAAAGTTCGTCTTGGGGTTCAAATTTTATTGTAAGCTAGGAACATGAAACTTCGTAAAAAGGTATTATAATAAAACAGAAGAAAACAAATTTCAGCGTTTTTGAAAATTCATCCCCCAAGGTGGTGAAAAAGAGGTTGAAAGTTCGTACATCAAATATTTTTTGGAGTGCGGAACTTGAATCTTTGTATAAGGCCATATTATAAGAAAAGTGATTTCAGCGTTTTTGAAAATTCATCTCCTAAGGTGGTGAAAAAGAGGTTGAAAATTTGTATGCACATCAAATATTTTTTTGAGTGCGGGACTTGAATCATTGTATAAAGTCATATTATAAGAATACAAGAAAAGTAATTTCAGCGTTTTGGAAAATTCATCCCCCAAGGTGGTGAAATAGCGGTTGAAAGTTTGTATGGAGATCAAACATTTTTTTGAGTGCGGGACTTGAATCTTTGCATAAAGATATATTATTAGAATACAAGAAAAGTAATTTCAACGTTTTTGAAAATTCATCCCGCAAGGTGGTGAAAAAGGGGTTGAAAATTTGTATGCACATCAAATATTTTTTTTAGTGCGGGACTTGAATCTTTGTATAAAGGCATATTATAAGAATACAAGAAAAGTAATTTCAGCGCTTTTGAAAATTCATCCCCCAAGGTGGTGAAATAGCGGTTGAAAATTTGTATGGAGATCAAACATTTTTTTGAGTGCGGGACTTGAATCTTTGCAGAAAGACATATTATTAGAATACAAGAAAAGTAATTTGAGCGTTTTTGAAAATTCATCCCACAAGGTGGTGAAAAAGGGGTTGAAAATTTGTATGCACATTAAATATTTTTTTGAGTGCGGGACTTGAATCTTTGTATAAGGACATATTATAAGAATACAAGAAAAGTGATTTCAGTGTTTTTTAAAAATGCATCCCTTAAACGGGTTAAACACGGGTTGAAAGTTTGTATGGAGATAAAACATATTTTTGTGTGCGGGACTTGAATCTTTGTATAAAGGCATAATTATTATTAGAATACAAGAAAAGTAATTTCGGCATTTTTGAAAATTCATCCCTCAAGTTGGTAAAAAAGGGGTTGAAAATTTGTATGGAGGTCAAACGTTTATTTGAGTGCGGGACTTGAATCGTTGTGTTAAGGCATATTATTAGAATACATGAAAAGTAATTACAGCTTTTTAAAAAATTCATCCCCTAAAAGGTTTAAGAAGGGGTTGAAAGTTGATATAGAGTTCAAATTTTATTTAAAGCTAGGAACTTCAAACTTCGTAAATAGGTAGTTAGATAGTAGGTTTTACTAAATAGTGGACTTGAAAATATACTGGAGGTTGAGAGGGATTATATCGAGAACAATTTTATTCAGTTAGGGGCATTAAACTTCGTAGCCAGGTTGTGTATAATAATTAACAAATGATTAACAGTCCCTACTGCTATCTTTTGCTGCATAATATTCTAAGCTAATGTAGAATATATAACCACCAATATACAAATCCACGCGTACGAAGTCGCGGGCAACAGCTAGTTAGGAATAAACACGGAGGTCCCATAATATGTATATTGGTTTTGAGGTGCTGTGTGTGTGAAACGACAACCTCGTCGTTTACTCTTATCACTGACAACGCCCCGTATCAAATATCAATGAGAGATAACTTATCAGATAGGTACCTACCTATGATTCACTTGGCAGAACTGACAGAAGTTTCAGCACGTTGTGCTAATGCTATATTGTTGCGTTTCACAAAAATAATAAATAAAAAAGTAATATATTCGGTTAAGGAGAATTCGTTTCAGTAATGTGGTTTTTAAGTGCGGCTGTGATAATAATACGACTTTAATATTTTGTAAATAGTGTCCGTCTGAACTGAAATTATTGTTTTTCTTTCTTTTGATTGTGTTAAAACTGATAAAATAAATCGATCAACGTGTTATCTTTGAGATTATAGTAAATATAGTTAACCTGTTTATGTCTACGATTGAAGAAGAGAGGTGGTAGGATATATACAGCAGTGGGATGTTTATTCGGAGATACCTAGTTAAAATCGGACCAATGACAAAATGAGTGCTGTGGATGATAAGAAATCAATGGACAGCGAGTGCTATTTCTGCAATGAGTTGTTTGAATTGGGACAGTTACAGGTAAATTTTAAAGCAGTTTTAAAAATTAATAAACAAAAAAAACAGAAGAAGAGAGATCAGAACAGAGTTATCCCGAAATCTCAGCAACTAAAAGGGTGTTAAAATATTGAGTATAATAATTAATATAGGTTTTAATTGTTTGTGTCTGCTTGATACCCCATTTTAGTCATTTTTATTTAATGACATAATATTTTTTTTATTAATAACATTTATTTTGTCCAATAATCATTGCATTCCACAGGACTTGAGATAATCGCGAAGATACGTGTTTATAGGAATTGATGAGATAACATTTACCGGAATGCTGAAAAAAACATTTGTTTATCAAGCCGTTGTATACTTAAGAGTGATTTTACATTGTCCTATCCGATATCGGGGCCTTTAGAGCAAATTAACTTGACATGGCTGTATTTGTAGCGTTGGTATGGTATCCTATAGCAATTATAAGAACGTGCGACTTTCAATCCGGAGGTCGCTGGTTCAAACCAGGGATGTTGCGGATGCAGATTTTTTTACATCCGCGGACGCGGATATTTAAAGGCTCACATCCGCGGATGCGGATGCGGATGTCAAGATTAGATACTTAGAAAACGTCAAATATTACATTTTTAGTATTTTTTTATTAAAAAAACGAAACGTTTAGTATTTGAGCAAGAATATAGGTGCGTTATACAGGGTGCTTCCTGTAACAGGAGCAATAAATTAAACTGTAGGCTGTATTCCTCAAACTGACCAACATTTGTTCAGCAACTTTTGAAAATAACTCATGTTTTGATTTTTATTACACTTTAAAGTTTATTCTAAGACGCAATGTATTGCAAATTTTGTTATGTTTAAAGCGTGACAAGCAACGTCAAACACACTGATGTCAGCATACATTGAAGGCAATATTTATTTTGTATGAAAAAGAGGAAGTCTAAAGGATTCATAATTTTTAAAAGTTGCTGAACAAATGTTGGTCAGTTTGAGTACAGCCTTTAGTTTAATTTATTGCTCCTGTTACAGGAAGCACCCTGTATTTAATAAACAGTAACTTGGCCGACTTTTCTGGATCTAGACGATTTCGTTATAGGTAATTGTTTATCATAGAGAACCATCAACGGGATTTTATTTATGTCATGTCTGACTTTACATTATTGTCAACGTATATAAATAGTCTATTAAATGAATATTAATGCTTAAATAACTAATTTACATCAGTAATGACGAAATTATCTAGCACTTACGCCGCCGCTAAGACGTTACTGTACCGACTTGTTCAACATCCGCATCCGCATAAGCTCCGCATTGATTTTATGCGGATGCGGATGTTGAAAATAATGCGGAAGTTCCGCGTTTGCGGATGCGGATGTTCGCAACATCCCTGGTTCAAACCCTGGCTCAAAATTCATTAGGAACGAATGTACAATATATACTTTGATTTACCGATCGTATTTCGGTGAAGAAAAATATAGTGAGGCAACCGGATTAATTTCAATAAGGCCTATTTTCCCCTTTGAGATAGAAGGATAGATAGCAGCCACTTTCGTAAAAACTACGCCAATTCTGGGGACTACAAAAAGTGGACCCCAGGCAACCAGCCGTGGCAAAAACTCGGGACGACGCTAGGATGATGATTATCCTAGCTGTATTTCTTTTTATAATAGACTAGCGACCCGCCCCGGCTTCGCACGGGTTAACAAATTATACATAAACCTTCCTCTTGAATCACTCTATCTATTTAAAACTAACGCATCAAAATCCGTTTGCGTAGTTTTAAAGATCTAGGCGTACAGAGGGACAGACAGACAGCGGGAAGCGACTATGTTTTATACTATGTAGTGATTACCTTTAAGAGCATTCATAAATGTGTTTGTCTTTATCAGAGCCACCTGAAGCTATGCGGCAGCATCTTGGAGCAGTGCCCGCTGCGCTGCGGCGCCTGGATCCAGAGGAAGCACAAGGAGACACACGTGAAGGACTGCCCGAAGATGGAAAAGGTACTATAATTTCCATACAGACATTTGACTCTGAAAACAAACCTCATCGATTGATACCATTCATAAAAAATCTATTCTAAATATCTATTATAAACAATCAAAAGCTCCTATTTCTACATATGGTGACGTCACGATGTATTGCCATTTTGTTAGAAGAGTTTCGTCAGTAAAGTGCGGGTGCCAGACTTTGACCATCATTTGTGACTTTTGTATTGCTTTAATAAGACAATGGGTCCCATACAGACATTTGATCCTGAAAGCAAACCGATCGACTGATACCATTCATAATTTTTTTTTCATCAAAACCCTATTAGTGCAACATACTTTAACAATAGAAAACAATAATTAAACAAATAAACAACCTGTATAATTTATATTGTTTTCAGAATCGCTCCACATCATCACCGTCACACGCTCGCAACGCTGACCCTTCCCCTCCAGAACCCATCAAGAACCACACGTGGTCCCCCAGGGCAGTGCAGCTGGATGACTGCGTCACTTATCTTGAGAAGGAGGTCGCTAATATTAAGTAAGTGTTTGATCATCTAGGGTCTTTGTGAGGATTAAAGTAAACGGCTCTTTGGAGTCGCCCCTCAATACCCTACATTTCCAGCAATAAAATGCTTTCATTGTGGTAGATATGGGCAAGCCCAAATTCACTGTTTGAAGTTACACGTATTACCTTTTCAAGTAGTTGAGCCACCGTGAACAAAGTGTATGAGAAAAATGCAAGGCATACGACGCGTAAGTAATTTGTGTAAAATTATTAATTTGTAAATTTATCATCAACAGATTTCAAGGTTTTTACATTAATTTTCGGAACTCCTGATTTCCAGACTAGTCATCACAGAAGAAGTGAACTACCGCGACGTGCAAGCCTCAGAACTCGAGAACCTTCGCTCGAAGCTGGTCCTAGTGGAGGAGCGAAGTCAACACTTCCTTTCGACGCTTGTGTCTTTGCGTGCAGCTGTGGATGATGAGGCGGAGCGTGCTGCCAACTGGGCTGCACAGTTTAAACATGACCTGGCTAATGTGCAGCTAGCTTTACAGGTATTAAATGTTCCACTCCAACCATTTATTCTTTATCTTTTCCTTTCAATGTGCAATCTCTGATTAGTAAATAGATTGAGAAAGTAAAAACACCAGGAAACGGGAGTAATCCCGATAAGGCCTAGATTTCCCTTTGGGTTGGAAGCAGGGTTGGGCAGTATTTCAATTACATGTATTTGAAATACAAATTAGTATTTTGTATTTGTATTTCAAATACTACCTCAAAAGTATTTTGTATTTGGTATTTCAAATACTGCACTCACATGTATTTAGTATTTTGTATTTCAAATACTTCAAGCTTCAAAATACATTTCTATAAATACATTTTATTAAATTCTATAATCCTAAAATGTCTAATCTCTCGCACAAGCTGTGAGCCGACCGCGAACCTCCGATCCAGCCGAGATACAATTTTCATTGGCTGGATACTGGATCTATATTAGGTCAACTTCTGCGTGGAACTTTTCGTTTAAATCTAGGGGATAGGGTCATTGCAGTAGTTTCCGTCCATGCACTAGTTTTCGACGACTTGACGGATTATCAAATATATATTTCATTTTTAATTTACTACTTTTTGCGAAATCTTCATCTTCCTCGCGTTGTCCCGGCATTTTGCCACGGCTCATGGGAGCCTGGGGTCCGCTTAGAAACTAATCCCAGTAATTGGCGTTGGCACTAGTTTTTACGATAGCGACTGCCATCTGACCTTCCAACCCAGAGGGTAAACTAGAGCCGTAATTGGAATTAGTCCGGTTTCCTCACGATGTTTCCCTTCACCGAAAAGCGACTGGTAAATATCAAATGATATTTCGTACATAGTTCCGAAAAACTCATTGGTTCGAGCCGGGGTTCGAACACTTCGAACTCGCGACATCCGGATTGCAAGTCGCACGCTCTTACCGCTAGGCCACCAGCGCTTCCTTTTTGCGAAATATCATTGTTATATGTAGACAGATATATTGCTTAGACGCCTTAGACATAAGGATTGAAATCAGTCCAAATTTGTGCAGGAATGTAGGTATATATTCAAATTTCGTCAAGTGGACGTAAACTAGAGCTGGACGAAAACTAGCGCAATGACCCTATAAGTTTATATGAAAGGATATTCGTTAACGTTAAAACTAAATGCTAAACAAAAAAATAAATAAAGGTATATTTTGTAATTGAAATACATTATTTTAAACACTGTAATTTGTATTTTGTATTTCAAATACCCGTCACCAAAGTAGTTTGTATTTTGTATTTCAAATACTTTTAAAAATGTATTTTGTAATTTGTATTTCAAATACATGGAAGCCAGTATTTTGCCCAACCCTGGTTGGAAGGTCTGGTCAGGAATTACCGTTGTGCCAATTTTTGGGATAAGATTGTCGAGCGAAAACTAGGCTCCAGCTCCCTTAGCGAAGTCTGGCAAAAAGCGGGAACGATGCTAGGAAGTTGGGACTTTATTTTTCCTCGATAGTATCCTTGCTGCTATAGCTGTTGAGGCAGAGCTTTCCAGTTCCAACAGTCCTGTCTTCGACTTTATTCTATAAATTTATTGATTTTCTTGAACGATCCTGTTGAACCTACTTGTCCACTAACATGGTTGGTGTGTTCAGGCTCTCTCTACGTTTCAAAACGTGCTTCTCAACTCAATACTCAGCTTACCTCTCTAATCTAGACTCTTGATAATCCACATCTTGCAGGAGCTGCAGAGTCAGCAGCTGACGACAGCGATGCGGCTCGAGAGTACAGTCAGCAGCTTATTGCACGAGCAACATGAACGCGAGCTTTTGGAGACAGCGCTCACGCAGCATGATAACAGGATACGTGCCGTTCATAAGCTAGGTGAGAGATTGCGACCAGGCGGCCTAGCCAAGTTGACAATCGCTTGCGCTTCGCCATCGAATCGCTTTGTGTCTCTTTATCACTCTTCCACATTCGTGTGACAGTGACAGTTGCGTTTTGTTCACTACACTACGTAGCGTTAGCGATTGGCATGTTGGCTACGGGGCCAGGTTGCTCGAGCGCCTCTTAGCTTCTTACCACTGGAGAAGCGCTAAGATATATTAACGGAATTATCTGTTCCTGATATAATGGTAACGGTAATGGACGTAGGAGATGCTTAAGTTAGTTACAATGTGACGACTTTATTGACGGACAGTGGTTTGATGTAGTCAAATTATAATTTACCTAAAGATTGTCTTTGTCGTATTCTCGTAGTGTGGTCGTTTCACGGCGGCCGCTCTTGAGTAGACATAGGTAAAGCTTTTTTTTATCGGCTACTGTCGATTTCGCGCCCATTTAAGAGCCAACAGGAGTGATCATTTCTCCATACAAACGTACTCGACTGTTTCCTCCGTGGGTTTTGAAGCTAGAGCAATGATTTTTTCAACACAGATTAATATTGTCAATATCTGTGTCGGACCGTTTTGCTTTTTTTGATATTTTTGTTTTTTAAGACGCTAGAGCCCTTCAAAAATGGCCAATTGACTATGCCGCAATGAGAGGCGTGCTATTCAAAACTGACATCAATTAGTCAAAATTCAAAAAAGCAAAACGGTCCGACACAGATAATGTCATAATCATTTAGATTTCCAAATTTGGTTACGATTGGTTAAGTTTTGGAGGAGGAAACAGTCGAGTACGAAACTTCGATTTTTGTTATTTTTACGCAGGATTTTTCGCCTTGTCCTTATCGCACTAATTTTAGGAGCCGCTTCCGTTAGCGAGACGGGTATATTTACCTAAAATATTTAAATCTTAGCTCCTGTTGGCTCTTAACAGAAGACCGATTAACGTCAAACAACAGTAAAGTATGAAATTTTCCATGCAATAAAATTTATCGAACGCTTTAACGGTAACAGACAGTTTGGTGCAACCGGCCCTAAGAGAACATGCAGTTAATAAAGAGAATTTCTGATTTCCAGAGGCAGTAATCGATTACATAAAACAGACGGTTGAAGAGGAGCGCGCGCGCAACTCCGAGAGCCGCGCGGCGCTCGAGCAGGAGCTGGCGGAGGCGCGCAGGTCGTCGGCGCAGTTAGGGCAACTGGCAGCAGTCACGGCGCAGCTGCAGGGCGCCGCTCATGACAGGCCGGTAAGATTTAGAAAGGTTTAACCTTTTGGATTGTTCGCTACTGCTCGATGCAATAGGCCAGGGGCCCGTTTCTCAAAAGCTTGTATAACTTGTAATACAAGCGGATGTCACTTTTTGACAGCTTTTGTTAGAAAGGGATTTCCACTTGTATTACAAGTTACAAGCTTTTGAGAAACGGGCCCCAGTTGTCGTTGATGTCCAAAAGATTCATAAAAACCTTACTCAAATAAAAAAATGATTGTTAAACTCAATCTCAAATATTTTTTCACCTCAGCAGCTCGAACAAGGGTACTTTGCTACTTAAAAACAGTGAGCAAAATCGCATTTTGCTCACTGAGTGAGACAAAATGAGCAAAATGCGATTTTGCTTACTGTTTTTAAGTAGCAAAGTAAAACATGAGTGAATATAGGTAAGTGATGAAGAAGGAATACAT
Source organism: Cydia amplana (assembly GCF_948474715.1). Taxonomy (NCBI): domain Eukaryota; kingdom Metazoa; phylum Arthropoda; class Insecta; order Lepidoptera; family Tortricidae; genus Cydia; species Cydia amplana. The sequence goes on along the minus strand of NC_086083.1, from coordinate 6,298,748 downwards.
TTTTCGGGGTCTCTAATATGTTCTCACTGCTGAGGTGAAAATTTTTTTGAACTACACGAGATCAAAGTCACAGTTACATCTCGTGCGCTTTCGAGTCGCTTACTACGCTCAAGATTCTAAATTAGATTCACTCGCTACGCTCGTGAATCTAGTATAGAATCTTTCGCTTGCACGGGACTCAAAATAAGCACTCGAAGAAATATCAAACTTTGATCTCTTGTTGTACAAATAACTATATTACACTTCATGGATGGACATCCTCCAAAGGATGTTCAAGCTAAGTCCAGTCACGAAATGAAAAGGCACACTTAAACTACCTAAGGTCAACCGAGGTCGTCTCTTGTGGTAAATGCGTCATTTGAAATTTTGAAGATATCTTCGTAACGCAACATATTGTAACTATATTATACCCGTCTGCATTAAAAATTCAGTGACCACACTTCAAACAGAGAGGGTTGCAATAGGTCTAAAATGTTCCGTTTAGAAGAAATCTTTAAAAGACGCATTTACCTCGGTTGACCTTATGCACTTATTTAATGTCCTTATGTTCCAGGAAGTGGACCGCCTAGCAGTCCTCGAGCTGGCAACCACGGAAGCTCGCGCCGAAACCGCTGAGCACGCGGCCCGCGTGGATATCGTCGCGAGAGACATGCGGGCTCTCACCAAGTCGTACCTTAAGCTGAGGAGCGAGGTGGCAGACTTCCAGGCGAGGGTGGGCTTCGAGAGGGCGGAGTTTGGGAGCGATGATGGTAGGCAAACAAACATTTATCTGTGTGTGTTTGTTAATATTCTACCATTGCGTATATCTCAGGCCCCGTAGACAACATGCCAATCGCTTGTAGCGATCGAAACGCAACTGTCACTGTCGCACTAATATGGAAGAGTATCTCTACTCTATCACATACACAAAGCGACACAAAGCGTTTCGTTGTCGAAGCGATAGCGATTGTCAGCTTGGCTAGGCCGGCAGGACTGGCCTTACGAGCAATAAGGATGGGGCATGAATGAGGTCAGTACAGCGGTGTGACACTGCTACAACGCGATTGGTTGATGAGTTCGCATTACGCGCGTGATTGGTCGCAACTAGTTGCGTTTTAGACTGCACGATTGGCTCGAATTCGTGAGTGACACTGCTGAATTAGTACCATTTTTAGTGCCCGTAAGGCCCGTCCTGAGATATATGTACGTCAATGTACAGATTTATTTTTTGCAGGGCACCTTATCTGGCGAATTGACAACTTCACGGGGCGGATGAAGGACGCAAAAACAAATGACACTGTGCTCACCAGCCCATTGTTTCGAACTAGCAAATACGGATACACTTTGAAGGTTCGCTTTTAATTCTTACCAGGTTTATCCAATAATGACCTAGGTACTATAAAAGAACAACTAGCTTGCTTTAAATAACTTTACAGTACATATGGGGCTACTTTTCCGCACTAGTGCGTAAAATAGCACTTTTCGTGCGTATGTCGAAACTTTAAAGTGCCATATGTACTGTAAATCGTTGTTCGATACACGTGCGAATAGGTAATTCGCAACTCGTGTCGATTTAAAACACTCCCTTCGGTCGTGTTTTAATTTATCGCCACTCGTTTCTAATTTCCTCTTTTCGCACTTGTATCGAAAATAACTATTGCATGCACGAAAAGCAGCATACAGCAAACAAATTGATGCAGGATCTTGACAGTGATACTTTTTGGAAATCCTGCCAAGGGAGCGCCATAGGACACAAACAGTAGTAAACATTAATTAATTTGTTTCCAAAAAGTTGCGCTATCGCTATATCGTAAGGGATTCATGTAGTAGGTGCGTGCAAGTACGTACTGCTCGCCCTTAGAGTTTGTCAAAGACGCCTAGTCTTTCCAAGATGGAATATAGTCGAGAAATTGGGACGGGTACCGCCGTTACGGGGTAGCCTAGAGGTCCAGGGCGTTAGCCGCGATAGCTGAAGACGCCATCAAATCCGGTTTCCGCCACTGGAGGGCTTTTATCACTTTTTCTTTAGTATATGATATCTAAGTATTTCAGTGTATAGTTGTAAACATGATGGCTAAGGGTAACATTCCATTTCTGACCGCAGTTGCACTACTGGCACTGAACGCGTCGGTGTTACGACATTTTACAATTTCCATAGTAAAATGAACAGTAGTGCAGCCGCGGTTGGAAATAGACTGTCACCTTAACTTGAGATCGTTACAGGCGGAATTGAACCTTAACGGCATCGGAAAATGGAGGGGGCGGCACATAACGTGTACCGTGCGTCTAGTCGGCGGGCCTTACGACGCGCTGCTGGAGTGGCCCTGCGACATAGCGATCAACATTGTGCTGCGGGATCAACCTAATAACCGGAATCAGGTAGAACCGCGTTTAACAGAGTTAAACGAATTTGGACCTTCTGTACAGTAGTTACATTCCATATTTAAGTGCCAACGCCAATTAAAGGGCCCTACATGATTGTAGTACTAGTAGATTGGATATGGATCCGCATCAGTATCCATACAGTAGGTACAGTCGGAATTATATCGGAGCGGCCAAGGCGCACACAAATATCTGAACCTGAACACGTCTCTATTGCCAAGGCGTTAGAGTGTTCAAATATATTAAATGTAAAAAAAAGGAAGAGCCAGTTCATAACACGAGATTGGTCTATCCGTACACTTCTCCAGACAATATTGAACACAAAATAAATTAAAAGTGGAAAAATTCACTGTCTTGGGTGGGACTTGAACCCAAATCTGCAATCTGCTTAATACAAAATTAATATTAAGAGCAATTATTATTAGAGTTTAATAAAATCAAGAACTACTGGCGTATGAAGATACGCCAGTAGTTCTTGATTTTATTAAACTCTAGATAACTAAGAAATCTGATCCTTTGAACAATCATATAATAATATCAAACCAAATAAGAACCAAAAAAACTATACTTGTTAGCGCTGTTGGCAGCACCGCCACCTTCGAGCCAACCAATGATGTGTTAGAACGCAGCCCTGCATCTCCAGGATGCCAACATGCACGGCGAGGTCAGCGGCCAACCAGAAAGCGCGATGCTGGCGCCAGAGTTTCGCCTATGCAACGCATCTCCAGGCAGCGCGCCGCAAGCACACTCTCTTGCATTCTAACCACCGTACCCATCGCGCGTGTCCTAGACTTATAAAGAACCTTATATATAGTACTCATTGAATACCATTAAAAATGGTAATTTAATTTAACATTTGTTTTATTTAAATAGCGCCAAAAGGGCGCAAACATAAATTGGCGACCGTGACAGGACACGCGCGGAATATTTTGAGCCTTTTTACAGTGCCTGAGCAAAGGCCGCCATCTTGGGACGCTGTGGGCCTGGAGCCGGCGTCGACGTAAGCTACCAACCACCAACACCGCGTGCCATCGCCGCCAGCTCAAGATAAACCCGAAGACACAAGAGGGAAGGCAGCGGCGACTGGGTCCGGTTCAAAACTACGAGGAGCGTCGGCGCATAGCAACAAGGCGGCAGCGCGTGGCGGCTGGCGAATCGAGGAAAGTGCCGTGAGGGGTGCCCAACATAACCCGTTTTTTACCTTACCCCTTACCACCTAACCACTTACCTTACCTTTGCCATTCTTACCTTAAATACCTTTTGCCTTAACTTTAAACTTAAAATCCTTTTGGTAATTAAAACTCAACTTAAATTTCTTTGCGTAAATTGTAACGTAAATTCAACATTCCCAATAATAATTTAGTACCTACATTGACTTTGACCTTTACTTAACCTCACTTGACAACTTACTTTAAACTCAAATACCATTGAATTCCCTTACAACCTAACCTTAAAAGAGTGCTTATTGTGTAATTATTGCCTTCATTTGTGTTTTACTTTCAGAATAGTTCTTCAAAGTGTGATAATCGTGTGCGGGCTCGCTTTCTGCCACGTTGGCATATACCTACTGCTAACAGTGTTAAGCATCTGTTAAACTTTATTTCTGCTTAAATGCCTATCGGGGCTTTCTTAATTTCATTTAAACTATAGTGAAGTGCTATTATTCATTCCATTTAAAATTTAAAGACGTACTTTTCTAAAAACCAGTGAAATTGCATGAGCCTTTTTTTATTTCGTGACGAAACCTTTTTAATCACGCATTCACGCTTAATTCATTTGCACTTAAAGGCCCAAACGTGTGTTCTCTTAAAATTTGACTTTCTTAATTGTATTCCGAGTACTTTCGCTGACCTAATCAGATTCTTTTTAACTTCACCGCTGCTTGCATCTTGGTTTGTGTTCGCATATGCACATATTCGTTTGCACAATTTCAGTGGGCAACCTGTCGAAGTGCGTGCCGCGTGCCACGAATACATCGTGCCACGCCCACATCTATCACCACGTGGCAAGTTGTCCAGTGTGAAGCCGCAAGCTGCTGCGACACACCAAGGGCACCTCTGCGTAGCTGTTGAAGGCACTAAGGGGCGTAAGCTGTTTTGCCAATTTTTATTTTCTTACGTGGATAACTTTAAACTCGCATTTAAATTAAAATTTTGTTGTTAAGACTTGCTAGCTCAGCTAAAAACATAATTCAACATGACTGAAGCAGCAAAAAGGGAAGCTCTTTTGGCAGAACTACGTGTTAAACGTGGCTCCATAAAGGGCCAGGTTTCTAAATTCCGTGGCTACTTAAAAACAATTACAGAGGATGAAGTGCTAACCGGTGTTAAATTCAATGAGCTGACCTTAAGATTAAATAAAGTTATAGAGTTATCCACGCGCCTTGACGAGCTGCAAACTTCGATAGAAGTAGCTAACTCTGACAATCTTGACAGTGAACTTTTAGAACGGGACACTAATGAGACTCATATTAACACTGCTATAGCTACAGCTCAGAGTATACTTGAAAGCTCTCAGGCTCAAAAAATGTCACCGGAGACTTCTGTTAAAACCTGTTCTTCAGGAGGCTGTCACTCGGAGCATCTCGGCTTCAAGCTCCCTCAAATTAAAATCTCTAAATTTGACGGATCTTATTATAAATGGATGGAATTCAAAGACCTTTATGAATCTTTAATTCATAATAATGAACACATTAAGCCTATCCATAAGTTTCATTATCTGAGTTCCTATCTTGAGGGAGAGGCTTCGAGAGTCATAGCAAATTTAGAAGTTTCCGCTGCCAACTACACTGAAGCCTGGAAACTTTTATGTGACAGGTTCAGTAACAAAAGGCAACTGATTACTAACCACTTAAATGCTTTATTTAATTTAGAGCCCATACAGCGAGAATCTGATAAATCATTAAGATTTTTAAGCGACCATGTTACTAAAAACCTCCGTGCCCTTAAAACATTGGGGCAACCAACGGAGCACTGGGATACAATGTTAGTACATTTGTTAGCTGCTAAATTGGACACTAATACTAATTCAAAATGGGAAGAGCATAGAAACACTCTTAAGGAGTGGCCCACACTTGAAGATTTTAGGGAATTTTTAAAGAATCGTGCAGATATTTTAGAAAACCTATACCGCTCAAAGCGGGACAAACAAGCTAACCACAAGCCAGAGCCTGTGGCTAATAAAACTTCATTTAAACATGATAAAAACATAAAAACCTTCATGATTTCAGAGAAACAAAGTGACAACAAGGGTCGGCCGTGCGTCGTGTGCCATGGCGATCACAGGGTGTACGACTGCCCAGTCTTTAGAAAAATGTCAGTCGACGAGCGCTGGGCGCGGGCGTCCACCCTGAAGCTGTGCCATGTCTGCCTCCGACCGGACCACGAGACCCGCGCTTGCAAGTTAAACGGCTGTCGCGTATGTAAGAGACGACACAATACATACCTACACACCTCACCAACTAACACTTCTAATAGTGGAGCTAACATGGAACAGACAGTTCAGTCTACCGATAGTGCTAGGGTTAATGTAGCCTGCGCCTCCACTATGCTAACTTCTGACAGTGCAGAGGTGCATCACACCTTCACTGCTAATACTTTGCTTACCAATAGCGAAGCATTGCTCTCAACTGCTCTAATTGAAATAGTTAACCCTTTCAACAATAAAAAAGAAACTGTGAAGTGTCTGTTAGATAGCTGCTCACAGTCTAATTATCTTACTGAAGCATTAAGACAACGCTTGCAACTTGATCTTCAGCCTCTAACTGCCTCAAATGTTACAGGAATAGGAAATACGCCTCTGACCTATAAGCCTGTACGTTGTGCAGCTCATATTAAATCTAAATTAAGCGATTTCAATGCCAATCTTGACTTTCTAGTTTTAGACCAAATAACTGATCGCTTCCCACTAAAATATGTTGACGTTAGTCAACTTAATTTACCTGCTACTATGCAGCTTGCAGACCCAACCTTTAATGTGCCATCCCAAATTGATATGCTGTTGGGAGTGGAAATGTTTTGGTCAATTGTAACAGGTGCTGCAAAAACAATGCCAACGAGCAAGCGCACCTTCCTAATCCCATCTAAACTTGGGTGGCTAGTAGCTGGCCCGGTAGAGGGAGCCACTACACATGTAAATTCGGTAACCACACGTAGCCATCTTTGCTTAGCTGATCTGTCGGCCCAAATGACAAAGTTTTGGGAGACAGAGGAGCTGCCGTCAGAGGCGGACTCCATCAAAAATGGGAGTGAGTTCGACTCTCACCCCATAGAAAAACACTTTGTTGAAAATACCTATCGCCAATCTGACGGCAGGTTTGTAGTGCGTTTACCTTTAAAAGATACACCAGACTGCCTAGGCAACACATTCAGCATAGCTAAAAAGCGCTTATTTAACTTAGAAAAGCGTTTTAGTAAACAGCCTGAGCTTAAATCAATGTATGTTGATTTCATAAATGAATATAGGGATTTAGGGCATCTGTCGGAGTCTAAGCAATGTTATACAGCCAACCACCTCCCTCATCACCCTGTGATGAAGGAGAGTGAATCTACTCGCTTAAGAACTGTGTTCAACGCTAGTTGCCCAACCTCCTCTGGTTATTCTATCAATGATATCCAGTTGGTAGGACCAAATATCCAAAACTCACTGTTTGAAATATTGCTTAGATTCCGTCAGTACAGGTATGTGCTCTCGGGTGACATAGAAAAACAATACAGGCAAATTTTAATGAATGAAATGGACAGAAACCTACAAGTGATTCTATGGCGCGAAGACGAGCACCTACCTATACGCTCTCTCACTTTAAATACAGTAACGTATGGCTTTGCGTCGGCGAGCTGGCTAGCGGCTCGCTGTTTGTGGCAGTTAGGGGCTGAGAGCAAGGATCCTTTGGTTAGGACCATTATACAAAATGATTTTTACTGTGATGACTTATTAACAGGCGCAGACTCTGAATCAGAGCTGCTTCATATACAGGCCGGCGTCTCACAGTCTTTAGCCTCTGGTTGTTTCAATTTGCGTAAATACCGTTCGAATTCAAACGCGTTACTAAAGTCAGATTTCATTAATCAAGATGATCATCTAGCTTTGAGTCAAGCTTGTCAAACACTTGGACTGGGGTGGCAACCCAGCCAAGATATATTAAACTTTTCAATTAAAAATGATCACTCTGATGAAACAATTACAAAACGAACAATTTTGTCTAAAACGTTCCAAGTATTTGATCCCTTAGGTCTTTTAAGCCTGTGCACAGTCAAACCTAAGATATTAATACAAACTTTGTGGAAAGAAGGCAAATCTTGGGACGAGCCAGTTTCGCCTGAAATACAGCGAATCTGGTCGCGATTTATAAAAAATTTGCATCACATTAAAGGACTCAGTATACCTAGATATGTATTGTGCGAGGCGCCCTCCACAATAGAACTACATTGCTTTTCTGACGCTGCAGAGACTGCATATGCAGCCTGCATTTATGTAAAAACTATTTCTGACTCGGGTGAACAACAAGTCCACCTGCTGTGTGCGAAAGACAGAATAGCTCCAATCCGGCGCACAACTATACCACGATTAGAATTAGCTGGGTGCTTGTTAGCAGCACAAACATATGCAGCCGTAGTAGGAGCCTGGAGACGTCCTGTCTCTCGCACAATATTCTGGACTGACTCTAGCTGCTGCCTGGCTTGGCTAAAGACAGACAGATCCAAACTTAAAACTTTTGTAGCAAACAGAGTAGCCGCTATAGCCAGTCTCACTCCCGGAGCCACCTGGAGACATGTACCTACAAAAGAAAATCCAAGTGATCTTGCAACGCGTGGTGTTGATCCACAGCATGTCTCTGGAAACGCTCTGTGGTGGAAGGGCCCCGAGTTTCTATTAAAGCCTGAAAATGAATGGCCAGAGCTAAATTCTGTCGAGCCGGAGGTCTTGCCAGAAATCAAAGTAATGTCTATGCTTACAAGCACAGACGATGGACCATCTGTCATTGATTTTAATAGATTTTCTAAATATAAAAGGCTACAACATACTATGGCTTATGTGCGCCGTTTCATAAATAACTGTAAGCCCAGCCTGCCTAAATTAACTGGCTCGCTATCGCCACAAGAGCTTACAGACTCTTTGCATACTTTAGTTAAAATTGCACAACAGCAGTCATTTGCTTCTGAACTTGAAACGATGCGCAAAGGTCATAGGTTGAGTCCTAGATCACACATTATAACTCTGAACCCATTTTTGGACTCACAAGGTCTCTTAAGAGTCGGGGGAAGGCTAGATGCTTCAGATTGTAGTTACGAACAGAAGCATCCCATGTTATTACGTGCTAAACACACACTAACCAAACTCATTTTTACACATGAACACATACGTCTCTTACATGCAGGGCCACAGCTATTGCTATGCTCAGTACGGGACTTGATATGGCCAGTCGGGGGCAGAAACGTCGCAAGGAGCACGGCCCACAATTGTGTCACTTGTAAAAGAATCGCTGGCCAAACTTTAAAAAATATAATGGGCAATTTACCAGCGCAGCGCATAAATGCTGATTTTCCATTCACGTCAACAGCTGTTGACTTTGCAGGTCCTTATTTAATAACAGATCGCCGTGGACGTGGATGTAAAATCACTAAATGTTATCTGTGTCTATTTATATGCTTAAGATATAAATGTGTTCATTTAGAAGCTGTTAGCGACCTGTCTAAAGATGCATTTGTGCTGGCACTCCGCAGATTTATCGCCAGGCGCGGCAGACCTGCGGAGCTGTTTTGTGATAATGGTAGAAACTTTGTAGCTGCAGCCAAAGAGATAAATGATTTTTTTAAGTTATATGAAAACGATATATCTGATTTTGCAGCTGGTCAAGGTATAAAATTTAAATTTGCACCAGCTTATGCTCCTAACTTTAATGGCTACGCGGAGGCCGGCATTAAAAGCGCCAAATTTCACCTCAAACGAGTTTTGGGCAATACACACCTTACCTTTGAGGAACTTTCGTCTCTTTTTAGCCAAGTGGAGGCAATTTTGAACAGTAGGCCTCTCTGCCCACTCTCCTCCTCCCCTAATGACTTTTACCCCCTTACTCCCGGGCACTTTCTCATTTTTAGGCCGCTCACGTCGCTGCCGGCTCCGCCACTGCAAGACCGGAACCCGAACCGCCTGGACCGCTTCCTGAGGCTAGAACAGCTGCGGCAACACTTCTGGAAACGCTGGTCGACCGAGTTCGTGTCCCTACTGCAACAACGCTACAAGTGGCGCGAGAGGCAACGCGATCTACAGCTCGGAGAGCTCGTACTCATTAAGGAGGAAGGCTTGCCGCCTTTGCTATGGCGCATGGGCAGAGTCGTCAAACTATATAACGGAAAGGATGGCGTGCCGCGCGTAGCTGACATCAATACCGCTAGAGGGATAGTCAAGCGAGCACTCAACCGAATATGTCCGCTGCCTGTACAACAGAGAGAGTCCTGAAAGACCCTCGGCTTTCAGCGTCCCGGAGTATGTTAGCGCTGTTGGCAGCACCGCCACCTTCGAGCCAACCAATGATGTGTTAGAACGCAGCCCTGCATCTCCAGGATGCCAACATGCACGGCGAGGTCAGCGGCCAACCAGAAAGCGCGATGCTGGCGCCAGAGTTTCGCCTATGCAACGCATCTCCAGGCAGCGCGCCGCAAGCACACTCTCTTGCATTCTAACCACCGTACCCATCGCGCGTGTCCTAGACTTATAAAGAACCTTATATATAGTACTCATTGAATACCATTAAAAATGGTAATTTAATTTAACATTTGTTTTATTTAAATAGCGCCAAAAGGGCGCAAACAATACTTATCCTTTTCTTTTGGGTGCTAGTACTAGTGAAAGACAAAGATAGTATGATTGTCTCTGTCTATGTTTGAAATTAGACAGTCCTTTGACAAACTATATACAATTTGTTCGTATATTTCCAGGCGATGGACATAGTAAAATCCCTCCAGCTCCGTCGTAAATCGTCGTCCAAACGTCACGACTACGACTCCACCGACGAGAAGACGCGCTCCACGGAGGCTCTCGACAAGACCGTCACACAACTGAAGAGGCAGTACATCTTCATACCTCACACCAGCTTGGACAAGTTCGAGTATGTTAAGGGTGATACGGTGTTCTTTGAGTTTATTGTCAACCAATAATTAACCAGCACAACTCAGTAAACCGTCCTACTCGACCGAATAGAAGACGCGCTCCACGGACGCTCTGGACAAGATCGTCACACAACTGAAGAGGCAGTACATCTTCATACCTCACACAAGTTTGGACAAGTTCGAGTATGTTAAGGGTGATACGGTGTTCTTTGAGTTTATTGTCAACCAATAAATAACCAGCACAACTCAGTAAACCGTCCTACTCGACCGAATAGAAGACGCGCTCCACGGACGCTCTGGACAAGACCGTCACACAACTGAAGAGGCAGTAGATCTTCATACCTCACACCAGTTTGGACAAGTTCGAGTATGTTAAGGGTGATACGGTGTTCTTTGAGTTTATTGTCAACCAATAATTAACCAGCACATTTCAGTAAACCGTCCTACTCGACCGAATAGAAGACGCGCTCCACGGACGCTCTGGACAAGATCGTCACACAACTGAAGAGGCAGTACATCTTCATACCTCACACAAGTTTGGACAAGTTCGAGTATGTTAAGGGTGATACGGTGTTCTTTGAGTTTATTGTCAACCAATAAATAACCAGCACAACTCAGTAAACCGTCCTACTCGACCGAATAGAAGACGCGCTCCACGGACGCTCTGGACAAGACCGTCACACAACTGAAGAGGCAGTAGATCTTCATACCTCACACCAGTTTGGACAAGTTCGAGTATGTTAAGGGTGATACGGTGTTCTTTGAGTTTATTGTCAACCAATAAATAACCAGCACAACCAACTCAGTAAACCGTCCTACTCGACCGACTGGAAGACGCGCTCTACGGACGCTCTGGACAAGACCGTCACACAACTGAAGAGGCAGTACATCTTCATACCTCACACCAGTTTGGACAAGTTCGAGTATGTTAAGGGGGATACGGTGTTCTTTGAGTTTATTGTCAACCAATAAATATGCAGCACAACTCAGTAAACCGTCCTACTCGACCGAATAGAAGACGCACTCTACGGACGCTCTGGACAAGATCGTCACACAACTGAAGAGGCAGTACATCTTCATACCTCACACCAGTTTGGACAAGTTCGAGTATGTTAAGGGTGATATGGTGTTCTTCGAGTTTATTGTCAACCAATAAATAAACAGCACAACTCAGTAAACCGTCCTACTCGACCGACTAGAAGACACGCTCCACGGAGGCTCTGGACAAGACCGTCACACAACTGAAGAGGCAGTACATCTTCATACCTCACACCAGTTTGGACAAGTTCGAGTATGTTAAGGGGGATACGGTGTTCTTTGAGTTTATTGTCAACCAATAAATATGCAGCACAACTCAGTAAACCGTCCTACTCGACCGAATAGAAGACGCACTCTACGGACGCTCTGGACAAGATCGTCACACAACTGAAGAGGCAGTACATCTTCATACCTCACACCAGTTTGGACAAGTTCGAGTATGTTAAGGGTGATACGGTGTTCTTCGAGTTTATTGTCAACCAATAAATAACCAGCACCACTCAGTAAACCGTCCTACTCGACCGAATAGAAGACGCGCTCTACGGACGCTCTGGACAAGATCGTCACACAACTGAAGAGGCAGTACATCTTCATACCTCACACCAGTTTGGACAAGTTCGAGTATGTTAAGGGGGACACGGTGTTCTTTGAGTTTATTGTCAACCAATAAATGGGTGGATCAACTATTTCTTGTTGTTATACTGTCCGGTCAGCCAAGAGACAATCCTAGCATAGTTTGTTAGAAAACATTGTACACCACCTTCTTCTGACACGCTTGGTAGACGACCCTCAATGGAATGGGTTTATAAGTAACACAAAAAAGCGTGTTTGGCTAATTTAAATGCCTAATAATCAGGTTTTAAAGTGACCCAGGAGATATTATGTTTAGGTACCTACCTACATAATATTTTTGCAATAAATGCTTTTGACTTTTGAACGTAACCATGGCAACGAGTGACAAGAAAAAGTTGATTCACCCAAACCAGCACAACTCAGTAAACCGTCCTACTCGACCGACTAGAAGACGCGCTGCACTGACGGCCCAATTCGAACAATGCTTATAAGATGTCACACCGATACGGTACCGATCTGTCAGTATCAAAAGTTACGTTTTTGGTAGATGAAATGTCACTTTTGACACTAATAGATCACTATCGTATGCTATGCCGCTGTATTTCTAAGTTCTAAGCAACATTTGTGACAATTTTAACATGTACAATAATAATAGGTCTGTAATCAAATTAATTTAATGAAATAAAAGTAATGTACTACAATAATATAATTTATTTCATAACACACGTATAACACAGATATGGACGAATAGGTACAGGGAAACAGACAAATAGTCAAAATACCTATAGGTATGTATGTGAGGGTGAATCAATCTAAAACAGTTAATTGCTAAGGCCCACTTGCACCATCCTTCTAACACGCGGTTAAGCGGACCGTTAAGCCAGTGTCAAATTGTACTGGTAACCATGGTAACTCCAGGTTGAAACGGTTAACCCCGGGTAAGTGGAATGGTGCAAGTGGCGCTAAGAGAGAATGTCCCCTGCGTTACTCTTAAAAATTACTATTTCAATGAGTAAAACCACGAAAGTAAAAAAATTATAGTACCACAGTGTAACATTCACAGTAAACATTTCTTTTAAGAAATCGTTTCGCAATCGTCTCCTGCGTTACCGTCCGTAACTCAATAGTTGATTGACCCGATTATCAACAAAATGTCGATGACAATAATGGGGACGGTATTAATCCATATAAGTGTTCATAACTTCATAAGATGCATATGTTTAATACATTGCTATATTTATACTCGTACTTTAATTTAATTTCAATACATAATCATAGAGAAATATAGTAAGACAAGAGTGCTCACTCCATACATCAGTTCAGACTATTAATTTCAGTGTCTACATCTAGAATCGAGTAGCGGAACTATCAGTACTGCTACTTGACAATAGATGTAGCACCGACCGGAAAGTCTTATCTCAACAGCATAAGATGTTCCGGTCGGTGCTACATCTATTGTCAAGTAGCAGTACTGATAGTTCCGCTACTCGATGCTAGATGCTAATAGTCTTTTTGGTACTAAAACTCATGTATGGAGTGAGCACTCTATGTATTTTTTTCTCTATGACATAATGCAATGAATGAATACCATCAGTCGACGATTTCTTTTTTTATACGTAGACGACATCGTCTGGTTGCGTTATTATAACCTAACATATAACATTTAATTAGTCTACTGTACTTGTATTTCAAATACACTAAGTTAAATAAATGCACTTCATATATAATATTATGACATTACCGTATAATTTTACCATTTATGACACATAGTTTCTAAGATATAAAATTTGTTAGTTTAAGCCTTAAGGTATATTTTTTCATCAGATCAGAACATACACTAAATTGTTGTGTACAGTACAGTCGACCACAAAGAAATGTATCCACTTTTTCCCCTTTTGCATTGTAATAAAGTGGATACATCTCTTTGTAGACATACAAGTAAACACGAAATCCCGATTTTTGCATATTATGGCCTCTTAATATTTACTAGGTTCCTAATAGTATTTTATGCAACCGTTGTTTAAGAGAGGTCAAAAAAGGCCAGTGGCGTGAGTATTGAGGCGAAGCCGAAAATTGTTAATAAAGACGCCACGAGTATTTTTTGACTCAGTTAAACAACGTTGCATACAATACTTTTTCTACGACCAAGCACTTACTTTGAAATACAATTGTAAATTTAACAAATATTTTTCATTCAAGAAGTAGCAAAGAATGGATGGAACAGGCGGGAAAAGAGTGAATGAAATAAAAAAAAACATGTCGATGGTTCACTCATCTGTCAGAGATGACAATTAAAATTAGGTCGGCAACAATGTATTCCATACAATATTTTTTAAGTGCTTGAGTATTTTTTAAGCAGTTGAATAAACAATCTACATTTATTAATAATAATAATATTTGATTTCTCATTCCAAAAACAGCACCCAAAAATACATATATGTATTTATTTTTTTACACAACCTTAGGACAAAATATACTCGAGGGACGTAGAGGTAGACTTTTACAACAATGTATTACCACGAAAACTTACCGTCTTAGAAGTATTCGAACAAATTACATTATTTTAGAAAATATTTAATTTTTTTTTTCAAGTAGACACACTACTATATAAATTATAAACTTAAATAAATGTCATATACTAAGTAAAAGTGACCAAGGCCTCCAGTGCCCCAGGCTGGAATCGAACCAGCGTCCTCTGCTATCGCGGCAGGTGCCTGGTCACTTTTTCTTAGTATATGATATTTATTTAAGTTTACTTACTGTCTTAGTTTAAAGTAAGAACAAGCACGGAGAATTTCGTACATTGACCCGCTATGTCTATCTCTATCTCACGCGCATAATTTATATTGCTGTCCCGCCCATGATGCCGGTGGTCAAGGCCACTGTGCAAGCGGAACACCAATATCATTATGTGCGTGCGATAAAGATAGGAAATGATGGGTCGATGTACGAAATTCTTCGTGATTACCGTTCTTACTTTAGTAGCTTTATATATAAATATATATTTTTTATAACGACTCAAGAATTATATTAGGTTTTTTGTACCACAGCCTTTCATCACTAAACCTCATTTTCCATCATTTTATAGTTTGATTACATGGTTATATTTCATTTTATAGTTTGAATACACGGTTATATTTCATTTTACTTCAATAATTATCGTATATGACAGCTTACACTCCAGGGCCTAGCCAATCGTCGATAGAAAACGTCAAACTTAAATAATGTTTGAAAATAGTCACGTGATTTTTCGTAACATTTGTCATCCCGATACATTTTGTCGTTTGTGTAACCTAAAATTGTATGCATTGCACGCGATATTACGCAAAACTCTGCGTAGTGGGCGCTATTAGTACAAACTGAGGGCCTACCGCGAAACACGAAAATCTAAATTTCGTTATCTGCCTCTCCGTCACTCTTGCATATTCGAGCGATAGAAAGGCAGATAACGAAATTTAGAATTTCGCGTTTCGCGGTAGACTCTCTGTAAACAAACCGCCTTGATGCATCAAAATCATAGTGAAAAGTCAAAAGAATGTTCAAGGCATAGTATGTATAAGTTAAGGGTTTACAATAGGTGCTAGTGCTGCACTCTGGCGGCAGAAGATTGCAGTAATACTCCCTATTGCACTGTCACAGACACAATAAGAAAACACCCGTTAACGTTCATACAGACGCAAGCAAAATGGGACTCGGGGCCATTTTGTTACAATGGTCTCTCACTGTCTCAATCCCCAAATGTCTAAAGACGCTCTAAAGGTCCAAAGGAAATTGGACCGTATACAGTTTAGAGTAGAGACTTGTACTGCGCGAGGAAGTCCTCCTCGTCAACCAGCGAAGTGTCCAGATGATCATCTTCGTCGTGTTGGATGACAGATGTCAGTCGGTTTAGAGCCTGTTCGCGCTCTCGCTTTCTGTAATATTACCATGAAGTCAATAATATCTAATATCCTACAGGGATAATATTTTTTCACCAGCCATACTCTGTGTAGTGGTCATATCATACTGAACTACTATTATTATGGGACCGATACCGTAAAATCTCCCAACTATAGTCTAAAGCTCCCAATTATGGTTCAAATGGGTATGATATGGTATGGGTATGGTATGGTTAATTTGGCTGTCCTATAGAAATCAGCAGCATCATATCAGCCGGAATGTATGAAACTACAAATTTTTTTCGCGATTTCGGCATTGGTCCCCTAATAAAATTTGTTCAGTATGACCTATAAATTCACTACGCAGAGTATGTCTGGTGCAAAAAAAACTTCCTACATAACTGGGTGTGACACTCAGCATGTTATGTTGTAACTGCGTTTTCACATCTGATCGGATTTTGTATACGATCTCAAAGAAGAAAAATGTAGAAAAGTGCCGTTTAATTTTTACTTATTCATTTAATAATTGATTATTGGTCAAAAGAAAATGTTAATTAAATAATAGGACTTGTTGCTATAGAGCACTCTCCAACAGTTATCTTCCTCCAAGGGACGCCTATCGTACGCGGCGCCGCATAGTGAACCTTATTGGAATGCACGAAGGCTGATATTAGACTGTAACCGCGTGCGTCAGTTGACGTCTTTGGCGGTCAAAGGGTTAAACCTATCGTTTTTTGTCGCCTCAAATCAAAAAGGCGGTTAAACTCCTAGAGCACTCTGTATAACCTCACCTGTAGCATTTCTTTTGTTTCATTGTTTTCTAAAGCACGAAAGTAACCCTAATGTACTATGCAACAAGGTTCAAATTAAAAATAGGGAAACTTTGTACGGTGCGCCTTAGGAGGATAATGGAGGTTTTGAAAATTACTTACTTTTTATCGTCCCTTCGTTTTTGTGTCGTCTTAACATGTTTCTCCTTTTTGGAAGCGGCACTAGTGGAGGGGTTCCCGTCATCGGTGGTGTCCATACCTGTCAATTTAAATGATAATTCTTGATTTAACCCGTGGCGCCCTAGTATCACACGTGTGTTACTAACTCAATGTGGGTCGTAGCGACTCAGACTTGTGTTACTACAGATCAATTTAGGTCACATTGCTTCGCATCAATCTGTTGTATGATGATTAAATTAAATTTCGCGAATGAAAAAAACCACTCGCATAATTATTGCCGGCGACGAGCCGGTTGACGGCGTCGCTAACATGGTGTGTGCACGCCTGAGAGGGTTACAATTGTAAACCTTATCACGAGGGCATAAGACCTACCTTCGTGTGGCTGTGCCTTGCCAGCCACGGGCAAATCGACGACGCCGCTAACATGGGTTTGTGCGCGCCTGAGAGCGTTACAATTGTAAACCTTATTACGAGGGCATAAGGCCT
Source organism: Cydia amplana (assembly GCF_948474715.1). NCBI lineage: Eukaryota > Metazoa > Arthropoda > Insecta > Lepidoptera > Tortricidae > Cydia > Cydia amplana. The sequence goes on along the minus strand of NC_086083.1, from coordinate 6,281,354 downwards.
ACCTTCTAGTAGCTGTGCCTTGCCGGCGACGAGCAGGTCGACGGCGCCGCTGACGTGGTTGTGCGCGCGCTTGGGAGCGTTACAATTGTGAACCTTATTACGAGGGCATAAGGCCTACCTTCTAGTAGCTGTGCCTTGCCGGCGACGAGTAGGTCGATGGCGCCGCTGACGTGGTTGTGCGCGCGCTTGGGAGCGTTACAATTGTGAACCTTATTACGAGGGCATAAGACCTACCTTCTAGTGGCTGTGCCTTACCGGCGACGAGCAGGTCGACGGCGCCGCAAACATGGGTTTGTGCGCGCCTGAGAGCGATACAATTGTAAACCTTATCACTAGGGCGTAAGGCCTACCTTCTAATGGCTGTGCCTTGCTAGCCACGAGCAAATCGTCGGCACCGCGTGGTTGTGTACACGCTTGAGAGCGTTACAATTGTAAACCTTATCAAGAGGGCATAAGGCCTACCTTCGCATGGCTGTGACTCGCCAGCCACGAGCAAATCGACGGCGCCGCGTGGTTGTGTGTACGCTTGGGAACGTTACAATTGTAAACCTTATCACTAGGGCGTAAGGCCTACCTTCTAGTGGCTGTGCCTTGCCAGCCACGAGCAGGTCAACGGCGCCGCTGACGTGGTTGTGCGCGCGCTTGAGAGCGTCCCTAGCCTCGTCGGCCGAGTACCCCATCGCCTCCAGCTGCAAAGTTCACGGGCACATGACGATTAGGTTTCATCGTTCACGAAGAAAGCTACTACAGGGTGGCCAATTTAGAGGTATACAACTTTTTTTTGCCGCCATTTTATTTTGGCGGTAAATATGACAGTTATTGCATGAAAATTAGTTTGTGTAGATACGGCAAATTTATTATGGAGCGTTTTACGACGGAACAACGTGTTTTAATCATTAAAAACAATAGAAACATTAAAAATAACGTTTCCCGGTCGATTAATTTCGAGAAACGGTGACATTGACTGGCCCCCAAGATAGCCTGATTTAACAGCTCCTGACTTTTTTCTGTGGGGCTATCTAAAGGGACGTGTCTATGCTAATAGGCCAACGAACCTTCAGCAATTAAAACAAAATATTCGAAACACTGTCGCTGAGATAACGCCAGAAATGAGTGAAAAAGTGATGAAAAACGCGATGAAAAGGGTTCGCATCTGCCATGCTGCTAGAGGTGGACATTTGTCTGACATTATTTTCCATGTGTAATTGCTGACCCTATATATTATATTTAACAAGGAATACTTAATATTTTTTTTGTTTTATAGAATAAAATTTCAAAAATAAAGTGTATACCTCTTATTTGGCCACCCTGTATCTGGACCAGGGAGCTAGCCAAGATAAACGTAGTGATTTAATTCTCTTTGGCCAATATGACAATAGGGAGACTAGCCAAGATAACAATCTATCTATTCGCATCTTTAAAAATCTGTTAACCCTTTGAACGCCACGCCTATTGTGAACGGCGCGTCATCGTGAACCTTGTCGGAATGCACGAAGGTTGATATTGGTTTGTAGCGGTGCGTCAGTTGTCAAATTTGTCGGTCAAAAGGTTAAAGAACTTAAATAGTATTTACTAGTGGCTCTGCGAGCTGTACAGTCAGCATCAAATACTTTGTAGCAGTCAAAGTGGCCAAATAGTTCAGTACACCATACTAAATATATGGTGTACCGAACTAATTGGCTACTTTGGTTGCTACAAAGTATTTAATGCTGACTGTACACCTCACGATTTGCTTCATAAACTTATTAAATGTATAAATAAAAATAATAAGGGCTCATTTAGACGGCGCGCGGCGCACGATTTTAGTTACATTGCGGACTGTTGGTTATGTCCAATTCAACCGACCGATCAAAACCCGCAATGTAATGAAACTCGCATCGTCTAAATGAGTCCTTACGCAATGTTATGAAACTCGCATGCGAGTTCTCACACCGTCTAAATGAGCCCTTACGCTCGGTCAATTAACATCGAAATATTTTGAAAATTACCTCAGCAACTAGTTTGTTGTCCGGTTCGACTAGGGACTCCTCCGAGCTCGGCGAGTCAGACCCGTCTGCTTCCTCTTCAAGGTCACTGTCCTCCAACTGTATATAACAATATTGTTAGTAAATGTGCCTTATTGTTAGCATTGTCGGTTGTCAATACGGCGCTATTTCTGTAAATCTTCAATTTGAAATCAACCTTAGGCCCACTTGCACCATTTCACTAACCCGGGGTTAACCGGTTAATCCTGAAATTACCATGGTTACCAGTACAATTTGACACTTGGTTAACGGTTTAATCGCTTAACCCCGATTTAGTGGGACGGTGCAAGTGAGCCTTATCGACAACCGACAATTTGGTACCTTTTAGTTGAAAACGTCACAAAATATTCCGTTAAGAGGAAAGCTTTTGACGACCCTTTGTATGGACAAACGTATTTGTTGTCTGTTGAATTACAAAGAAAATCCTACTTTCAAGGCTAATCTCAACAGTTCAGGCTGTTCTTATATGTAATAGGCACAGCGCCGGGAGGGGAGTAAACACCAAACTCAGATTACTGTTGTAATATCTGGGAGACCGAGCTTTGCTCGGAAAACATATAAAAACTCGAAAATGCGCGTTTTCCCAGAGATAAAACCTAGCTAGATCGATTTTTCGCCCCCAAAAACCCCCATATAGCAAATTTCATCGAAATCGTTAGAGCCGTTCCCGAGATCCCCGAAATATATATACATATAAATAAATAAATATGCAAGAATTGCTCGTTTAAAGGTATTAGATAGATAGATAAGTTTATGTTATGACACTGTATAGTGTCACTCCCAATCCTGTCCATTATCCTAATAATGTATCTATATATATTGCTAACCTAAGTGTCTTGAAGAGGAAATCCCTTATGGGATGAAAAGGTGTCTTATCTGTTTATTAATTTGCTTAGTATCCATAACGTGGTTTACTACATACGCGTACTACGTGAAATACGTGTAGATACGTACATCTGCCTATCACAGTATCAACCTGATGCCTTCTGCCACATGATTGTTGGAGGTCCTTAAGGCCAGAGTAGCTAGCATCCCCACTAGAGCGTCAACCAGCTGCTGTTTGACTGGAGTACCGTCCAGGCATAGTTATGCCTTTGCGGCGGCATTGATCCGGATCCGAGCTGTTAAGTGGGTTAATCAACTTTTTCTTGTCACACGTTACTATGGTTACGGTCTCCTGAGTCACTCTTAAAATTCTAGGTTTTTCGTATTTAAATGAACCAAACCTGCATTTTATGGTAGTTATGAGAACTTTCTATAATGGGACATCTACTGCGCATGTTAGTAGAACATGGTACAGCAGTTCTTCTAACAATCTATGGTATTATTGTCTCCTCGCTGATGGGACAGAATAACAACAAGAAATAGTTGATTGACCCAAGTATGCTCCATAAGTTAAAGGTAAGTCTCACCAGTTCTGGTTGTTCCTATATCAGCCGCACGCCCTCTGCCACGTGGTTGTTTGAGGTCCTCAAGGCCAGAGTAGCTAGCCGCCGCGTGTACCCCATCCCGACTAGAGCGTCAACAAGTTGCTTGTTGACTGGAGTACCGTCCGCGCATAACTATGCCTTTGCGGTGGCATTGATCCGGCTCCGAGCTGTTAAGTATGTTATAGTTAAAGGTAAGTCTCACCAGTTCTGGTTGTTCCTGTATCAGCCGCACGCCCTCTGCCACGTGGTTGTTTGAGGTCCTCAAGGCCAGGGTAGCTAGCCGCCGCGTGTACCCCATTCCGACTAGAGCGTCCACCAGTTGCTTGTTGACTGGGGTACCGTCCACGCATATGCCTAGGGCTTTGCTCTCCCTGAAAAGAGATGCATTTGAAAATTGAGTTTAAAAAAAAGGTTTAGTTGAAAACCCCTTCGCTTCGGACACAGAATAAATAACAGTACTACGTTAAGATATGGGTAGTGCATAATCCTTTGCCATCGTATTTTCTTGGAAATGTTCGTATTTTTCATCCTACTTCAGTCAACCTCAGTACTTTTTGTACAGTCGCTATCAGATATATCGGAGCGGCCAAGGTGTTCACAATATCTAAACATTCTGAACACGCACTCTGACGTCCTGACAATAGAGGCGAGTTCAGATATTTGTGAGCACCTTAGCCGCTCCGATATATCTGATGGCGACTGTACTGAGACACGCGTCGAGGAAATGAGGATGAACTTTGTTTCTTTGGCGGGTCGTGCGGTGATGGTTATTTTCTTTTCACCTCAGCAGCTCGAACAAGGGTACTTTGCTACTTAAAAACAGTGAGCAAAATCGCATTTTGCTCACTGAGTGAAACAAAATGAGCAAAATGCGATTTTGCTCACTGTTTTTAAGTATCAAAGTACCCTTGCTCGAGCTGCTGAGGTGAAAACTTAATTGTTGGTATATCTTAAGAAAGCATGAGTGAATAGGTAAGTGATGAAGAAGGAATACATTTTTCGGGTTCTCTAATATGTTCTCACTGCTGAGGTGAAAAGGTCCCTGGCGGCCGAGGTGTCGGCGAGGTAGTGGTGCGAGTGTAGTATACCTGTCCCGCTTGTGCTTGCGGCGCTGCAGGTCCCTGGCGGCCGAGGTGTCGGCGAGGTAGTGGTGCGAGTGTAGTATACCTGTCCTGCTTGTGCTTGCGGCGCTGCAGGTCCCTGGCGGCCGAGGTGTCGGCGAGGTAGTGGTGCGAGTGTAGTATACCTGTCCTGCTTGTGCTTGCGGCGCTGCAGGTCCCTGGCGGCCGAGGTGTCGGCGAGGTAGTGGTGCGAGTGTAGTATACCTGTCCTGCTCGTGCTTGCGGCGCTGCAGGTCCCTGGCGGCCGAGGTGTCGGCGAGGTAGTGGTGCGAGTGTAGTATACCTGTCCTGCTTGTGCTTGCGGCGCTGCAGGTCCCTGGCGGCCGAGGTGTCGGCGAGGTAGTGGTGCGAGTGTAGTATACCTGTCCTGCTTGTGCTTGCGGCGCTGCAGGTCCCTGGCGGCCGAGGTGTCGGCGAGGTAGTGGTGCGAGTGTAGTATACCTGTCCTGCTTGTGCTTGCGGCGCTGCAGGTCCCTGGCGGCCGAGGTGTCGGCGAGGTAGTGGTGCGAGTGTAGTATACCTGTCCTGCTTGTGCTTGCGGCGCTGCAGGTCCCTGGCGGCCGAGGTGTCGGCGAGGTAGTGGTGCGAGTGTAGTATACCTGTCCTGCTTGTGCTTGCGGCGCTGCAGGTCCCTGGCGGCCGAGGTGTCGGCGAGGTAGTGGTGCGAGTGTAGTATACCTGTCCTGCTTGTGCTTGCGGCGCTGCAGGTCCCTGGCGGCCGAGGTGTCGGCGAGGTAGTGGTGCGAGTGTAGTATACCTGTCCTGCTTGTGCTTGCGGCGCTGCAGGTCCCTGGCGGCCGAGGTGTCGGCGAGGTAGTGGTGCGAGTGTAGTATACCTGTCCTGCTTGTGCTTGCGGCGCTGCAGGTCCCTGGCGGCCGAGGTGTCGGCGAGGTAGTGGTGCGAGTGTAGTATACCTGTCCCGCTTGTGCTTGCGGCGCTGCAGGTCCCTGGCGGCCGAGGTGTCGGCGAGGTAGTGGTGCGAGTGTAGTATACCTGTCCTGCTTGTGCTTGCGGCGCTGCAGGTCCCTGGCGGCCGAGGTGTCGGCGAGGTAGTGGTGCGCCGCCGCCACGTCGCCGCGCGCCGCGCGCAGCCCGCGCCGCGCGCACGACAGCGACCAGCCCAACTCCATTAGCGCTGTTACGGCGCCGTCGTCGACCTTAATGCAATGGAAACAAAGATGCTTTTAAAACGATGTACGCACTGTTGTAGGTTACAACCGGGGTGTTGCAATTCCTGTGCCTTGGCAATTAAGTGAGTATGAGCACTCGCGGTTGCATACTAAAATCGCGCGCGTCGCAATTTTATATAGATTTTAGATCACCGCAGTTTTCAAGACGCGACCCCCTTGGAATGAAAACTTTTTCGCGACCCCTTAGAACTAAAGAAATCTCAATCTTGCTCTTAGCTATTTGTAACACTGTTTATTAAAAACTACTGGCATAAAAGTAGGATAGATTAAAAACTTAAGGTGACGGTAGAGGTGGGTAAATTTTCAGATTCTGTCAATTTACCCCATTTCACACACAAGCGCACTTCACGCACACTACCTCACTTTACTGGGACAGGTCATTGACCCATCAAGTTTTTTTAAAATTGCGTTTTGAGTTTAGTGTTAACCACTGACCTCTTTTGAGGAACAGAAACTGTAAAAACGTTCCATTGAAAGAAGAAAGAGAAACAATACATTAAATCTTGCTCTCCTTGTCTGTTCATGTCACACGTGACGTATTTAAATTCTAATTTAATTCATTTGATTGTTAACTATTTTCTGCATATTATGGCTTTGTCGAGATACGCGTTTTGTAAAGTTAAACCGAATAAACCCAGATGTCATTAAGTCAGATGTAAAATGTTATTTACTACTCTATACGGTTATTCATAAGGCGAAAAATCAATTCAATTAAAAATTTAAATAAATAAAGTTTCGGCAGGGTGGAAATTTAATTAAGGCCGACAAAATAAAATTTAATAATATATGTCGGCTGATGTACCCCTAAGATCTTTACAGATTTACTTGTACGAGTATCCTATATTCGCTATTTATTTTGCTATTAAATTTATAAAATTAAAATAAATAATTAAATATTATACTGGCATTCCACCGCTATTATTTCAGTGCTGAACTGATTATCTTCGATCGTAGCCTTGATGATGTAGTTGTACTTACACTTACGGCGGTAGAAGCGGCAATGAACCCCGCGCAGCGTAGAACGAGAGGTGCGTTGGGATAAGTGCATATACATATAATTCTTCGTGCGTCTGTCTGTCTGTCCGTCCGTCTGTCACAGTCTATTTTCTCCGAAACTACTGGACCAATTCAGTTGAAATTTGGCACACATATGTAAATTTGGCACACAAATGTAAATTTGTGACCCAAAGATGGACGTGTAACGTAAATAAAATGTATTTTAGAGAATTTGAAATACGGTAGCCATTTTGGGGGGGGGGGGGGGGGTAAATGAAAAAATTAAAAAATATGTTTTTTAAACTATATAGTGTTACATATCAAATAAAAGAGCTCATTGTAAGAATCTCAAACATAACTTTTTTTATAATTTTAGGATTAATAGTTCAGCAGTTATTCATGAAAATAGGCAAAAAATGATCATTCTCCGCCCACTTTCTCCGAAACAACTGGATCTAAAATTTTGAAAAAAATACACAAAGTAGTTCTTTACCTATATATGTCAGGAAAATCTATAAGAAATGTGCAGTCAAGCGTGAGACGGACTTAATATACGGAACCCTTAGAATGCGAGTCCGACTCGCACTTGTTTTTGTTTAGCTCTTATTAGGTTTAAGGAGTTTTATGAGTGAAAAAATAAGTTTTTTGTTTTATGTGCCCGCGTTATTGCCGATCGATTGTGTTTTAAACGATAATTAGACAAAAAAACTTGTTTTTCACCCAACGAATATAGATCCCCATGACACATCTTCCAAGTCGCCTTTGGATAGGCTTAATTTTAAAAATAATTGAAATAATGTTCTATATCATTCATACTTGCAAAAAAAGACTAAAAATAATTTACGTGACCAATGCTTATTATTAGTAAATATCTTACAATTTAATATCTGATATATCACACGATACAAAAAAATGGCCGCAAAGTTAAAAGTTTATTTATTTACGTTACTAGTCCATCTTTGGATCACCGACTCTTTGTCATATGTGAAAAATGTGTACCAAATTTCAATTGAATTAGTCTATTAGGGGCAGACACACGAGTGATCTTAAAAGGGATTTTTTTCTTGAATGATTTGTATGTACTTACCCCAACGCACCTCACGTTCCACGCGGCGCAGCGTAATCAGTAAGTACCTAATAATTAGTGTCCGACCGAAACACAAATTTCTGTATATATAAATATTGTTGTCCTACTTGCTCGCCAACTTTTGGTCTTTGTCACATAGTTAGTTTCATAATACGAAGTACTATTTCGTATGTTTCGGCCAGGCCGAAAGATTCGGCCGTTTTTTGGCCGAAACCGAAACTACGGCCGAAACATGATTTTATGGCCGAAACCGAAACCGAAACCGAATCTTCGGTCGGACACTACGAATAATCACAATGGTCTTAAGTACCACAGACCCTACTGTCGCTTAAGTCCTTTATGACAATCTCTGCCTATTAGAACTTATAAAAAAAAAAGAAACCGAGTAATTATATCCAACTACCGAACCTGCTTACAAATTTTCTCGAGATATTTGAGAAATGTGATATGCAAAGGAGAACATTCGAACAAACGAAAGTATTTTTGCCCAAGCTGAAACGGAGACCTTCGCCTACGCTCGGTCAGTGATGGTTTAGGTACAGTCAGCTGCAGGTCACCCCTGCATAGAAGATTGTATGCAGGGGTGGTACCTTTTCTCTGCAGCTGACTGTACACCTATAAAAAATTGTTGTACCTGCTGCAATTTTATACCGGTACCGTACTTTATATTTCAACAGGTATAGTACCTTCAAAACGAAGCGGTATTGATAAATAATAACGGTACCGTACCGCCTATAAATAATAATAATAATTCAGCCTATATACAGGCTGGTCCAAACCTTGACGTCCAAAAATTTTTTTTTAGATTCCTCACGTCGTGGGCTATCAGAATATACCCCATGTATGTTAGCCGATTTTTCGTAGTTATCGAGTTATGATTTTTTTTTACTTTTAACTTTTCATATGAAATTCCGGGGTTCCCATACAGAGTGGCTAAAAAATAACTGCATTTCCGTTGCCAGGGAGGTTTTGGGATTATACTGAGCAACTTTTACAATGGGGCCAACCCCGAAACCGCGAAAAAAAATTACCCTTCCATAGAAAATGGACTAGCCAAAATGTATAAAAAGCCAATTTTTTTTCGCGATTTCGGGGTTGGTCCCATAATAAAAGTTGCTCAGTATAATCCCAACACCTCCCTGGCAACGGAATGCAGTTATTTTTCAGCCACTCTGTATGGGAACCCCGGAATTTCATAGGAATAAGAATAAGAATAGAATAAGAATAAGAATTGTTTATTGCCACATACATGAACATAAAATAGAGTTAGAATTACTTACATAATAAAATAAAACAGTTGTTATCATATACAAAACAAAAGTGAGAAGATCTTTGTATTAGGCAAAGGGTTCCAGTCTCAGCGTGTGCCGGGCCTAGGTGCCCGGCGCTGGTTTTCAGACCGGTCCCAGACTAAGGACGGTCGGAGAATATTACCTACATAGGAAAAGTTAAAAGCTTAAAAAATCATAACTTGAAAACTACGAAAAATCGGCTAACATACATATGGGGTACATTATGATAGCCCACGATTTTTGGACGTCACGGTTTGGACCACCCTGTATAGACAATAATCTCAACGCTAGCCCAATGCGGATTGGGGACTTCACACACAGCTTTGAATTTCTTCGCAAATGTATGCACTACGAGTATGCAGGTTTCCTCACGATGTTTCCTCCTTCACCGAAAAGCTAGTGGTAAATATCAAATGATATTTCGTACATAAGTTCCGAAAAACTCATAAACTCAGCATTGCGATACAGCGAGGAAATGTCGCCAGCATCCTTGGTACAATGCCTCAAGGGCCTATTTTAGATTTAAGCTAGTTTTTAATTTCTTTTAGTAATACACTGTATATATCTTGTTTGTAAATAAATGATTGGTACGAGCCAGGATACCAATGAGTTTTTCCTTACCGCTTATACCGTAAAGAAATAATGCAGTCTCTGCTTTGCACGATTATTGTGTGGACATAATTCTTATAATCACCGAAACATACATACCTCTACGCACAGAATGTCATTGAAATAAAACATTGTTTTTTATAGTAAATTAATATAACATTCGATTTATACACATAACAATAAGCAGGCCAGGCCGCAGCGATATTGGCCTGTAAGCTTCATCTCGGTCTCCAAATCCGCAAAACTCGCTGGTACTAAATGCTGGTCTTGCCGTTATTAATTATCTTGATTCTTGAAGATTATCAGAACAGCACGTTACGTAATCGCATACATAGACGGAACGAACGTCAACAAAGTAGGTGTAGACACTGCAAGTCTTTAGGTATTAAACGAATTACGCTTCGTATTAATAGATGAGTAATATTTAAATGAACATATAATATTCTCTAACATAAATACAAGATTACAATTAATTGACATCAAAAGTCATTGACGTACAGAAGTCATATACATTTTTATAATGACGCAAAATTGATACCAGCATAATGAAAATCAATCCCAATCAGTAAAACGAGTCTTTAAACTTTTTTCATTTTAAGCGGGTTTTGAAGGAACAAGTTACTTAAATTCGATTGTAATCGTATTGTTTTAGGATAATTTACTGCTGTTTTCGACCGTTACGACCCGTAAATAACAACAACTCACATTTAAAATTTGACTGGAGCTCGACGTGATTATATTTATTTACCCTATTTTATGAAATACAATTTATCTACTGGTATACATTTTCGTATGCGTATATGATGAAATGTCTTTATTAATGTCAAAAACGAGCTATGACGATGTACACGTCTGCTTCGATGCAAGGCCAACGGCCATCTGACTCGAAGAAGAGTTTTGAGTGATATCGTCAATGTATGGAAATTATACGAAAGTTTACATTTGGGATTGAATTTCTGTGTTGTATTTGTGAGTAAAAATATAAGTAGATAATAATCTGGTAGTTTAGTTATCTAGCCTTCAAAATCCCACAACAACTCAATTACTGTCAAAGACAAAACTGTAATGCGTCTTGCTCAAACGGAACTCCATATTTTGATTTTTGGACACTTTTAGTGTCGATTTGTAGAGAATTACAGGAAATAAAAAAAAAAATGGCGTGAAGAGCCGGTACACGGCTTCTTCGTGAACAGATTTGCGTATAATTTAATGCAGTTATTAATCATTCATTGAACAAATTGATTGCACAAAGTGAGGTCTAAATCGAAAACGTCATATACCGTCCCCTTAAATAAATGTCATATAAAGTGACCAAGGCCTCCAGTGCCCAGGGCACCAGATGCCTAGACCTCGGCTGTAGGCCAAAGGTTATGGCGCCATCTTGGAGGATATAATCAAACGGAGACGCCATGTCTGTAATTTTCTGTACAAAACAGTCTGCCGATTTTTGCGGGGGAGGGGAACGTCAAATGTATGCGTAACGTAAAAATAGCCATGTCAGATAAACGTCAATCCATACATTGTGTATGACCGTTGGCCGCCTATTTTCGACAGAGGGGAAAGCCTGTTAATGGCTACTCCGTTTAGTTGTATCCTCCAAGGGCGCCATCGCTCGAAAAGATTGCACCATACCTTTGGCCTAAGTCTCGGGCGTTAATTTCAATATTTAACAAATTAACACATATCAGTGAAAGAATAAGGGTCAAAGTCAAATGGCGTTCTAACAGTTTTAATCTTTTGTTAAAAGATGGCAGAGTTTACCATCCGCCTTTATTTAGATAGATAGATAGATAGGTAAACCATTTATTAGCTTGCCACAATACACACATTGACAGAAAAAAAAACAATAACAATAAAAAAAATAAAATAAAAAATATATTTTATTCAGTAAACCAAACAGTTTTACAGTGTTCTAGTTGGTGTCTCTTTTTAAGTATCGAGATACTTGTGTCAAGAGACACCGCACTTCCATTATTATGAATTAGCTTTAGCTTTATTGGTACAATATATATATATATAAAAAATATGGAGTAATATCTTTCACTGGAAAATCTTCAAAAATTATTCTAAATCTGAGAGTTAGAAAACTTTGAGGAATAAAGTAACAGATTTAAAGTACATTACAATTATTACGGATAATTTAGTATAAAAGAATTAAATTAACTTAACTAAATTAACCTAAATCAAATAATTTATTTTATTTAATAATTTAGTTTAAATGATAGATGATCCATTACCACAATGTTGTTTGTGAGTATGAGTGCGTGCAAGTGTGTGTGTGTACATGCGCGTTTGTGAGTGTACAATTATGTTAAATATATTTATGCCTACAAGTCATTTCCTGATAAAATATTTTCAATATCTATATAGCTTTTCTCGTTTAGCCAATTCATTATTTTAATTTTGCATTCTTTATATGATGAAGAGTTAATATCAATTTGATTGTGTATATGATTATATAGTTTTGCAGACTGAAACACGTATTGTCTCCTAGCGTACACAGAATTGACTTCTGGAGTCGGAATCACATTTGGCTTTCTTCTTCTTTTTTCCCCAGTCTCAGGTTTGTATACTGTAGTTTTGTGTCTTTTCAGGGTCGCATGTAGGACAACAATATCAAACTAAAACTAAAATCAGGAACAAGATGTATCAATAAATGTGGTGTGTGCGTTGCAGCAAAACAAAAGGGTTCTGGCTCACTCTTTCGGGTGAAGCACTGATAATTCTGCTAGAACCCAGATCACATATTATCGATGTAAAAAAAATAATAATATAAAAATACAAAAATATTTAGAAACTTGCCTATTAAATAATAATCATTGTCTTAGTATCTACGGATTGTGTAAAAGTGTGGTGCCTGTTGGTGTATAGTATGAATGTATGATATCAGATGAGGAATAGAAAACGGCCTATTTCAAATTCTCTTTGATTATACTATGAAAATCTAATCATTTGAATCAGGGATGTTGCGGATGCCGATTTTTTGACATCTGCGAATGCGGATGTCAAGATACCATAAAAAACGTAAAATATTACATTTCAGTAATTTTTATTTCAAAAAACCGGCCAAGTGCGAGTCGGACTCGCGTTCCAAGGTTTCCGTACATTAAGTCCCACTCACGCTTGACTGCTCATTTCTAATAGGTTTTTTTGGTTGATGACTAAATTACCTAGCAGTATAGCACTTACGCCGATGCTAAGACGTTCCTGTACCGACCTGTTCCACATCCGCATCCGCATTAAATCAGCATCGATTTTATGCGGATGCGGATGTTGAAAATAATGCGGAAGTTCCGCGGTTGCGGATGCGGATATTCGCAACATCCCTGATTTGAATAGTGCTTACCCTTAGCGAGTTAAGCTCGGTCTCAGCTTTCTCAAGCAACCGGCGTGCCTCGTCCCGCTTGTTCTGATGGAAGCTGACGATGCCCTGCAGGAGGTGCAGCCGCATCATCAGCGCCCGCTCGTTGGCTGGAAGAAGGCGCTGCCATGTACACAAGGTACGACACTAAACATTCCGTCCGCCAAAACCGTAAGTACTTAACCAAAATTATTAGAACCATTGAGAATCAAGGAAACATTAATATACTACTTTGGCTATTGTTACTTACACATAACATAAGACAGACACATGCATGTTTAACATTACAGACACTAGCTGAGCCACCTTCCCTTTCAAATTAGTTTGTTAGTTATATGCGTTTTCAAGATAATAAGTTCGCTTCGCCGCTGCATCTCCCGCCGCCATCTACTCTGCAGACACAGGTAGCACCACGCGATGTCCAGCTGCACATTATATCTCACCATCAGTCCCCTTCACCGCCAGCACGCGTCCATGGTCCTCGCCATAGCTCCGCTTGAGCGCCCGCTCTGCTCGCGCCAGCCTCGCCGCAGCATCTCCCGCCGCGGCTAGACTCTGCAGACACAGGTAGCACCACGCGATGTCCAGCTGCACATTATATCTCACCATCAGTCCCCTTCACCGCCAGCACGCGTCCATGGTCCTCGCCATAGCTCCGCTTGAGCGCCCGCTCTGCTCGCGCCAGCCTCGCCGCAGCATCTCCCGCCGCGGCTAGACTCTGCAGACACAGGTAGCACCACGCGATGTCCAGCTGCACATTATATCTCACCATCAGTCCCCTTCACCGCCAGCACGCGTCCATGGTCCTCGCCATAGCTCCGCTTGAGCGCCCGCTCCGCCCTCGCCAGCCTCGCCGCCGCATCTCCCGCCGCGGCTAGACTCTGCAGACACAGGTAGCACCACGCCATGTCCAGCTGCACATTATATCTCACCATCAGTCCCCTTCACCGCCAGCACGCGTCCATGGTCCTCCCCATAGCTCCGCTTGAGCGCCCGCTCTGCTCGCGTCAGCCTCGCCGCAGCATCTCCCGCCGCGGCTAGACTCTGCAGACACAGGTAGCACCACGCCATGTCCAGCTGCACATTATATCTCACCATCAGTCCCCTTCACCGCCAGCACGCGTCCATGGTCCTCCCCATAGCTCCGCTTGAGCGCGCGCTCCGCCCTCGCCAGCCTCGCCGCAGCATCTCCCGCCGCGGCTAGACTCTGCAGACACAGCACCACGCCATGTCCAGCTGCACATTATATCTCACCATCAGTCCCCTTCACCGCCAGCACGCATCCATGGTCCTCGCCATAGCTCCGCTTGAGCGCGCGCTCCGCCCTCGCTAGCCTCGCCACAGCATCTCGCGCCGCGGCTAGACTCTGCAGACACAGGTAGCACCACGCCATGTCCAGCTGCACATTATATCTCACCATCAGTTCCCTTCACCGCCAGCACGCGTCCATGGTCCTCGCCATAGCTCCGCTTGAGCGCGCGCTCCGCCCTCGCCAGCCTCGCCACAGCATCTCCCGCCGCGGCTAGACTCTGCAGACACAGGTAGCACCACGCCATGTCCAGCTGCACATTATATCTCACCATCAGTCCCCTTCACCGCCAGCACGCGTCCATGGTCCTCGCCATAGCTCCGCTTGAGCGCCCGCTCTGCTCGCGCCAGCCTCGCCGCAGCATCTCCCGCCGCGGCTAGACTCTGCAGACACAGGTAGCACCACGCCATGTCCAGCTGCACATTATATCTCACCATCAGTCCCCTTCACCGCCAGCACGCGTCCATGGTCCTCGCCATAGCTCCGCTTGAGCGCCCGCTCTGCTCGCGCCAGCCTCGCCGCAGCATCTCCCGCCGCGGCTAGACTCTGCAGACACAGGTAGCACCACGCCATGTCCAGCTGCACATTATATCTCACCATCAGTCCCCTTCACCGCCAGCACGCGCCCATGGTCCTCGCCATAGCTCCGCTTGAGCGCCCGCTCTGCTCGCGCCAGCCTCGCCGCAGCATCTCCCGCCGCGGCTAGACTCTGCAGACACAGGTAGCACCACGCGATGTCCAGCTGCACATTATATCTCACCATCAGTCCCCTTCACCGCCAGCACGCGTCCATGGTCCTCGCCATAGCTCCGCTTGAGCGCCCGCTCTGCTCGCGCCAGCCTCGCCGCAGCATCTCCCGCCGCGGCTAGACTCTGCAGACACAGGTAGCACCACGCCATGTCCAGCTGCACATTATATCTCACCATCAGTCCCCTTCACCGCCAGCACGCGTCCATGGTCCTCGCCATAGCTCCGCTTGAGCGCCCGCTCTGCTCGCGCCAGCCTCGCCGCAGCATCTCCCGCCGCGGCTAGACTCTGCAGACACAGGTAGCACCACGCTATGTCCAGCTGAAGAACGGCCACGTTGTCCACTGAAGCCAGGATTGCCGAGCTGCATTCACTGCGAATGAGGTTAAGATGTAACCGACATGAAGAGATATTGTGAAAAAGAAATATTTAAAGACCGGTTGGTACCGGTGTTTCGGTTTAATACAAATTTGGTGCGATAAACTATATAAACAAGCACGGAATGACCGTTCCTGAAATACGTGTAACAGACAAACACAAACAGTTGTATAAATCGAGCATAAAAGTAAATTTAGAAACTATAATAGCTTTTTTTTCTTACGGACTCTTTGATACTCGTATTACTCGAAAATTCCAAATATATCTTAAAAAGGAAGTTGCATGTCAAACAGTCAGTGCTTTTATGAATATTTCCACTTTCACACAGACAGAGAGTGACAGAGATAACACTGTTGCTCTCTTTCACACAGACAGACCGTTAATAATGGTACCTCAGCTGTCGGTCAGCTTCTAGCAGCAGAACCAGGGCGAGCGGGTAGTCTTTCTTCTTGGCGGCCGCCCGCCCGCGCTCATGTAACGCCAGCCCGACCATCAGCTCCGTCTTGTCTGATTGCTCTTATGAATATGTTTCCAATTTCACACAGACAGATAGCACTGTTGCTCTTTCTCTTTCACACATACAGACAGTTAATAATGGTATAATTTTGAATCTTGTTGCAATTTCCATAGGAGTTGTAATTCAATAACCAGTTAAAGTGACTGAACCATTTTTTATGCACGTGTCGATTTACTTAACAATAGACATAGGATAAGCCGTTCGGGGCCAGCTTCAAGTCTACAGATACCTCAGTTGTCGGTCGGCTTCTAGCAGCAACACCAGAGCGAGCGGGAGCAACACCAGAGAGTGACAGAGATAACACTGTTGCTCTCTTTCACACAGACAGGCAGTTAATAATGGTACCTCAGCTGTCGGTCAGCTTCTAGGAGCAACACCAGAGCGAGCGGGTAGTCCTTCTTCTTGGCGGCCGCCCGCCCGCGCTCATGTAACGCTAGCCCAACCATCAGAGCTCGCCGCTCCGCAGCGGGCAGCTCCACTGTTTTACCCGACTGGTCTTCCAGCTAAAAAAATAGTCTAATAAATCCTAAGCAAACATTCACTGCAAAAGCTTATTAGCACTAGGAACGTACATCAGCCGGCCTAGCCAAGGTGACAATCGCTATCGCTACAAAGAAAAGTTCATCATCATTGCCAAAGTTACAGCTTCAGCCGGCCTAGCCAAGGTGACGATCGCTTTGGGTCTTTCTATCACTTTTTCATGATGATCCTTCCTTCCGGCCGATTTCGGCCATGGCGACCACTACGACTCCTAGTTTGCTCGGCGCTCGTGCGCCCGATGATGGCTGACGTAGCGCAACAATCGTAATTACTCCAAACTACTATCTACGCTCCCGCACGCGATCCGTTTCATCGCCAAACTTGAATTGTGCTAATTACCATACAGCGTTTCATTTATGACTATTCCGAATAGCGGTTTTCTCTGTTACCCGTTGTAGATAATTGCACTCAGCGTTGTACCTAGATTTACGAGTTTTAAAAACTGTATTATAATTCAATTTAAAAGTTTATAAAGGACAGGAGACAAGTTTCACGGGAATGGTATTAACAGCCTTTAAACTACTTTATCATTATACATAATGATAAAGTAGTTTAAAGGCTGTACACAATGCTGCATTGCAATGCGGCTGTATTGTACACAATGTACCTAGTAACGCACTCAAGTCGTAGTCTTCAAGGTTTGAAACATATCTAGATGGAAAAGAAATGGGCAGATGGCCCCATGAAAAAGTTATGATGGATCATAGCCGTGAAAACTACCGCAAATACCTTACCTTAATATACTCTTCATCCTCAAAATCATCAGCGTATTCTGAGAGCAGCATGGCGTCGTCGCGTGTAGACTTCATTTCCAAATACATCCGATCTTCCTTTTTTGCTTCCTCAGGGTTTACTACAGAAACAGACAATAAGCGTATGGGATAGACGATAACATTTTCATTTCTTTCAGAATGCCATAATAGTATGGCAAAAGCCCTGGCCCCTTTAACGGGTATAATGGTGTCAGCAACCATGCAAAATTGAACCCGACCGCTTTGAAATAAAGTTTATAATATTTGTGGGAGATATATTCCCGCTACCTCTTATAACGAACAAACTAGGTGTTGTAGTTAGTTGTGGTCTGTTGAATTGAATTACGGCCAAAATTTAGGAAAAAACGAAGATAAGTATTAAACCTTGTTAAAACCATAGTAGTCAGACACTGAAAAATACATTCATACCATCCCAGATAATTATAATTTTCATTTTTTCAGTGACAACCAAGACTCGCCACCACCACTAGTTCAGAGCGATATTGATTTATTGAACCGCACAGTACTACCAAAGTTGAGTTGTGTTTTATTTTTTTTGCAATTACTGAATGTTGGTTGTTACCGAATGATATTATTCACTTTTGAATAGACACCATTTGTGTGGAGGGTTGAAAGAGACATGGTACTCACCAGCCATTATTAGAGCCATGATTTGAACCCCGTTTTTGACTCCCTGATCCTCCAGACTTGGAGCTGGTTGTATAACTTTGCCATTATATATTAATTTCACCCTGGAAAAATACAATATGTCTGAAACTCACGCAAAACTTTCAACACATTTTGAAATTGACTCGCCATTATAATAAATGTAATAAAAATACAATTAGAATCATCAAAGATATGTGGCTTTCCAGAGAAGGGTCCTTATTATGCTTCATCTGCAATAAGGATGTTTCTATCAGAATTCCTGTTGGAATTTGAGATGGAAATGTCCTTATTGCACTTGAAGCATAAGGACCCTTCTGTCATGGAAAGCCACATATGTATATTTAATATAAAAATAAAAATAAAAAATAAAAATAAAAAGTCATTTATTGTCGCTAAACACAGTAACAAAATAAAACAAAAGGAAAAAGAAAAAGAAACAATAAGCACATAATTTTAAGTCCAATAGGGTTGCTGACTGTATAAATATATATATATGTTTAATTATAACTATGTAGAAGGAGGAGTTAATTTGAACGTGACGTCGTGCGTACGTTTCATATTACACTAGTATCTAACCGTTACGACAGTTCGAGAAAAAAAAAAAAAGAACTTGATTTGACCTGACAGTCAACCACCCTATAAGGGCAATAAGCATTAATTACAGCAGCAGTTACAGCAGCAGTAATATGTTAGACCTTACCGACTCTCACTAACATCCAATGCTTTAGCCACAGTCTCTATCAGCCCCTTGCCCACCGACTCTAGCGTCTGTTGTATCTTCAGCACCTGTGGCTTCTCTCCAGGCACGGTAGCCTTCACCCGGAGAGTAGCCAAACCCGTCTCCTTGAACTCAGAGTTAGCCTTGGACCGGTCAATGGAATGGAGCTGCAACTCATGCAGAGCATCCAAGACTTCATTGTCGGGGAGAGAGAGTTCGGTTGCAAACTTTTTGGAGAGGTCCTGTAATTTTTGTAAAATATAATGAGAGGGCACTCCAAAAAACTTGTCAAACCTCCGTGTGCTAGTAACCCTAGAAAATACTTCTTACCGAATTGTGTGGTAAATGTGTGGAACTCTCTACCAGAAACTGTTGTTAGTGCACCATCGGT
Organism: Cydia amplana; assembly: GCF_948474715.1. Lineage (NCBI taxonomy): Eukaryota > Metazoa > Arthropoda > Insecta > Lepidoptera > Tortricidae > Cydia > Cydia amplana. The sequence goes on along the minus strand of NC_086083.1, from coordinate 6,262,222 downwards.
CAACACTTTCAAAAATAGACTGGATGTAATTTTAGAACTTTAAAAAGTGCAAAATAAAATACAAGTGCTTCGATATACACACATCAGCTCCAAGAGCTGCTAGTGTATCAAATAAAATAATAATAAAATAAATAAATATAAATAGGTATAGCAACTTATTGTGTATGTTGCTATCAAGAAGTACAGAAGGACAAAGGAATTACTCTTGACGTAGAAGCGGTAGAAGTTATTTATTACAATTCATTTCAGAGTACTGGTTGTAATACTTCATGCTGTGTGTGTGTGTGTAAATAAAAAGTAATAGGTATATTATTAAAATAACATTTCTAATGAGATTACTCCAAACATAAAATAGTATTTAATATGAAATCCAAAATAGATTTTGACAACATTGCATCACAGTTTGAAAAACTGCTATATTTCTTATAATTTATTGAATAGGACAAATAGTTCACAGAAATGACGTCGCAATAATACGACACGCAGTTCTGTTAACCGCTCAAATAAAATCATTCAATTCGAAGAACAAAAAAAATGCAACAATTGTGTAAACACTGTAAACAAACAAAGAACTAACCTTTAAACTTTCCGAAATAGATTGATCGGGCAAGGTAAATGGTGACTCCCATAATTTTATTCTTTCTTCGTTCAGCTTTGCTCGCAATTTTATCAGCAAATCTTCGTGCTGCAGATTCGTTTCCATGTTTTAAAATAAAATTAGGACAAGAAATTGTATGATATCGATATCATATGAAGACGTGATGCGGTGAATGAATTGCTAAATTTGAAGCTGTGTTGATATTTTCGTTTCTCCGAAAAAGTTAGGAGGAAAATACAAAGGAAAACAATCATATAAATTGCATTGACAGATTAGAGACGTCCTTGCTTATTTTTTAAACTATGTTTGGATATGTAGATGATGGTTTGACCAACTATAAATATTGTTGCTTACAAATATTTATTTGTATTCCTTTATTCAATAAATATTAAAATATATTCAATAAATATTAGAAGGTACAGATGGTCAAGCAGATCTTGTCAGTAGAAAAAGGCGGCATATTTGAAAAATGTAGGCGCGAAGGGATATCGTCCCATAGAAAATTTGAATTTTCGCCTTTTTTTACTGACAAGATCTGCTTGACCAGCTATAAGTATGTAGTAGCACCATAGAGAAAAAAATACATAGAGTGCTCACTCCATACATCAGTTTTAGTAACAAAAAGACTATTAGCATCTAGCATCGAGTAGCGGAACTATTAGTACTGCTACTTGACAATAGATGGTAGCACCGACCGGAAAGTCTTATGCTGTTGAGATAAGACTTTCCGGTCGGTGCTACATCTATTGTCAAGTAGCAGTACTGATAGTTCCGCTACTCGATGCTAGATGTAAACACTGAAATTAATAGTCTGAACTGATGTATGGAGTGAGCACTCTTGTCTTTATTTCTCTATGGTAGCACTAATAATCATTTTTCCTTAAAAAAATAATTACCAATAAAATACATTGGCGTACAGAGGGGCTACCGCGAACCACGTACGACGTGTTGCATCTCTGTCGCACTTGTAATTTCGTACGTAAGTGTGACAGGGAGGCAACACGACGAACGTGGTTCGCGGTAGGCCCTCAGGAATCCGTGCGAGTTAATAATCTTTAAAAACGCGTTAGCGATGTCATGTTACAATGTTTATTTTGATATATGTTTTGGACAATGGACAGCTGTTTATATTTTGTTAGTGCCCATAGATGGCGGTAGTGGTACATTACTATCCAACTATTACCAGGCGTGTCTCCAAAGCGTGTCTCACTCCGCGATTTCGTCGCTTTGCTACAGGAGCTAAAAGTATATCCGTTCGGCCCCAATTATGGGGAAAGCCATAAGCCGCGCGTGGCGCTGTCGCCACCTAGCGGCCATATCTGTGCTGATCGTAACTAGGGTTACCAGATACAAATTTCGAATTTCCTGACATCCGAATATTTTTCCTGACTTTCATATTTTTCACGACGACGACTCTAGCCGTTAGCGATGGCCATCCGATTGAGCCGAGCCGCGCGCGTCATGTATATGTATGCTTGATTAATGATTTGTTAATTAATAATTATGAAGTTATTGGTAAGTTGAGTGTATCTCATTTATTATTTTTTTACAATGTTTTTGATTAATTGATTAATTTAAGTAAATAAAAAGGCACTTTATAATAAAGTTTATCAATTCAAAAAATTCCTGACATTTACGTGTTCCGTCCCCATTCCTGACAAAAGGCCAAAATTCCTGACATGTCAGGAAAATTCCTGTCATCTGGTAACCCTAATCGTAACAGACGCGTTTTGTTAGAGAGTGAGTCTTCTGTACTTAGTACTATTATTTATTCTGTGCTATTTCTTAGTGGCTCTCTAAGCTGGAGACCTCGCGAAAAGCTTCATAAGCTTAACAAATGTAAAAAATTGAGTAATTATCACAACGAACCAACTCACAACATAATGTGGTCTTAAGTTTGCCTTAAGTGCCATAGGTAGGTACTGCCATTAGACCTTACCAGCAACTTAAAGGACTTAACCCTTTATGCCCATTTCCATCATTTTGTGAACATTTTCCAAAAACCTAAACGATAGAAAAGTTTTCAATACAAAGACTATTTTTCGTCTGACACGTTCCTTCCTACTACGGTCATGTTACGATAGGTACGGTGTCACTACGGTGTAGTGAACAGATACCTCTAAAAACGTATAAATTTTAAAATGATAAGATCAAAATCAACAGCGATTGTAAGATGTTTTCATGGCTACTATTGTAGGGTCATTACCCCGGGTCACCCTCAGCCCTTAGCAACTGTAATTTATCCGTCCAATGGGGTCGAAAGTGTCGAAACAGCCTAAATAGTTTGTTCTTGGTCCGGACGGCCGTTTATGTGCATGGGGCATAAGGGGCATTCGATTGGAAGTTATTGGTTTTCAATTTTCATTATCCGAACACATCATGATTTATTAGCTCGTCCTGTACCCTTTTGGTTGAAACCAGACATTTTTATAGGTTTTTATTTATTTATGGATTTAAAAATTAAATGTGATGGTAGGCGAATAAATTGTCACTGACGAATTTCTCACTGCGAATCAATCTCACCTCTTGTCACTCATTTTTAATAACGATGGATCTTTCTTAAGACTATTTTTCGACTCGAAGTGGAAAGAGTGAAACAGAATGCCATTACAAAAACGATTAAGTTTAATGTTTGTGAATAAACTGCCACAACAGCTAAATTGTGTTATACCCCATTTCAAATGCCATGGCGGAATTCCACTTGAAACTGGACAAAGAGCAACATAATGTTGATCTATTGTTTAACAATTGCTTTACGAGCTCTTCTCTTCAAAGTCTCTTTTGTTGTCACTACTCGTAGGTATACATAGTTTACGCCTATGACCGTCTCAGGTGTAGTGTAGGTTAAGACTCGAGTCCTTTGAGCCCCCTGCTTTAAGACTCGACTCAGTTTTTCAGACTCTTATACTTAATTAAGACAAAACTCGAGTTCTTATCAACTTGTTAGAGACTTGAGTCCTTTTCGGAGAACTTACAAATACAAATACAATTACTTATTACAAAATTTACAAATAACTTCGAAATGCGTTGTCTTTACGTAAACTTCATGGATGTATGTATGTATCTTCATCTTCCTCGCGTTTTCCCGGAATTTTGGCACGGCTCATAGGAGCCTGGGGTCCGCTTTGCAACTAATCCCAGTAATTGGCGTGGGCACTAGTTTTTACGAAAGCGACTGCCATCTGACCTTCCAACCCAGAGGGTAAACTAGGCCCGTATTAGGATTAGTCCGGTTTCCTCACGATGTTTTCCTTCACCGAAAAGCGACTGGTAAATATCAAATGATATTTCGTACATAAGTTACACTAGTACATACAATTAACACCTATTTCCTTTACTGTTGTTTAGGTAAAACCTATAAAATTGTCGACTGAGCTTTATTCGGAGGCTCGAGTCCTTTTGAGTTGCGCTTAAAAAAGACTCGATAAAAGGACTCGACTCGGGACTTAAAAGACTGATAAGTTTTTTAAGCTCTGAGTCTCATTAAAAACAAGTCGAGTTCTTCAGTTCAGACTCAAATGACTAGAGTTCCTACCAACACTAGTCTCAAGTGGAATCCCGCCATGGCATTTAAAATGGGGTACCTATGCCTACCTACATAGCTTCATCTCAAATATTTGCACTCGGAAGTAATCCTTAAAGGCTTAGGTACATCAAGGGCGATCAGAGGACGCCGTAAATGTGTTAAATTATGTAGTCTCCACTCTCCAGTTTCCGTGAGGCTGACCCCTTAGCCCCTTACGACGAGATATTACCGCGATATCACATATCTTAGGGGTAATCTTATACCCGAAACCGCAAGAGTGACGCGGCCAAATAAATAGGAATGTTGCCTGTATTTCAAATTGTTTCACACCAGGCACTTTATTTCAAGAAAAGCATAGACTCACAGCACTTATGTTTTGGCACAATTTCTATTTAATAAAACAAATCAGATAGACCTTTAAAAGTTTAAAGTGTACGTATCTTGACCGTGACGATATATTATACATACTTACTACTATTTGCCGTGACGACACTTGTTCTTCTCATAAATACTCTGGCACAACCACTTACTCAGTAGAAAGAGGCGGCAAATTTAAAAAATGTAGGCGCGCAAAGTTAACTCTTTTTACAATGTTTGTTCAATAAGCACATTAAACAACACGAAATTTATCAATATGTAGGTATAGTCTGTCAGCCATTTCCGTCAGTACAAAAACCGGCCAAGTGCGAGTCGGACTCGCGCACGGAGGGTTCCGCACCATCAACAAAAAATAGAGCAAAACAAGCAAAAAACAAGCAAAAAAACGGTCACCCATCCAAGTAGGTACTGACCCCGCCCGACGTTGCTTAACTTCGGTCAAAAATCACGTTTGTTGTTGTATGGGAGCCCCACTTAAATCTTTATTTTATTCTGTTTTAGTAGGTATTTGTTGTTATAGCGGCAACAGAAATACATCATCTGTGAAAATTTCAACTGTCTAGCTATCACGGTTCGTGAGATACAGCCTGGTGACAGACGGACGGACGGACGGACGGACGGACAGCGGAGTCTTAGTAATAGGGTCCCGTTTTTACCCTTTGGGTACGGAACCCTAAAAACGGGAAATTTATAATTACCTAAAGCGAAGCGAAGGGTTATTTATTTATCGTCCGACAAAGTTGTTTGACAGACTGTATTTTGTAACATTTTTGTTGAGTTATTCGAGTTTAAAAACGTACAATTTTAACATTATTTTTCCCTAATGTAGGTAGGTACTTATATTAAAAACTTTTAGTGTTCCTTGTGTTATAACGAGTAAAATATGTAGTCAATCATATAGGTACAGTCAGCAGCAGAAATTGCTAAGCGGGTCGGTGTTCAAAATAATCTTGACGCAAGTAGGTATATTGTTAAGAGAATAAGATCGTGTCAAGGTAATTTTGAACACTGACTGTACTTAGGTTAAAGACTTTTGAGAAGAAAACAGTCAACTATATAACAACTTTATTCGCTTGATAAGAAAGTTGAAATCATAATGTCTGAGAACAGATTTATATCAAATAAATTCAAGGGTTATAAATGTTATTTATTGCGGTGCAGATTAGGGTCTCCAAATGTCCATATTAGCGTGTGTCCTTACTAGCCCAGATACAGCTAACCCAACGCCCACAGACTACCTACACAGACACCGCATTATGAAGCGTTTATAAAGAGCACAATTTTACTGGTAAAATGTTAAGATTTTAGCAGCACAACCTAGTTGTATTTTACAATTTACACCATTTTATACTATAATATCCAAGTAACCCCCCTAGGTAAAGCAAACATTTTTAACCGTGGCCGTGGGCCCAACTGAAATAAGCGGTCGCGTTTCTATACTAAATTAGTAAGTATAGAGGCTTCGTCAAAGTAAATTTTGTAGTCACAGTAAGTTTACTGCCATATTTCGACACAGGATTAAATCTTTTAGAATGCTATTTGTCTTTGATCCCTGTTCTTTTACTGATATGTGTCAGACGGTGTCGCCATCTACACGATATGGCGCCATCTTTTCGAGCATAATTTTTATTTTATTTTATTACGGAGGCACGTTTTTTTCTTAGACCTTATTTATCTTAAACGGAGCTATAGGTACGAGTATCAATTGGCCTTTGCGTCTATTGCAGACGATTTTTGGTGCAAATCGGAGAGACAATGACCTCTCCAGACTTAACACCGCCTGGGACGGAATTAAGGAAACGCAGGGATGCCCAGCACCTGCATTACTCGTACCCTCTCGGCTTCACTGTCTTAACCCACAGGAAAGGCGAGCCAATACGTGTGGAGGCAGGTCGGCTGCAGGAATCTGCCGCTTATTTCAGGTTGGACCCTACTCGCGCCTTACGGTAACTCCATACCGGGATTTAATTTTGGAGTATCCTTCTCCTAGATGGATTGCAAGCCAATGCTAAGAGGACGACCATCTCCCCTGTGGCGAAACAGCTTTTTGGTTCGTTTGTGGACTTATTCGCCTCGTACGACACGCTTATCCCATGTGAGGGTTGGCGCTATTCTAAAGCCGGCCACCACACGGCAAACGAGTACGACGAACGGGACGGGTACGAGTATATATCTTTGTTAAATGTGTATCTTGTGTGGTGACCTTATGTCTTATGTGCTCAGTCTAGTAGTTGAGGTGGTCTGTGCCAACGTCACATGTCAGCCATCTATCACGGTAGGTACGTAATTGCTGACCAGCGCACAGAATACATTATGCTAAAAGCAGAACCTCCACTGCAAATGTTCGCCCATAAAACAGCTTTTTCCTTACCTCTACCCTCCATAATCAAGGGCTTGTTAGACTTGACAGCTGTGAATAATCAATGGGGTTGGCCGGTCGAAGTATTTAGCAGATGGCGCCAGCATAGCTTGCCCTGCCAATCCCTAGAATTGTGTCAATTTTTTTTAATGCCCTGGATGCCAGCTCTTTAAGGTAAATCTCATAGAAAAAAGAGCAAGCTAATATGATGGCGCCATCTATGCAGTTAGAACAAAAATTTGACAGTTCCGAACAACTGACAGGCCGATACCGTCCTGCGGACTGTTAATCAGTGGGCCCCTTTAAATACAGGGTTCTTTTTGAGCCTGTATACAAAAATACAACATTCCATTTGAAGCAGCCGGAAAGTAATAAAACAATTTTAATTCGATATATAATTGTATTATTTGGAATTATACATAATTAAAATAATATTATCACAAATAGATTATATACAACTTGTACAAATTTAAAATGTATAAATAAGTAGTTCGTAGTAAGATGTGATAAGTTTAGTATAGACATAAGTACTTGTATACATGTCAGTGAACCGTGGCACTTTATAGTAATAATAAAATAGTATGTCTTTCCATTAAATGTGGAAATCCACGTTGCATAATCGTTCATTAGTAAGGATGGCTTATTAGGAACTAGATTATGAATCTCCGATTTACTAAAGAAATAACGGTAAATGGTCTATATATAAAAACCTTACCTATACTTAAAATTAAGGTGATACTTTACACCGACCGTGCACTTACGTAAAAATCTAAATCTAACAATTATATACATTCATCACAAACATTTATTATTTTATTTACATTCATTCTTATTTTATTTTGGAATAATTACCTATGTTATGAGTTACAATATTGAGTTACTAAAATTGGCGCAATAGTTAGGTACGGTCAAGAAATTACATTTCAGTACCATTTCGTGTCACAGTGACAATAGTATGAGGTTCCTAGCGACTTTCATATTGATTGTCACTGTGATACAGTACGAAATGGTACTGAAATTAAATTCTACGATTGTACCTAAAACAGTGTCGTCAAAAAATCACACTTTTCATAATTTATTTGGCCCTTTATGGGAAATTTAGAAATGTTGAGCTCGATTTGCTGAACATTATTTACAGACAGAGAACATTATTTTAACTATTTTAAGGCTGAAAGATATGGATTGGGTTGGAACGGTTCACAAATAGCTTCAGTTTATTTATAAAATGTTTATTTACGTTGACCTTAAACTAGATTTACATACTTATAAAAATTCTAAACGAAATTACCTAGTGCCCCATAAAATATCTCACGTTAGAAGTAAACTACATACTATAGTACATACATGTAACCGAAAAAGGACCGCGAATGTTTTATAGAGTCTGTGCGGAAAGAGAAGAGTCGTGAAATTTATGGGGTCCAATTCTGGTTAAACCTGCTTAAAAAATCTGTCGCGTCGTCACTTGTTTTTACCCGAGATCAGTTCATTTTTTCTGTTCGTAGTTGGTTAGGTTAGGGCAGCGGTCGGCAACATTTTAGCAGCCAAGGGCCACATAGAAGTTAACGAAGTTGACGCGGGCCGCACTTTGTTAATATTTATGACTTTATCAGACATTATCGTTTGTCAATATTACATACAAAGTAGCCAGGGAGGCTCGCGGACCGCAAGTGACAGGTTCACGGGCCGCATGCGGCCCGCGGGCCGCAGGTTGCCGACCGCTGGGTTAGGGGCGTTAGGGCATCCGCTAGCTGCGGGCGCACGCGCGCGGGCAGAATTGTAGGTAAAGTCTGCGCCAGATAGCGTTTCTCATAGGTACTATAGGTACTATCTTTCGTTAACCCGTGCACGGTGTAACCGTGCCAGCTAGCGGATACCCTCTTATTGGAAATGGGGCGTTAGGCACTGAAAGTGTTCAACTTTTTTTTAAGAACCAGATTGCTATAAATTTTACACTGTTAAAAACCTTTAAAATATACACGGTGCCTTTCAAAAACTGACGTCACTGTTTTTCTTAACATCGTTGACTAGTTGCCTGGTCTCTTTGCTGTTGTACGGGGAGGAATCGGCGCTGTTTAGAAGACAGGAGTCCTTGGTCTTGAAGTAGTTGACCTTCCATCTGTCGGTGGACGAAGTTTCGGTGTAGCTGGATCGCCGGAAGACTTTTTGGCTGATGCGGTTTCCCCTGTGGACAACATTTATTTGTATTATCCCGGCCACTTACTCGACGAAGCATGGGAAGTACTCGTAGCGAGGGGAGTAGGCAGAGACGTATTGTGGCCGCGCTACTCGTCATGCCACTGGTATTGCTACTCGTCATGCCCACAGCTCCCTGTTTTGTCGGTTTTTTGGCGCGAGTCAAAGGCGCGAGTGGAGCGTCGCGATCAATCGCAAATAACTTAATTTTAAGATAATAATTTGCATGCTGCCCTTGGCTAAAGATAATGTAAATAACTTAATTTTAAGATAAATATTTGCATGCTGCCTTTGGCTAAACATGTGATATGCCTGCTTATACTGATAATGTCAACGTAATGTACCATTAAGCATATAAATCATTCATTCATTCATTCACGAGTAGGGCAGTGTGTGGCCGGAGTGGGCAACATCGCGGCAGCGCGAGGAGCATAGTCTGGCCCTGGCCGAGGTTTAAATGTGTAAGTAGGTAGGTAGGTACAGTCAGCTGCAGAGAAAAGGTACCACCCATGCATACAAACTTCTATGCAGGGGTGGTACCTTTCTCTGCAGCTGACTGTACATGCCTGTTTGTGCCCCTATATGCAAAGTTCCCTTATTAATACCTAGGACTATTTCAGCATCGTAGGCAAACTTACTAACTGCTACGTTAACGCTACCGTCAGAATTTTTTAAGGTAAAGGTCAGCCGCCGCCCGCCGAAGCCGCGCGCGCGGCGAAGTCGGCCGCGTCAACAATTTTGGTAAATGTTTTCCTAAGCCAGGGAATTATAACGGCCCGCCGGCACGAAAAGTTGAAAATATCATTCACACCGCGAAGTTAACCAAGTGCAAAATGGAATTGTGGCTTGTTGCGGATATCGTTGTCCCGGGGGAAATGTTTAATAATACCCACCCACCTAAAATTCATTATTTTCGGACTATTACGCTTGACATTTGGCTATTGTGACTGAAATGCGAGGAAAGACGTCCGGCTAAATTAAAAAGTAAAGCGTTTGAAGAACCTGACACTGGCTACAGCTTTTTATACATATAAAAACTTTTGCTTTTTGAAAGTCACCCTGGCTATACGATCCCTTAAAGGTTCGCCTTCGTACTTGTTTGATGAATCTCTGCCAGGGGCCCGTTTCTCAAAAGCTTGTAACTTGTAATACAAGCGGATGTCACTTTTTGACAGCTTTTGTTAGAAAGGGACTTCCACTTGTATTACAAGTTACAAGCTTTTAAGAAACGGGCCCCAGGTCCTTACGTACTTACCTACATGTATTGATTATTACTGTTTCTTATTTAAGTACTTCACCAATCGATTAACAACATATTTATGTACCTATAGCCTGTCCGATTTTCTAAGATTACCTACGTTTGCCATAGTCTTTAGATGAATGTCGAAAACTATCACTAAAACGGGTCACTTCGAGAATTTACATAAAAACTGACCCGTTACCATTATTTTTGCACATTTATAGTTATATTTTTTTAGTAGAAAAGTAAATAGTGAGATGATGAATAGCATCAAACAAGCTTGTTGATTTAAGACGTTGCGAGATGTACTTTGAGATTTATATACTTATTTTTTTCAGTCCCTTGCCAAGAACAGGATAATGAGAAAAATGTTTAATAACTTGTGTTAAAAATGTAACAACCCACAAATTAAACTGAGGCAAGAACGCCTTCTGTTTTGCCTACCGGTAGGTATGTTAAAGGTATTATTTGTCCTGCAAGGGAGAATTCTCGAGAGTTATTAAGTATGCAAATAATCCCTTTATGACTTTATTAAGGTAGAGCAGGCTTATCTTGACTAGTCTGGGTATTATTTTTATTCGGGTGGACGAATTTGGAAAAATCTTTCTAATAGTCAATAGACAAATGGAGTCTGACGAGGTGGGATACGTCAGAGGTGTGGTTCACGGTGGCCTCCCGAATGCTGGAATGTTCTCGATAGTACTTGCTCTTGCGGAAAGAGAGTTTGTCTAGTAGCCAATAAGTAGGATAGGAACATACCGGTCTCGGCTTTGCGATTGGACTCTGACGAGGTGGGATCCGTCAGAGGTGTGGTTCACGGTGGTCTCCCGAATGCTGGAATGTTCTCGGTAGTACTTGCTCTTGCGGAAAGAGCGTTAGTCTAGTAGCCAATAAGTAGGAAAGGAACATACCTGTCTCGGCTTTGCGATCGGACTCTGACGAGGTGGGATCCGTCAGAAGTGTGGTTCACGGTGGTCTCCCGAATGCTGGAATGTTCTCGATAGTACTTGCTCTTGCGGAAAGAGAGTTTGTCTAGTAGCCAATAAGTAGGATAGGAACATACCTGTCTCGGCTTTGCGATCGGACTCTGACGAGGTGGGATCCGTCAGAGGTGTGGTTCACGGTGGTCTCCCGAATGCTGGAGTGTTCTCGGTAGTACTTGCTCTTGCGTCTCACACGCCCGAAGCATAGCGTTTCTTTAAACGCTATCCTGTACCTGAAAAACGGGGCTGGTTAGATTAACTTTTAATTGAAAAGCGTGATTATACTTGTAGATATAGAAATAATCCGGGACTAAATACTTCATTCCAAGAGTCAACACGATATACCGCCGCCAAAAAGCCGCTCTCATACAATCATAGTTACGTTCTCATGTTAAATAGACATGCTTAAATTACATGACATGAACATTTACATTAAAAATAATAAGTAAGCGGTTTTGACTTATTAATAATATTAGTGCTGGTAATTGCTATAACTGTTAAGCGCTGGTGGCCTAGCGGTAAGAGCGTGCGACTTTCAATCCGGAGGTCGCGGGTTCAAACCCGGCTCGTACCAATGAGTTTTTCGGAACTTATGTACGAAATATCATTCGATATTTACCAGTTGCTTTTCGGTGAAGGAAAACATCGTGAGGAAACCGGACTAATCCCAATAAGGTCCCCTCTGGGTTGGAAGGTCAGATGGCAGTCGCTTTCGTAAAAACTAGAGCCTACGTCAATTCTTGGGATTAGTTGTCAAGCGGACCCCAGGCTCCCTTGAGCCGTGGCAAATGCCGGGATAACGCGAGGAAGAAGAAGAATTGCTATAACTGTTCCAAATTTTAGCTATCTACGTCAAACGGTTTCTGAGAAAAACACATTTAACTGATTTGCAAGACCGATGATGTGATCCCATAAGTGTACCGCGAACAATGTTTGTGCGGTACCTACACTAAAAATGACTTATGAATGAATTTATAATTAATGACTTATGTATGACTTATCATATTATACGGTAAGTAAGTACTATAGTTTTCGACTTTCGTTGTTAAACATATGTTATACAAAAACATAGCGAGTAAAAGAGTTTTTCTACTCAGAGTTTATTTCTTTGTATCACAATTTCTAGCAGACAGCATATCGGCTGATTCTAATTAAAAATTAGCTCTAGACACGATATGGATGGGATATGTCAGTGTCAAAAGTTACGTTTTTGTTTGAAAAATAGAATCATACCGTTAGTGGTAGGGTCCCTCTCGAAACGCTCAAGATTCCACTTTTTCTTTGGAATCTTTCGCTTGCTCGGGTATCAATATTAGCACGAGGAGTTAAACAACAACTTTGCCTTCTTGTAAAACAAATAAATATTACGTCATCATAGGCCCGTAAGTGGGCTTCCTGGCCAAGGCAAGACGAAACTTAAGACAAACCACGGGCGGTAATTCGTAAAGCCCCAGATCGCATATTTATTAGCACAAATAACTGCGATCTGGAGCATTCACGAATTCACCTCCCTAGGTACCTATGTAATGTACTATTAACGTAGTAGAGTAAATTCACTCATTAAATTACATGAGCACGTAACTTAACGTTAATCGCATCAGGGAATACCACTTTAATAACTTGTTATCCTGTGTAATCGGAACGATGCTTCAACGCCTTACGCTTCTTGTTATCTATTTACCTTATATGTTGCTGCTTATATGCTGATACTTATTTATGTTGCAGTGTGAAATAGTTTATACGAAATATGCAGGTAGGTTATCTGTTAAAATAATAGTATGTAATATAGTAGTAGTAGTAGTAGTAATCACTTTATTGTACACAACACAGGTTTACATAATATTTACAAAAATAAAGATACAAAGGCGAACTAAAACAAACATGAAATAATAAAATTAATATTAAAGAATCATAAGATCACTAAATTATAGCATAATAAGTATTATAGTTATCTGAATCATTGTATAATGAATATTTCGGTTTAGTTCAAATTACCATAGAGTACCTACCTATATGTAATAGTAATAAGGTATGTCATTCCTCTGATCTATGAAGCCATAATTAAAAGATTAAAGTAGAAGAGTATAAAAATATAGGTACATTACCTACTAACCTCATTCTCACACGTCATTAATAGTCCTTATTTACCTCTTAATTTTGAAACGTAATGCCATCGGAGTAAGGTCCAAAGTCGTGCAAGTATTCATTACATTGACCGCACATCTATCATCTCGAGGATTAAGATAAACGGAACGGCAGGTCGTTTATAAAAATCGCGGTAACGGTTAGGTAATATGACGTCATAAAATGCCACGTAAGAAACTAAGGGCTCATTTAGACGGTCCGACAAGTCGTATGCGAGTTTCATTACATTGCGTTATCTGATCTTCGGCTGAATTGGATGTAACCTCAATGTAAATAAACAGAACTCGTGTGTGAGTTTTCACCAGGTTTGCACGTCTTCTTAAAGAAGCCCTAAAAATAAGTACTTATACTTTCACTACACCAGCTGGTATAGTTTGTAGCTTTCTTATAGAGCCCGAAGGCTAATCCTATTGTCTATTGTTAAGTAAAACCGCTCGTGCCACGTGCCACAACCAACTGCATAAAAAATCGGTACTTCGGTTACTGAGTGCCGGCGAGTCGAACGCTACAGAACCAGTCTAAAATGTGTCATCGAGATGCGTAGGTAACAAAGGCGCGTTATCGGAGAGCGCACCTACACTGGTTTTTTTGAGCGTTGGACTAGCCCGCGCTCAGGTGCCAAATAGAATAATTAGGACCCTTTTTTGCAGGTAAGTAGCACGTGCGGTTTTACTGAACAATAGACAATAGGATAAGCCTTCGGGCTCTACTAGAAAGCTACAAACTTTTTATAAAGGCTCTCTTCTCTTAATACTTCAAACACTGATGGAAAAGTTTTATTTTATTCACAAGAGTGGCAAAGTAATTAGATACAAATTTTGAGTTTTTCCTCATTTTTGCTGGTGGAATTGACTTTTAAGTGACGATATTGACTAATAAGAAAGTTAGGTTTTGATACGAGTGTTGATTTTAGCCCCAATCAATCAAAACATCTGTTATTAATCGCCTTCAATCACCTATCTCAATCGGGACGGTAAAAGGGTGCGCAAATCAAGAATGCTTAGCAAGCACATTTACCGACACCTATTTAACAAGCGTAGAAATGTGATTGATTAAATTTCAAGGGAAAAAATGTCTAGCGCCTTTAATTACGAAACTGAGCATGACAATCGCTTTAAGGTAGGTGGTTAACTAAAATCAATCGTGATTGTCAAGCGTCGTCGCGTCACGCTGGATCGTCTGAGCAGCGTTTAATAAATCGGTCAATTGGCTAGATGACAAGTTTTATTAAAGGTTCGATCAGGTTTATTTTGAGGATCAAATGTCTATTTGGGACTTGGGACCCATTGCATTAAACCACAGGCCACATAGCGGTTATAATGCGTAATTTTTGCACACATGGTATACGCAGAGTCAATCGATCAATCAAACTTGATTGCTTATTAATCAAACTTGATTACTTATTAATCAAACTTGATTGCTTATTAATCGATTAGAATGTCGAAAGGGCGCAGTGTTAATGACGCCAGATTTTATAGAACTATAGGATTATGATCATCATCATCATCCTATATGTATGGACAATTTTGATTATGACTTATGTTATGAGGCAAAGCGTTTACAAGCATGAGCTATTAGCTATTACAAGCTTGAGGTGGCCTGCGGCTGATATCTTTCTTATACCTTTAAACGAGCAATTCTTGTTTGTTTATTTAGATATTTCGAGGATCTCGGAAACGGCTCTAACGATGTCGATGAAATTTGCTATATGGGGGGTTTCGGGGGCAAAAAATCGATCTAGCTAGGTCTTATCTCTGAGAAAAGGCTCAATTTTGAGTTTTTATATGTTTTCCGAGCAAAGCTCGGTCTCACAGATTTTTAATGGCCTAACTTAATACGTGATCCACGCACTGCTCATTATATAGCATGCTAATTATGCTTGATTCTATTTATGGATCAATGTATTTCAAACTACCTGTAACTTTGAGCTAACTTTATTTCTTTTTATAATTATAGCTTTCCTCTTGTACGTTTCGGCAGGAAAGATTTTGGCAATGACGACGTTTCACCACATACCATCGCGTGGAAAGCATCACGTGATCACGTGTCATCTGTCATAGAAAAGTAAGTACCGGAAGTTCCGGCCCGGACACGGCCCGGTCTAACGTGAGTGATCACCCGGAAACATCGTGTATACCGATAGCGCCGCGTTTCCAGTAACAAAACACTATTAAAAAACAAGCAACAACGGTTGCACTCCGGGAGTGCCAATAGAAGTGAAAACTCACCTCACTATGTCACCGACGCCCGGTAACACGATACATACGTTTAGCGGAGGTAATCTTTTTATTTATTATATATTATTATCATTCTCAAATAAGATCACATTTTTTCATTGTTTATATAGGTACATACTGCCATGACAACGTCAAATTATTTGAACATAGGTAAAGAGTCTTGAAAAGGAGTCCGCAACATAAATGTCAAATAACATTGAGTTTTTCTTTATTGATTTAAATGCCATCTAAATTATGAGTGGCCATCTAAACCTTACGCCCCTTACGGTCAAGTGATCGCCTTACGCTGCCTCGAGTTTATCATTTTTTCCCCACCTCAAAAAGTGCCCAGCGCCGCTAAAGAAGTTTTCACTTCAAAAAAGACCATCAAAAGTTGCACTAGACCCACGTGATGGAGTGCCCAAACCCAACTCAACTCAACTAAACTTTACTGGAAAATCATTCATCCATCAATAGACAAGAACATCTAAGAGCATCGATCACAGAAAGACTCCGTAAAATCCAATTACGTAGGTACGAGTAAGGTACCCGGAGGCACTCGAGTTACTTACCTACGAAATAAGTCTGAACTAAGCTTATTAGGACCCTAATTGGTTTGGTTTTCGTTGCCCTTTATTGTAGGTACCCTTAAGAGCAATAAAATTGATAAAATCAGCTAAATAATGTAAATCATTTATTTACAAACAAGATATATACAGTGGTATTAATAAAATAAATTAATAACTAGCTTAAATCTAAAATAGGCCCATGAGGCACTTATACCAAGGATGCTGGCGACATTTCCTCGCTGTATCGCAATGCTGCAGTTAAATTGAATCAAAAACCTGTATTCAAAGATGATAAATATATCACGGATACCTATTAATTGTATAAAACAAAATTATGACTTAGTAGCGGCACTTGCACCATTTCACTAGCTCGGGGTTAACCGGTTAAACCCGGAGTTACCATGGTTACCAGTTTATCGGTTTAACCGCTTACGCCGTGGTTAGTGGGATGGTGCAAGTAGGCCTTCTAATAAAACGACTAAAACTAACTTACCTAGAAAAAAATAAAAAATCCTCTAACAAAATGTAAAGAATCAAAATTCGTACGGTAGGTACTTATACAAATTTAAAAAAGTTGGTAGGTAATAGTTAACAATACATTTTATATTATAATGAGTGCTTTATAGCCCTCACTTTTAGAGTTATTATTAACTCTAATTTGTTCAAGTTACGCAGCTTAAGGATTCAAGCGTGAAAACCTATTATACTAAGTAGGGCTTTGTTATTTGTAAGGCTGTATTTTGTTGATATATGGCCTTGCCTTCAGCTGTTCTAGAATTTAGAAAATACGTGCGATATTAAATTACGAAACTTGAAGGCCAATTCAAATCTACAATGTGACATCAAAATGATTTCGCAAGCATTTCGCTCGTACTTGTCTGTACTGACATCAATTCAGATATCATTTTAATGTCAAAATGTAAGTTTAAATTGGCCTCCTGTAATTATCCTAATAGAATTTCTGATGGAAAGGACATTCTTGCATTTGAAACATAAGGAGTAAGGACCCTTTCTGTATAGAAAGTCACAAATATACATTAAAATAATAAATAATATACCCTAGGACGGCGCGGCTAATAGGAATATTAAACATATAAATTTCCCTTTTTCATTAAGTTTAAGTATGTATATTGCAGGTGTCATTACTTTTTATCACGGCCGTATAGTAGTTTTAACCGTCTACGACTTCAAAGCTTGGCAAATCCTGAGAATTAGCGTAGGCACTAGTTTTTACGAAAGCGACTGCCATCTTCCAACCCAGAGGGGAAACTAGGCCTTGTTGGGATTAGTCCGGTTTCCTCACGATGTTTTCCTTCACAAAAAAGCGACTGGTAAATATCAAATGATATTTCGTACATAAGTTTCGAAAAACTCATTGGTACGAGCCCGGGTTTAAACCCGCGACCTCCCAACCTCACTCTTAAGGATATATTAAATAGATGAACTGGTAAATATCAAATGATATTTCGTACATAAGTTTCGAAAAACTCATTGGTAAGTAATTAGGTACGAGCCGGGGTTTGAACCCGCGACCTCCCAACCTCCCTCTTAAGGATATATCTGACACCGTAAGATTTTTAACTCGTTAGTTTACAATCTAACGTAGGTTAGGTTAGGTTAGTTTATAATCTCCCTGCCGTCAGTTTATAATTTAACTAGCGAGATTATAATCTGACGAGTGTTTACAATTTTACGGTGACGAATAGATATCACCTGTGGCCTAACTAATATCTCCTTTTTCCATAACAAAACCACAAGATGTTGCTCTCATAAATATTCTAATGTCTTTGGAAAGTTTCATTAAAGTTATACGTTAAGAATAATCCGGCTAATATTATTGGCGTAGGTTTTGGGGTGGTATTCCACCTGTCCAATATTTAATCAAATGGGCATTGCGTCTCACTCTCTCACTAAGTAAAATGTGCCCCTACGTTTGACTTTTTTCGATTTTTCCGAACCGATGTCATACAATATTTTAAATGCTCCTAATGCTTATATTAATTGAAAATTCGAAAAAATCAAACGTAGGGGCATAGCTGTGGTTGATTATACAACAAATTGTGTCAAAATATTTTCAATAATATTAATAACCAGAGAGGAAAATGAGGACAACGTTTGTATGAAAAGGCGATTTCGCTTGGGCCCTCCACTTTAGTTTTAAAGCGTTCGCTAACTTTTATTGTATTTTTACTGCTGATTGTAAATTTAGTGGTTGGTGCAACCGGCCCTTAGGATGTGTTCACAATGGGTTTGCATTCTGCAGCGAACTCACATTTGGCTCGCGGTCAAATGCATAATATATCTGCTGTAATATCAACTATCCTTAAGTATCTACTTAATAACACGGCGTGATAGCTACATGCTATTGGCATAGTCCCACCTATGAGAAATGCAAGTGGGGAAACAAAAAGCGTATTTGGGGTGCCAAAAATGTTAACTTTCGTTTCTAAAAGGAGGATAGGCAGATTTGTATGGACACTGGCCTATGAACCAATAAGAATAAGCGACATACCATTGGAAAGGTTTTTTTATATACTCCATTTTTTGTATGACGAAACTTGTCAAATCTCTGTTAAAAAAATGCCACAAAAAACATAAGAAACCGAATAAAAAACTAAAATATCGTGACACCAAATCCTTAATGATCTGCGACACAGGAATTTAGTAAGTATTGAAAAAAACTATACAGCACGTTTAAACTCACACTACCTTTTGCGGTGATAACTTTTTTCACACAAAGATTTGGGACTATCTGCCATAGTAAAAGTTTTAGAACTTATAGAATAAGCTATCCAGTGACATCGCTTGTCCTTATTGGTCAATAGGCCAGTCTGCCCACCCTCCTTTGAACTGAGCAATAATGAATTTGCCTCACTCAGCCGCTTTCATGCACACACCACAGGCAAGCGAAACAAGTTGAATTTTAACTTTTTTAATTCACAAATATTCAAATGTCGGTAGCGACCCCTTACTTTGCAAAATTTTGGGTTCCAGTATGAGGTTATTAGAGATACCTAACTTTGCACGTGGATCACGCAAAAACAGACTTTATGTCAAAGCCCTGAAGATCTATTATGAATTTATTTAGATTATCTTGCTATTATTTACTTAAATGTATTTCTGACGATCACAATATAGATTCTTATAAATTGACATTAATGTAATTTGTATTTAATTGTAATCATAAATGTAGTGAAATAAATAAATCTAATCTAATAATCTGATCAAACTACCTGCAATACTTTGTATACAGCTGAGATAGCTCGTGTCTTGAACTATGTGAAAGTCACAGGACCAAGTTGGACTGAGGAATATTTACAAAGGGCGTCCAATATAGGTTTCAAATTTGTTTGTGTAGTTTAGAGGCATTCACATGGGTTCAGGATTGAGGGCAGCAAATTGTAAAGGTATAATTTCAATTACGAGTGTCTAAATTAAACTTAAGCGTTTAACGTTTCTATTTAAAGTGTGCAGCGAAAGTGATGCCGTGCGGTCGAAACACTCCTCCATAAATGTATAATTGAATGAGGTAGGGCCAAAACACAATTACACGATGCGACGTCGTGTCGTGGCACGATGGTTCCATTTTTATCGCCTGTCACTATTTCACACTTTACATACCTGTTAGAACGTGAGAGATTTTTAGATAGAAATACGACCGTGCCACCACCGCTGTCGTGGAAATCTACGACGTAAACAGTAAAATATTATTTTTTCTCTGTGTCTCTCTCTTCTTTCTGCGACTTGTTAATAATATTTAGGAGCATCAGGATAAGAACACGTTTGTTGCGGTCCATATCTTTTGATTAACTACGATATTTTTTTACATTTCAACGTTATGGTATTGATGGAATTCAACACAATGTCGTACCGTAAATCGTACTACGATATGATATCGTGTCGTGAATCAATCAATTCACATCGTAGATTTCCGCGTGTCGTAACGTACTGACACGACGTCGCGTCGTGCCACGACACGCGTCGCATTGTGTAATTGTCTAGAAACCTTAGTCACTATTGTCACTAAGGCTTTGATAGAAGAAATAAGAAAATAATCCTCGTGGTAAATAGACCTACTTATCACTAATCATTATGAATGTTAAAAGACTTACCTATGACTCATGACATTGTACAGTATAGGGTTGACAGTGGCCGACACGTAGTACAGTCCGCCAGCCACGAAGAACAGGTATTCGTTGATGGTCGAGAAGTGGGGGGTGGCTTTCCCGTAGATGTAGAAAAGCCGTTGGAAGTGGAAGGGCGCCCAGCACACGAAGAACGCCACGACTACGGCGGCTGGAACAAACAGTTTTTGGTAAAGTAATTTTCATTTCTCATGCTCTGAAAGCAGGTCATTGTTGTTCTAAAAGGTGTGCAGAAAATGATACATTTCTGCACTAGAGCATTTAACTTTCCAAGTACGATTTTTTTCATTTTTCTAAAATAAGGAATTGAAATTTCGTTTTAAATGGATTTGTTATACAATTTTCATTCTGATTTTTTACTCCCCTTTCCATAAATAACGATTATTTTACCTAAATTGTTAATTGAAAGTACCCTCGAGAAACAGTATAAAATTGTATACTCAGTCATGTTTTTTAAAATCACATGCATTTTACTTTCCTCGTATTCGAAATGAAAAGTAGAGTATTTAACTCGGGTGAAAGGCATCATTTCAGCCTCGGACTATTGGCGTTCTCACTGCGTTCGAGCACCAAACTACCTCGGCAGAAATGAGTGCCTTTCACCCTTGGTTAACAATCTAGGTACTATTCACATTCATTGTCACAATGTGAAGTCGTGTCGTGGCATGATACGACGTCGTGTCGTGGCACGATGCGATGTCATGTTCGTGTTTTTACTCATACACCTTTTTCTAGTAAATAAGTACAACAATTGGCAAATTAAAGATTATTAATAATTAAGGGCTCGGGTTATTAAGTTATTTATTAATGACACTAAGACTGAAATTAAAATATTCTAAACACAAAGCGAGAGAAAACACTTCAGTAAGATTGCAAATAAATATGATGTGCTACGATGCCACGTGTACCTAGTACATAAATACACATACAGAACGTACGAGCACATTGCCAACAATAAAAAATGGGGAGACATATATCTTGAGCCAAATAAACCGAAGGATTTGCTCGCATACGATATTCTTTATTTCCATTCTGGCCGTGACAACGGTGGATAAAGAATGTTTAGGCACGTTTCAAGTCAGTACCTAAACCCATTTCCTACAATAAACATTTTTCTGAGAACTTTCCGATGTAATACTTCTTGTATTTCAATCTGGAAGGAATATGAATAAGTAATAAAAGGATGGGAAGAAATATTATTTTCATACTTAGTAATTTGTTTAAATCTGACTGAAAAAAGGAACTGTATTATGTACATTCTGTGTGTTGATTTAACTGAGTTTTGAACAAAGAGGAAGATTTCACTACGAATTTCGCAATAAGAAAATTTTATTACTATATAGTTATCTTTTCTTGAAAGCTTAGGCTGCGATTCCACCAGAGATGTGCGAGGATGCGTAGCGAAGGATGTGTTTGTTAACAACCAATAGAATCATTTCATTTGTTTTTCTCGCTCAGCATGCAGTGATTCTATTGGTGCTTAAAAACAAATCTCTCGCAACGCATTTTCGCACGTCTCTGGTGGAAACGCAGCCTCAGCCTCACCTAAGGAAAGGAAATGGGTGGACAATAAATCGCCGCCTTCAACTGTAGAGCCCGTACCATGAGTCACTGACAGTGTCAAAACTGACATTTACGCTATCGAGAACGTAATGTACTTCCTATACATATCGTTGGCACTAATATGCGAGTACGAGCGAGATGTATAGAAAGTAAATTACGTTCTCGACGGCGTTTATGTCAGTGACAAACTGATGGTAGCCGTACAGGTACCTACTCATGTCTTGATTGTAATTTCAAATGCACTCAAGTTTTTATTGCAATATCAAATTTAAATTTAAATTTTGAACGTTGAAAGAATAATATAGTAGGTACCTAATTCCCTAATTGGTTGAGTTGCTCTTTTGTATATTTTATTTAGTATTTTTTTACAGTAATAGTTTAAAATAGCTTCAAAAGGAAATTTCGCCAATCACAACCAAAAGTTTTACCCCTTTTAATTATTAAAAACGTACCTACGCCACTAATGAGGCCTTTGTGTTTGATATAAAAATGAAAGCTTCCATAAAGCTTTGCTTTTCTGACAATATTTCCGGAACTTTTTGGGTGAAAGCTAAACTTTTTTCAGGACACTGTCGTTACTTTACTTGTCTTAAAAATAAATTTGCACAAAGAAACCTGGGCAAACATTGGGGGTTTATAAAAGCAATTTAAAAAATCAAAGCAGCCAAGCAAAATATAAATAGTCCGTGCAAAAGAGAATATTGATGTACTTAAGGTTGTAGGAATTTGATCCCTTACGTGAGAAAGCCCTGAAGGTAAATACCATGTAAATACCAGATTTACTCTGACAAATTCTCCAACAAAATACGGTAGGTATAGTCAATAGGTTACATGACTAATTTTTTTTCATGGTATCAATCGATCGGGTTTGTTTTTAGGATCAAATGTCTATATGGGACCCATTGCATTAAAGTAACACAAAAGTCAGAAATTGTAGTCAAAGTGCGACAGTCGCACTTCACTCGCGAAACGCCCTATACAAAACGGCCAGAGGCCGTGACGTCATCGCCCATCTTGTAGTATGGACAAAACAAGAAAATTGCGTTTTTGTCGGTGAAATATTGCGTTTATGTATATAGTTGCAATACAATATTTTTTTGGATGAAATGTAAGGAATCGAATGGTACCCTTACTTTGATCGTTTTTGGAAGTTAAAAAAAACTTAAATTTTGAAACTTTCAGGTCCTGTAATTTTGTAATTTTGCAATATTTTATTTTAATATCCACATTATTGTGATAAATTGCTCGCTTGCTATCTATTTTACTAGATTTTGTTATAAAATTGTCTCATCATCCCTATTGCCCCGGTGATATTTTATTATGTATTTTGATCTTTTTGATTCCCTTTGTTTGACATTAAGTTATTAGTCATAGTGTATTGTTTGTCATATTATCATTAGTCCTAAATTTTCCTAAGGTTATCCTATAGATAGGTTAGTTGAGGTTTGTTTTATGCCAATCCTGAAAAGTTACGCGTTTCTAAACCAAACAAATTATGACTAACGAAAATGCATTATGGCAAACAATACATTATGACTTAAAACTTTTTGGGAAACAATAGAAACCCATATTTTTAACCAACGAAAAAAACGGAGGAGGTTCTCAGTCGACACGTATACATATATATTTTTTTATGTATGACCACGCATAACTTTTTACAGAGTAGTTCGATTTTGATAATTATTTTTTTACTGGAAAGGGTCTACCCTGAAGTTAGTCCCATATAAATTTGGAAAAAAAATCCAACCTTAAGGGTAGGAAAATAGGGGATGATTGATTCTTCACTCACCGATTGTAACGTGTGACCACGCATAACTTTTTACAGAGTAGGTAGTCCGATTTTTTTCATTCATGTGTCGCGCTCTTAACAATGCGTTAAAGCTAAAAATGGAAAAATAAAAACTTTTTACAAAAAAAATAAAACCGACTTCAAAAAGGATGAAATAAAATATTATCCTTTTTGAAGTCTATGCGTTACCAACTGATATGTTTGAAGTGGGTGCCAGGCCAAGTAGTAACAATACCAGTCAAAAGTAATCAGCTTTATGGCTATAAATCCCATTTTGACTGGTATTGTTACTACTTGGCTTGGCACCGACTTCAAACATATCAGTTGGTAACGCATAGACTTCAAAAAGGATAATATTTTATTTCATCCTTTTTGAAATCGTTTTTTTTTTATTGATACCTACGTAAGAACGTAGGAGAGACTACAAGTTAGTAAATGATCTACACATGGACCAACTCTATTCCTCTTCGTGACAACGCTTATACATAGGTAGGCCATGCTTTAGCTATTCTTACAAGCTTTTATTTTTTTAGTAGCGACCCGCCCCGGCTTCGCACGGGTTAACAAATTATACATAAACCTTCCTCTTGAATCACTCTATCCATTACAAAAATCCGTTGCGTTGTTTTAAAGATTAAACATACATAGGGACAGACAGATAGCGGGAAGCGACTTTGTTTTATACTATGTAGTGACTTGGCTTGCCCTGTCAGGGAGTGGACTTTCTTTCTTTCTTTCTATTTTATTCTGCGGCAAAATAATTATAAGTCACCTCGAATTAACACGAAAGTGTTAACCCGTTTAACAGTTATAAACAAAGTTCCATAAGAAAATTATCTTCAAAGCTGGGGGTTCAAATTGGCGTCTAGAGAATCACTGGAACGACAAGAACTGCTTTGAACACTTGACAAAAGTTAATAACAATAACAAGCTTGTTATTTCCTTTGTAATTAATTAAATTTTGTCGAAATTGGTTTAGAGGTTTAAGAATGACTCACGCTACACCGGGCCGTGTCCGTTCCGGAGCTTCCGGGGCGTTCTTTTCTATGGAAAGCGTCACGTGATCACCTGTCATCTGTCATAGTCGTAGCGATCGAAACGCAACTGCCACTGTCGCACTAATATGGAAGAGTGATAGAGAGACACAAAGCGATTCGATGGCGAAGCGATAGCTATTGTCACCTTGGCTAGGCCGCCAGTGCCGGCTGTACACACTCGTCGAGAGTTTCGTCAAACAACCTACCCAATCGGAGAAGGAAGCCACTGGGTCCCTGACTTACCGCGAACACCGAAATCCGCAAATTTCGGGCATTTTTGTCTTTAACTCCATTTAAGTCGCGGTTATATCCCAGTATGTACACTGTACAGTCACCCGACATGACAGTAACAGGTACGTGTCAGTACTGTCACCGTGACCCGACACGACACTAATAGGTACAGTCACCTGCAATAATATGTTACACAATGAAGGCCGCAAAAATATCTGACAAGATCTTATTTGTAGAGCCATAAACGCGTGTCGCATATTTTTGCGGCCTTCAAAGAGTACAAGAGCAGAATGTACACATTTAGTGTAAACATTCGTTCTCGGCCTGTCTCGGGGTCTCTCGACGAGTGTGTACAGTAGGCATTAAGGATTCCGTTGTTGGCGTTATTCAGGAACGGAACCCTATAGTACTACATTGTGCAACGTGGTGGGCAAGTGAAATATTGTACGAGAGTCTATATATATAATAATCTATAGTCTATATATATGATAATTAAAGACTCGAGTAACAATATTTTTACCCCCGATGTTACACACAATGTTTTTCATTACACTTGCGAAGAAAAAACTAAATTTAAAATGAAATCATTCTTAAATACGGTGACATTTCAAACATTCGTCGGCCATATTGTTTTGTTTTGGCAGGTTAGGATTCGAAGGCACAGACCCATCCGAATTCAGCCATAATTGAAAATTGTGTAAAAATAATTTAAATGGCTATTAAATAATCAAAATAAATATTTTTAAACCTACACATAAAAAATAATTTATAAACGTCAGTATTTTCAATGTAAAACCCATTTAAAACTACATACTTTGTTCGTATGATTTATAGTGTGTCAAAGGTCTGTTTGATTTCAAACATATACAGAGAGAATCATACTATCTTTGTCTAACACTAGTACTAGCACCCAAAAGAAAGGATGAGTATAGTTTTTTTGTTCCTATTTACTGACAAGATTTGGTTGACCCAGTATAGTGACATAATTAAAAAAAAAAGCTATAACTTTTTTTTTCAGAATCCATAACTCCCGCGGGAACAATATAGGCCTTTGTCCTTCAGTACATTACACCTGCATGAAATAAGACCTTTTTCGAGCAAGTGTGATGAAAACATACAAAATCCATGCACCTTTTATAAAAACCTCAAAAAAGTCTGACCGCGACCAAATAAAATTGAATTAGTTATCCGTTCACAAACAACCGAGCCAAATAAATACCATTGTGATTGCGGTTTGTTTTCGAACTAACTGATTAAATTAAAGTTTCTTTGTACTTGAGCGTTGTAGCAATGTTTCACAAAGTTAAATACTTTTGTGGTAAGTTACGTAAATAAATTAAAGTCATTCAAATTAAATAAACGAAAACTGTAGGATCCAGCCTAAAAAAATCTAATTTTAAGTAATATTTGTTTAAATCAATACGATACATTCATGATGAAATTCGCAAATTGCGGGGATCTTTCTCTTTCACTCCAATAATGAAGGCGTAATTAGAGTGACAGAGAAAGATGCCCGCAAATTAAGAACTTCGATTTTCGCGGTTAAAGCCCTGTTGTAAATTTTATAACACGCTAATGAGGGGAAAATATCTATATAAACAGCTCTGCAAGTATCACGTTTCCGAAAATCTGTTCTAAAGTTAGCTCGTGATGATGATTTATGCAAACCGATCTAAGAGACAAGAACTAATAGCAAGATAAGGAAGCCTGTACCAACTCAGTTCGACCGCAAGGCACTTACTAATAAACCAACTATTACCATAGAGAAATATATTAAGACAAGAGTGCTCACTCCATACATCAGTTAGACTATTAATTTCAGTGTCTACATCTACCATCGAGTAGCGAAACTATCAGTACTGGTACTTGACAATAGATGTAGCAGGTAGCACCGACCGGAAAGTCTTATGCTGTTGAGATAAGACTTTCCGGTCGGTGCTACATCTATTGTCAAGTAGCAGTACTGATAGTTCCGCTACTCGATGCTAGATGCTAATAGTCTTTTTGGTACTAAAACTGATGTATAGAGTGAGCAATCTATGTATTTTTTTCTCTATGCTATTACCAACTGTTGACAAATTTCTCAACTATTGCGAAGTCTCACCCACGATGGTTAAATTAGACCAATATTGATCAATTTCGTCCTTTGACTTCGGATGCAAGTAGGTACATTAGATGGAATAGTTTGGGGCATTGAGTAATGTTTTCGCATTTATTTGAGGTCAGATAATGTATCCTTTTTACGAAGTACGGCTATGGAATAAATTCCCCCGCTCGGGGCCATTGAGGTATACAAGAGACGACATCTCGAACAAAATGTTTCCGCACCTCAGAGAAGTGCATGCACTTCTTTGATTTTAGTACGTCACCGACCATTGACGAGATGTACAGAAAATTAAATAAATTTAAAAAATTAAAAAGTGTTAAAAAGTTGCAACAATAGCACAAGAAAATATAATAAAAGGGATGGAATAACATTTCACCGGTAAGCAATGGAATAACTGTTGATTTACTATTATTTAGTTTTCAAAGTAAATGTTTGGTCGTAGAAAAAGTATTATATGCAACGTTGTTTAACTGAGTCCAAAAATACTCGTGGCGTCTTTATTAACAATTTTCGGCTTCGCATGCATGCATGCACTTCTCTGAGGTACGGAAACATTTTGTTCGAGATGTCGTCTCTTGTTATATACCTCAATGCTCGGGGCTATCTCGAGGGAGTACACAGGGTTATAAAAACAAGTGTAGTATTTTGACAGTTAACGGGCAATGGCGTAGAGTTGCAAGCGTCCATACACAGAAAAAAATAGGCCAAGAGCATTTCGGGCCATGCTCAGTGTAGGGTTTCGTAGTTACCATTCTCTCAGGATAGGCGAACGGGCCTATTAGTAATTATGATGTACATTACGCTTGTAAGGGAGTACCTTCAGAGCGCTTTATGCGTCTTTTTACAAAGAAAAGAAGACTTTTTGCAATAACTCAAAAACGCCTGGACCGATCATGTTCGCTATAGTTTTCAGTGAAAGCATTTATTAAGCTTTTGTTTTACGAACAAACTTTTACTATAAAGGGTGTTTCCTGTAACAGGAGCAATAAATTAAACTGTAGGATGTACTCCTCAAACTGACCAACATTTGTTCAGCAACTTTTGAAAATACAGTAGAGTCCGATTAGTACGACTTCGCATATAACAACCAACCGCTTATAGCGACGTAAGTATAGGCACTTGTTTGGTTTTAGTATGAGCTACTATGAAAGTACAACCGTTTATTACGACTCCGCTTATAACGACCGACCGCTTTTAACGACGGAAATTGACTCAAAATCCGTCCCTCGAGTCCGGTTACAACGACGAGCGACGTAGTTTTTACAAATAAATAGGTAGTTGGTAAGAAGCTTACTCCGTCCCGCGCACCTAACTCCCCTCCCCCTTTTGCGTATACGCAGCAAGATGAAATAGTCATGTGACTTTTCGTAATCTTGCAAACTAAATAAAACCCGATTCCCATTATTCAATCGAGCTTAAACCTCACATACATAATTATGTACATAAGTTGGTTCAATGCAATATTTTGGTAGGTACCTTCGAGCTGATCTGATGATGGACACAGGAGATGGCCATAGGAACTGTGTGATAAAACAACGTCAGATCCCCAAGAATTACGACTTTTTATTTTACGGGATCCGAGTAATTTGCGGATGACGAGTGAGTTGACTACGCGTACCTTGAAAAGTGTGGCTTCTTCTAAACACACAAGTCAAGTAAAACTAACGTAAATAAATATTTTAAAGGAAATGTTTTTTTTTCTTTGATTTTCGCATAAGTATTAATAAATACAAATGGACGTAATTATTTTGATTAAAAAAATATATTAAAATTGGCAGTTCGTTTTGTACGACGTCCGGTTAGTACGACGGAATATCAGCGGTCCCTTGGGCGTCGTTATAACCGGACTCTACTGTAACTCATGTTTTGATTTTTATTACACTTTAAAGTTTATTCTAAGACGCAATGTGTTGCAAATTTTGTTATGTTTAAAGCGTGACAAGCAACGTCAAACACACTGATGTCAGCGTACATTGAAGGCAATATTTATTTTGTATGAAAAAGAGGAAGTCTAAAGGATTCATAATTTTTAAAAGTTGCTGATCAAATGTTGGTCAGTTTGAGGAGTACAGCCTTCAGTTTAATTTATTGCTCCTGTTACAGGAAGCACCCTGTATAAGCAGTGGCGTAGCTAGAGGATATGGCGCCCGGGGCAGGCACCAAATTTGCGCCCCCCCCCCCCCTCAAAAAATGAACTAACGAAACGGTTACTTTTTAGGGTTCCGTACCCAAAGGGTAAAAACGGGACCACTACTATTACTAAGACTCCGCTGTCCGTCCGTCCGTCCGTCTGTCACCAGGCTGTATCTCATGAACCGTGATAGCTAGACAGTTGAAGTTTTCACAGATGATGTATTTCTCTTGCCGCTATTACAACAAATACTAAAAACAGAATAAAATAAAGATTTAAGTGGGGCTCCCATACAACAAACGTGATTTTTGACCGAAGTTAAGCAACGTCGGGCGGGGTCAGTACTTGGATGGGTGACCGTTTTTTTGCTTGTTTTGCTCTATTTTTTGTTGATGGTGCGGAACCCTCCGTGCGCGAGTCCGACTCGCACTTGGCCGGTTTTTACTTATTAAAGTTTACTTTTGATTTAGACAAATAAGTGTTTTTTTAGTCCATCGGTGGCTAACAAGCTTACGACTCACCTGATGGTAAGCGGTCACCTCATCCTATGGACGTCTACACTCCAGGGGCGTTACATGCGCGTTGCCGACCATTTTAAAACTTATACACTTCTTTTTTGGAGATTTCCTTAGACTTGAAGATTCAATATCGCTTGTAAGTTTGGGATCGTAGACTTCATAGCGCGCTTTTGGACTGATTTGAAGGGACCAAGGTGGCATCTAGGTGCAGAGATTCTTAGCTTATGGTCAGAGACCAGGGTGGGACAACTGCCCCACCTTGCCTCACCGTGGGTACGCCTATGGATCTGTCTGCCCCAGAGTAAAGTATCGCCTCCCTTTATTGAGCACACCGAGTTTTTTGGATACGAGCGCAGCCTACCCAGCAAGGTGGCTACGAAATTATTGGAGGTCACTGATGGAGATGTCAACACCGAGGCTCCCAATACTCCCTGACATGGGAAGGGTTGTGCCACTTGTGCCTTGAAAATGAGGTTTTCTTAGCGGTAAACGCGCAAAATTGAGCCTTGGTGGGATTGAATTGGACTAAATTCTCCCGATCCCACACCGAAACTCTGGATAGAATGCTCTCAATACCTGACACAGGTTTTTCACGGCATTCTAGTATCACAGAACGAGCGATGTTGGCACGGCATGTGTTATACAGGTTGGTCCAAACCTTGCCGTCCAAAAAATTTTTTTAGATTCCTCACGCTGTGGGCTATCAGAATATGTATGTTAGCCGACTTTTCGTAGTTTTCGAATTATGATTTTTATTTTTATTACTTTTAACTTTTGTTGAGAAATTTCGGGGTGAAGCAATTATTTATTTAAAAAAAACTATTGAACTTTTTTGAATATTTCTTTTTGTAACATAATCCTTCACAAACGGCGCAGTTGCTAAAAAAAATCAGCATCCTCACTTGGCTGAGTTGGGAAAAAAAGACAAACTTTTACGTTCAAGCATGTCAAGCTTAGATGTTGCCCTTACCTAAATAAATAAAAAATACAAGCAATTTCAAGGACTTTTGGTTATTTTAGAAACTGCTAGACCCTACGTTTTTTTAAAAGGTCAAAAAAGTGATACTTAATAGTCATAATTTGTTAGAGTCGCCGGTCAAAGGAACTGAGGTGGAAAGCTTCCAAATTAGTAATTCATTACAAAAATCCTCTTTTGTTATTTCTACTATTATTTTATGAGGTCACTTCCCCATCGCTATTTCATGTTATCAGTGCAAATACCACGAACAATTATTAGGAGGCATAAAAGCAACGCAAAGCTTCACCCCGGAATTTCTTAACAAAAGTTAAAAGTTAAACTACGAAAAATCGGCTAACATACATGGGGTATATTCTGATAACCAACGACTAGGATTCTAAAAAAATGTTTTGGACGTCAAGGTTTGGACCACCCTGTATACAGGGTGGCTAAAAAATAACTGCATTTCCGTTGCCCCCTGGTCTCATAGTAAAAATTGCTCAGTATAATCCCGAAACCTCCCTAGGTCGCGAAAAAAAAATTTGACTGTTTCCTACACTTTGGCTGGTCCATTTTCTATGGGAGGTCTTTTGCCCATTTTGGCGCCCCCCCTTGGACGGCGCCCGGGGCACGTGCCCCCCCCCCCAGCCCCCCCCTAGTTACGCCACTGTGTATAAGTGCCAAGTTTTAGTTCACTTGAGATCCGACCACACCTCAGCGGTGGGGTGAGAAACCGACGCAGCCATCACAGCCGCAACGAGGATAAAGCCGCTCATACCCTCCAGAATTTAGGGTATCGTATGAAACCCACACACACGTCCGCAAATAAATTACACGTGTCTGTCTAAATACTCCAAATTAACCCTCCGTATGCCCTTGTCAAAAATTTGCTAATGAATTAATAATTACAAGACAAATAGTCTGGGACGTATCCGGGACCGGCACACGAAAGGTTGAGGCCGAAAACGTACCGATACAAATAATGCAAACAAACTTTCAAGGATTCTGAACTTTTTATTTGAAGAAATTGTGATTCGCAAACAGAAATAAACTTGTTCACAAAATGGAGGCTTAAGTAAATGTTGATGTCCTCTGGGGGCCTAGCCAAGGCGACATTGTAAATCGACAAACGTCAAACAAAATATAATATATATCGGGATGACAGATTCTACGAAAAGTCACGTGACTATTTCCATAAATTATTTAAGTGTCAATTGGCGTTTTCTTTCAACGATTGTCATTTTGGGCCCCGGTACTGGCAGCTTCCTTGTACAGTCACCTGCAATAATCTATCTAATCTAATACCTTTAAACGAGCAATTCTAGTTTATTCCATAGAGGAATACATGGCATCTTTTGACCGAGGTAGGTGACATATTATAATATAGGTTTAGTTTTTTGCATGCCAGATGCTGGTGAAATATGTGTTACTTAGGTATAGGTACCATTGTTTGACCATCTTTTGTACCATATTTCATGCAAAATAAAGTTATTTGTATTTATTTACCTAAATATAAGATATTTCGGGGATCTCGGAAACGGCTCTAACGATTTCGATAAAATTTACTACATGGGAGTTTTCGGGGGCGAAAAATCGATCTAGCTAGGTCTGATGTCTGGGAAAACGCGCATTTTTGAGTTTTTATGTTTTCCGAGCAAAGCTCAGTCTCTCAGATATTATGTTATACACAACGAAGGCCGCAAAAATAACTGACACGATCTTATTTATAGAGCCATAAGAGCGTGTCACATATTTATGCGGCCTTCGAAGATATAACATATTATTGCAGGTGACTGTACCACAAATCACGCAAGAATAGTTTTCGTCCACCAAATGACCACCTTTGCATACGAGAGATAATAACCGAGAATATATAGTCGTTTGCTACGGTCGGACTATACAGCCCTCCATTAGTTCATTTGTGTTTTATAATTTTCTTAAGACTAAGGGCTCATTAAGACGGTGCGAGACTGGCATGCGAGTTCCATTACATTGCGTCATTTGATCGGTCGGCTGAATTGATGTCACCTCAATGGTCCGCAATGTAACTAAAATCGTATACAAGTTCGCGCGCCGTCTATATGAGCCCTAACTACGTCAAAATAACAGACTAAGACAAACTGTTAATAGCTATTTGAGGCTTGTAGCGCGTTCATGAATAACACAATTTATCAAGTTTCGTTGGACTTACTTTATACAAATACAAATACAAATAATTTATTGAGAAAAGTATAGTACAGTGGTTGCTCTTAAAGACTAAGAATTAATAAAGACAAGTGATTTACAAATGCCTGAACTAGGATTCCCTGTGTTTCAGGCAGCGAAGGACAATATTAACTATTTATTAATTATTCACTTAATTATAAACTATAAGTAGTACACAATATAAGTCTTATTACCTAAACAAAAAGTAGGTTCTTAAGTATTAAATATCAGAATACAGTAGGCAGTAGGTAATCATTTTACGACTATTAGTAAGTTCTCTGTATCATCGTACATCGTACGTCATTTTTTGAAAGGCGCGTCGTAGAGTATTCTTGCAACAAGCATAGCTAAGTGGGTATAAGTCTAGTGTTGCATTTAACCTGTTGTACAAAAATGGGCCCAAAAAGACAAAGAATCTAGATGAAAATACGTATTTTCTTTGTACGGTTTGCATGCATATAATATCTTTGCGCCTTTTATTTCTATAATCAGTGTTGAAAGGAGTTCTGGCGTGCTGCTTTAGTACTGTGCTTAATATATATAATTGACGAACAGTTAGTACTTCACATGATTTATAAAGGAGGTCAGTAGGGTATAGGAATGGGCGGGAAGTGGCTACCTTTAATAAGGCTCTTTGAGCTCTTTCTAGGGTTAGTAGTGTAGTTTTAGCTGTGCCACCCCAAGACGAGATGCAGTAAGTTAGTATCGATTGACATAGCGCAAAGTATACTTGTTTGATTAAATTTGAATCAGCGATTGAACGAAGTTTTTTAAATATAAACATTAACTTTCGAACTCTATTGCACAATGCTTCAATGTGATATTTAAAAGAGAGGGTTTCGTCTATCATGACTCCCAAATACTTGATTTTGTCAGTAATAGCTAAAGATTGACATGAGCAGAGATTATTCGAGTTTTCCTTACAGTTATGTGCGTAAAGTTTGAGGTTGTTATAGTTGTTAAGTTCTTGAGCTCAAACCCGCCCTAATCTGTTAAACAAAAGGTAGGCTGTACCTAGATATTGGGATTATTCCCACTAGTTACCACCAAGTTGTTACCAGTGGTAACTACTGGGAATTTTTTTCCCACCTTTTACCACTGGTAACTACTGGGAAAAATTATTCCCAGTAGTGACCACCAACGATTTTGAATTAATACCTAATAAAATCACTTGAAAAATAATCTGAATGGATTATTACATTTATCCTTACATATATTACGTGTATGTGAGGTGTGCAATAAAGAGTTTTGTATTGTATTGTATATTATAGTTTTTGTACTAGTACCGGTTTTAAACTGTTTCAATAATTTTGGTCACTTTTAAGGCAGTTTACTAAAACACTAATCGACTTATAATTATCTATTAAATCACTCTATATTTATACTATACTATTTATACTGTTTTTATTAGTATTTAACTCTAACAAAATTTTGGTGGTGGGAATAATTTTTCCCAGTAGTTACCAGTTGTAAAAGGTGGTAAAAAATTCCCAGTAGTTAAAACTTGGTGGTAACTAGTGGGAATAACCCAGATATTGTTTCCTTTATGTAGTGGTTACTACTGCTACTGTTAATTAATAATGCCATTGTTGCTTTGGCACATTGTTTCTACTATATGGTCTCTATTGTTTCCCAAAAACTTTTAAGTCATAATGTATTGTTTGCCCCCATTTCCGCTAGTCATAATTCATTTGTTTCAGAAACGCATCACTTTTCAGGATTGCCATAAAACAAACCTAACCTAACCTATCTATAGGGTAACCTTACGAAAATCCTGAAATGTTAACGGTTTCAGTTTTATGACTAATGATAATATGACAAACAATATGACGCAGACGCAGACGTTTCTGCTTAATACAAAATTAATTTATTATGGGATAGCGCATCATGGTGAATTTCCAATATGATTTGGAACTTTGGTAGCCGTTTAAGAAGTGTAGTACTCTTGCGGTAGATGTCGCTATGAGCCTCCCTAGGGCTCATAATATGGTGGAAATATTCGCTGAATTGGGTACGGTCTTGGTAGCTCAGATGGAAGAGCACTGTACTAGTGATCCAGTGGTCGTGGGTTCAATTCCCACCCAAGACAGTGAATTTTTCCACTTTTAATTTATTTCGAAACTTAACAGCATCGTTCGCAGACATTTCTGCTTAATACAAAATTAATGTAATACATTATGACTTAAAACTTTATGGGAAACAAAGGGACCTCTCTACTATACCTAACAGTCAGTGCCGGCCCGAGGCCTTGATCAGGGTAGAGCGAAATCGGGTTTTGGCGCCCTTCGTTGAAGTTTTCAAACGTATTTTCTACCCTCTCCCCCCCCCCGCCACACTCGCGTCTTTTAAAGCTTTTTTTTCTCATTTGCCATTTTGGCGCCCCCTTTGCCATCCGGCGCCTAGAGCGGCCGCTCCACTCGCTCTACCCTAGATCCGGCCCTGCCTAGATAAATACTGACCTAGCATCCTGATGATGGTCTTCCTGGACTGCGCTTGCCTGGCCTCCCCGTGCACGCTGCCATTGACGCCATTGAGCGTGCCGGGGCTCCCGGAGTTGCTGCACGACGATCTGTCGATAGAAAATTGCTTTAATTAGAAAATAAGAACTGAGGTGTTCGGGAAGGGCATTGAACTGTTATTACTACGTATAGAACCGGCACAGAGAACCAGTATTTTGCGCCATGAGTCGTTGCCAGGCGACACCAACTGGACCTGGCGTGAATCTCGTCGCGACCAAAACTTCGTAAGCGCCGTGAAATTAATGGCACTTACGACGTTTTGGTCGCGTGGTTGACGCCCCGCTCCCCTCGCCTACAAGTTGCGATTGCGACACTTTCATTGTTTTGTATGGCGTCGAAAATATGAGGATGAAGTAGAAAATATCTGGGAGACCAAGCTTTGCTCGGAAAACATATAAAAACTCATAATGCGCGTTTTCCCAGAGATAAGACCTAGCTAGATCGATTTTTCGCCCTCGAAAACCCCCATGTAACAAATTTTATCGAAATCCGAGTCCGATTCCGAGATCCCCGAAATATATACATAAATAAATATATATACAAGAAATGCTCTTTTAAAGGTAAAAAGATTTTAATATAAGTTATTGCACTTTACGTTAGGAGGGCAGAATAGCTATAAGCGAGTTTTTCCACAAGTAGGTTACGAGTTTTCTACGAATTGTCTGTGCGAAAAATTTAATTTTCTCGCCGGCGGCGGTGTGAATACTTGAATAGTCGGCGTGTATTCCTTTTAATTTCAAATATGTGCCTTATGCACTGTTTAAATTTCATTTCTAACGTGTTCTGTATATCATGGATATTTTGTCCAAAATCTAAAAGATATGCAATGGTAATAAAGCAAAAATTTCATTGTAAAATCACAGTCATAATATATATAGTCCTCCTCATCGTTTTCGATGACGGCGACCCTAAATAAATATTATGGAAGTTGTCCCGGAATCCAGGACAATTTACACAATTCGATAAGGTCACTGCGGGCAAGACCGGCATACTTTATTTTTTTTCTACTTTGGAGTGATCTAGTTGCGTTAATTATTCACCTACGTTACCGTTTGTAATCGCATACGACGTAGAATTTAATAATTAATAGTTTAGCCATAGTGACAGATCGTTTTAATCATAAATTAAGCAAAAACATTTGTATTTTTAAAAAATCGGCGAGTAGACGGACTTCCCTTGTAGTTTAAGGGAAGTCCGTCTAGTAATGATATCAGCCAATCTATGGGTGCGTATATGTTCGTAGTCGAATTCCTAAAAAGAAGGAATCAAGACAATGAAAAGTGTACTTTCAACTTGTTAATATAGGGTTCTGGTTCGAAATAAACGCCATTTTTCTAATATAAAGGCAAAGTATAATATAAAGGCATATACTACGAAAATGGGGTGGTAAACCTTTTATGGCTAATAATTACACGTAATCATTTTTTGGATTTCCGAAATAAAAGACCAATAGACATTTTAAAATGTACTTTATTCGTTTCTTTTAATTTACTGAGATGAAAATTTAGGAAACTAACATCATGCGTAATGTCAGGAGGATTTGTCGATACCTTATCAAATCGTTATAATATTAAAATCGCAAAAACAGTTGGTAATCTCTGATTTAACGAAAGTCCGGCATATGACGGACTTGCCTTGTAAATAATAGACGGACTTTCAAACTTAGTCAAATTTTAATGTGATAAATGGTGGAACGTATAATTACAAAACTAAGCCAAATTATGATATTTTAAACACAGAATAAAGATAACTGGTTCTTATGCTATTTACGTAGGTACTTTCTGATGCACAATCTTTTCAAAAACTATTTTTAATAAATTTTTTTCGAACGGCTGTCGAACTATGACTTCGAGTTCAAAACACGAAGTGACTTATTTAGGCGGATTGCTCTGAAATTGGTTGTCACAGCGCCATGTGTTTTAGAGTGAGGGAACTAACGCGCAAAACTGATTAATCGACTAGACTCCAAAGCGGCATACGCCTTCAAATTCAAAAGTTATAACGTGTTGACGGACTTGCCCTGTAGACGGTCTTGCCCGCAGTGACCTTAGCTAAAATACGGGAGCAACGAAAAAGCCGGCATTCACACAGAGCATTTTACTGACAACTAAAAAACAAAAGTATTTTATAAAAAACGTCACAAATATTAATAGACAAAAAGGTATAATCATATAAAACCTACTTCGTCCTCGACAGAAGTTGTCTAGCGTCACTAGCGTGAGCGCTAATGTGGCTGGCCAGGCCGAACTTTATTCATACCTAATCATAAGTAAACAAAAGACAACGAAAAACAAGTCGAATACTTATAAAATCGTCCACGACCCTGGTATTAAAAAATATTCGGCAAGAAGCTCACAAAGTTTTAGGAGTCGGTAAACATATTTCAGGAAGTAAACAACGTAAATAATAAACAGGGTGCGTAGCCAACGTGCCAATCGTTAACGCTCCGTAGCGAACGAAACGCAACTGTCACTGTCGCACTGGAAGAGCGATGGAGAGATGATTACGCTACGATACGAAGCGTTAACGAATGGCACGTTGGCTAAGCACCCTGAACCATCTAAGAAAGGACACGAGCGCAAAGGAAACTTAAGTCATAAAATCTCTAAGGTTATAAGGTTTTTATGTAAATCCTCCGTCAGTAGATGAACAATTTTCATAAGTAAATAAATAATTATATATTTCTCACTGCTGTAAAGACATTTATACTTTATACCAAAACAGCTTTTTCTCGCAATTTGTTTTCAGTTCTTTTATTAAAAGACTCATTTTCCAACGTCAGTTTACTTGAAATAAACTAGCTAATTAAAAAATGTATTGAATTTGCTTGTGCAATTATTTTTAAGACTGTTAAAGACCCGTTTATCTACGGTTATATTTTACGTCGGAAGATTTTGCTTTTTGACTACTTTAGTATTTTTAAAAGAGCGCCTATTTCCGTTGCCTCAACATCTCTGTAAATTACCTTTAATAATAGAGATGGAAGTTAAAAAAAACCTCAGCTGCATAACATAATATATTATTCAGAGAAATAATAAAGGAATTAGTAACCTTCGTCCAAGGTCCGTAAATATTGACGCGTTTTAATTATTTTCAGGGCGCAGCAAAAAAAACCTTGATTTTTAATATAAGTAAGTACGGGCTCGTTTGTTAGCGATGTTGGTTTGTGAGACAGAACATTACGGCCCAAAAAATCTGTAATAGAGTATTATACTGCATTTAAAATAAATTATTTCACACCATGCATGAAAAGTTCTAAAAAAGAAACTGATTTGACTAGTAGGAAATACCCTATGATCTGGATGCAACGGGCATTAGTACCTAATGAACTTTAAATGGCCGTCACAGTAGATCAATGCTTGGTCGATGCGGCACTCAAAGGCCCAATACCACCCGAATAAGTGGTTTGTGAGTGACATAAGGTAAGGTGGGGTAAGACGAACATGGTTTATTTTGCTCGGGGCAGACAGTATGAGGGTCACTCTGTAGTATAGCTGTGTCCCTACTTAAGTAATAAAACTTACAAGTGTATCTTGGGCCTGACGTGGATAGGTAACAATGTGTTACCTACTGCTGGCTTTGAGACATGTCAAACTTCAAGCCAAGGTGAGCCAATGATGAAGTAATACATGTTGTGTTTGAAAGTGACGTTTATGAGAATTATATGAGATATGTGTTGAAATGATAGAGGGCGTAGCCAAGGTGACGTCACTCGTTTCCAATGTTTTTACCGATGTTGTGCTTTTTCACCGAAGTTAATATAGTCATTATTAAAAACTGTCAACCTAAATAAAGGTAATTCCGGAATTCCGGTACCGAGGGCCAATATCGTATTTAAATACTCGGTCTGTTCGGAAAAAGAAGAGTCGTGGAATGTATTGGGCCTCATTCCCTACATTCCACGACTCTTCTCTTTCCGCACAGACAATTAAGAATCATACGATATTAGATGCCCTATTCAAATCGCACTAAAAAGTACCGGACCATGTAAATGCGCCCATATGTGACGTTATCCATGAAAAGTGACCTTATTGTCGATGGCGCTTACGCCATTATTAACGATGCTCTGATATAAATACAATGTCGCGCGACGCTGTGCGGCGTAAGCGCCATCGACAATAAGGTCCCTTTTCATAGATAATGCCTCATATAATCCACAGATGAAGATGCATTCGATCCATCACGTCCACAGCTAATAGTAACATTAACACCGCGGAGTGCTATTGACAACTGGACTAGATGGCGCTGCACGGCTTACAATTTGCGGTAACGAGATGTCAAGCGCTAATAGCGTAGGAAATAGGAAATTAGTGCTTTGCGCTAAGACGAAACACACTGCCGTATTCAAACTTCAAGATATTCACAAGAGACGACAAGTACTAGATCCATTCTAGATACGTTATAGTTACGTTATGGTCCTTGGTTATAGTGTAGATTTCAACTAGTTCTCTTTTGCAGCGCAATTCGAGCAACCAATGTCACTTTACGTTAGACAGAGTTAGATATCTATTAGATGTGAATTGGATCTCTAAGCCATATCTTGTGGAAATCGTTCAAGAGTATCTCCAGAATCGCGCAAATGTCAAATTCGACAGGTTAGACCTTAAGGTCTAAAAAAAAATACGCCAAGATACGATAACGATATGTTTAAACATGTCTAAAAGATATATCTAACAGATGTCTATTTCAAAATTCGAATCGGGCCGACACTGTCATCCAGCTTAGAGCATTTAGTAACTGGAGATGCCTTGTCTGTCATTTTATGTACAAAACAATCTGCCGATTTTTGCGGGGTAGGGGCACGTCAAAAAAGTTTGTACAATTGTGCAAGGTTTTCGGCAGAGGGGTACGCTCTTATTAAATGCTAGAATTTAACATAGGTAATAGGGTACTTTCCTACCAGTAAAATCCGAACTGTCAAATCGATTAGCCACTATGAAATCGTCAGGTGACAAGCAAAAGTCACTAAGTACCTCCACAAGTTCATAGCCATAGTGAACCATATTAGTACGAAAAGAAGGTTGATTTTTGTTTAAATATTTTATAGTAATTAGTGACTTTTGCTTGTCACCTGGCGAAATTTATATGAAAACTGCACAAGTGACGTCACGGTCAAGTCACCTACATTTTTGATCTAAGCGTAGCGAACAGTCGAACACGAACACCACAGACGATGTATCGATAAGTAGGTACCTATAATTTAGGAGTATGTAGGTTGACGCTGCAGGCATTACTCACGACAAATTCAGATGTTTTTGGCATCATAAAGGTTAAGGGTGCTTGCTACATATATATTTCAGTCTATGGTAAATATATATTTGGCAATACCTAAGTTTACAATCACCGAGATAATTATTACCTAAGTCTCCTGGACAATATTTTTTACGTATAATTCGAAGATGGAGTCAAGTTAGAGGGGGTACCGCGAAAACCGAAATTCGCAAATTGCGGGGATCTTTGGATCTTTATTCTCTTTTACTCCAATGAAGGTGTAATTAGAGTGACAGAGAATAATGCCCGCAATTTGCGAACTTCGATTTTCGCGGTTATACTCGTATACCTAGAAAATAAATGATCGTACGTTGTGGCACGCGTAAGGGACAGAATCAATTAATCAAGTTCTCACCTATGGCTCAATTTTACTTATTACGTGACGGAAGGTGACGTGCCTATAATATATTATGGCAGTAGGTCACAGCATTACCAACCCACTATTTAATGAGAAGTAGGTGATATTACAAAATTTTAAATGAGGCAAAATGGCGAATTGAAAGTGTAGTTGAGCGGAAATATCGTCATTAATTTCAAAAGTACTAGCTACTTTAGGACCACGTTAAATTTTCGTGCCAATTGCTACGTCAAGTATGGAGCTTATAGGGATAATTTATGTATGCAAAGTTTGTGCAAAGTTAGCGCGGTGAGAATCACAAATAACTAAAATGGCTGTAATTTTTTGAATGGTTGAGATATTTCCTCATTTAGGTTGCTTTATCCATACTCGGACGAAAAACGAGAAAATAAACGATTTAGAATTATAATCTGTAGGTAAAGTGGTGACTCGTTTTCGCCATGAGTTCGAGTCTCGAGGATGTGAAAAGCGGCGCGCCCCGCTCACGTCGCGCCCGGAGAACGCGCCTGTGTGACGAAGCCTTCAGATATTCTGCTGAGTACTTACATCATAAATTAACATACGAAATAATAAGCAGACGTACCCCATGACGTACCTAATGCGAAGGCCCATGCGCACATACAGCCCCAGTATGATGAAGGCTGGCAGTATGAAGAAGAGAAGACTGCTCAGCTCACACAAGTACCAAAAAAGTTTGTACAATTGTGCAAGGTTTTCGGCAGAGGGGTACGCTCTTATTAAATGCTAGAATTTAACATAGGTAATAGGGTACTTTCCTACCAGTAAAATCCGAACTGTCAAATCGATTAGCCACTATGAAATCGTCAGGTGACAAGCAAAAGTCACTAAGTACCTCCACAAGTTCATAGCCATAGTGAACCATATTAGTACGAAAAGAAGGTTGATTTTTGTTTAAATATTTTATAGTAATTAGTGACTTTTGCTTGTCACCTGGCGAAATTTATATGAAAACTGCACAAGTGACGTCACGGTCAAGTCACCTACATTTTTGATCTAAGCGTAGCGAACAGTCGAACACGAACACCACAGACGATGTATCGATAAGTAGGTACCTATAATTTAGGAGTATGTAGGTTGACGCT
This sequence comes from Cydia amplana, assembly GCF_948474715.1. NCBI lineage: Eukaryota > Metazoa > Arthropoda > Insecta > Lepidoptera > Tortricidae > Cydia > Cydia amplana. The sequence continues at coordinate 6,220,080 of NC_086083.1, read as the reverse complement.
GCAGGCATTACTCACGACAAATTCAGATGTTTTTGGCATCATAAAGGTTAAGGGTGCTTGCTACATATATATTTCAGTCTATGGTAAATATATATTTGGCAATACCTAAGTTTACAATCACCGAGATAATTATTACCTAAGTCTCCTGGACAATATTTTTTACGTATAATTCGAAGATGGAGTCAAGTTAGAGGGGGTACCGCGAAAACCGAAATTCGCAAATTGCGGGGATCTTTGGATCTTTATTCTCTTTTACTCCAATGAAGGTGTAATTAGAGTGACAGAGAATAATGCCCGCAATTTGCGAACTTCGATTTTCGCGGTTATACTCGTATACCTAGAAAATAAATGATCGTACGTTGTGGCACGCGTAAGGGACAGAATCAATTAATCAAGTTCTCACCTATGGCTCAATTTTACTTATTACGTGACGGAAGGTGACGTGCCTATAATATATTATGGCAGTAGGTCACAGCATTACCAACCCACTATTTAATGAGAAGTAGGTGATATTACAAAATTTTAAATGAGGCAAAATGGCGAATTGAAAGTGTAGTTGAGCGGAAATATCGTCATTAATTTCAAAAGTACTAGCTACTTTAGGACCACGTTAAATTTTCGTGCCAATTGCTACGTCAAGTATGGAGCTTATAGGGATAATTTATGTATGCAAAGTTTGTGCAAAGTTAGCGCGGTGAGAATCACAAATAACTAAAATGGCTGTAATTTTTTGAATGGTTGAGATATTTCCTCATTTAGGTTGCTTTATCCATACTCGGACGAAAAACGAGAAAATAAACGATTTAGAATTATAATCTGTAGGTAAAGTGGTGACTCGTTTTCGCCATGAGTTCGAGTCTCGAGGATGTGAAAAGCGGCGCGCCCCGCTCACGTCGCGCCCGGAGAACGCGCCTGTGTGACGAAGCCTTCAGATATTCTGCTGAGTACTTACATCATAAATTAACATACGAAATAATAAGCAGACGTACCCCATGACGTACCTAATGCGAAGGCCCATGCGCACATACAGCCCCAGTATGATGAAGGCTGGCAGTATGAAGAAGAGAAGACTGCTCAGCTCACACAAGTACCAGGAGGGCATGGTCAGCATGGCACAGAATGCTGACTCCCTGGATAGGTTGCCGGAGCCTGGAACAATACAAAATAAAGTCAGATGAATGTCAGTTTTATTTCTAGGGCCTTCTAAGTTAAAGTTCTAAGTTACAATAGTCTGGTTAAGATTTTAGATAATAGGTATACTTAATGTTTATAGGTTAAGTAACTTCTTTTTTTTAATATTCTGTGTTCTGTATTCGCTGTTGTGGCAATAAATACATCTTCTTCTTCTTCTTCTTCAAAAGTAAAAAAAGATATGGCCGTTTAATGCCGCAATAAACGTATATTTTCGACACTCTCAAGGGAATCAAAATTTACAAGGCACTTCCCGTTGACCTAGAATTATGAAATTTGGCGAGTAATATCGTCTCACATTATAAGTACAGGGAAAAATTTCAAATCAATAAACTTGTAAAAAATAAAAAATATGTTACATTTGTACCGAACCCTCCGTGGGCGAATCCGACTCGCACTTGTCCGGTGTTTTGTTCTTTAGAAGATTGAATAAGGAATTATGTGTTTTATCTAATTGGGGCAAGCGATGACAAGCCGAGATTTTAATTTAAAGCTTCTTAAGATGCAGGGGTAAATAATGTGAAAAATTAGGGCAAACAATTTTGTCAAAAGATCAAAAGATTAATTTAATTATTTATTTTACAAAAGGTTTCAAAGTTATCTTTCATCTTTAGCTTAGATGACTATCTTTCGCTAAGAAATATAAATAGACATTGACAATTTTTTGACAAAAAGAACCGACTTTACAAAACAGTGTCAACATTAAAATGATGATTCCTCTTCACCAAAAAATGGTGCTTTCCGAAAGCATTATGCACGAGTTACCTACTACATAAACAAAATATTAAATTACAAACGTCAGTATTTTAAAAGTAAAACTCATAATACTTACTGCTGTGTGCTTGGTTCCTATATGTTAGTGACATAAATAAAAAACTTAAATAACTCCCTATAGGGAATATAGCTTATCTTACTCCCTAGGGGGTAGCTTTTATTTCACAATCCATCCGCGGGAACAAATACTTATAGACATTTTACCCACAGAACAAGTTAGAAATGTTAGAATGGCGATGTGAGCAGGGTACGGTACGTGTCGCCGCCGGTTTTGAGCAAGCGCTCGCATGCTACTCGCCCGCGCTGACCGAAAAACGAAGTAAACATGCCTTTTGCGCCACAATAGCACAGTATACTAAGAACAGTAGTGAATCTAAGGCCGCTCGGCAAGTTATTTACCTACTCTTGCGTTGGCGCTTAGGGTCGTCACTTTTATTTTTAGTTAAATATTATTTGCGTATTATGAGTAGCACTAGGTTTCTATTTATATAATATAATGAAATGTTCTATCAATTCATAAATGAGGTATAAATTAAGGCCGGTAAGACCAGGTAAATGCGAGCGTACTCGAATGCGCGTGATCACAGTCGCGGTACGGCCCACACTGCCGCCACCGTATTCCCCTGTATATTATGCGAATGTGTGCGTGGCAGCGCGTGCGTACACGGCGCCCGGCGCGCACGCACACATTCAAGCCGGCAGCGGCACATTTATATGAAGATTCACTACTGTTCTTGTACTGTGACAATAGCCTTCAGATTAAGAAGCCAGACATCAAATTTGTCTAAAGGAGGCGTATCCATTCACCACGCACACAAGTTTTTACTACCGTTGCGCGAGTGTTAGTAAATGTGGAGAGGAACGAGCGGCGACACCGGTTCCAATAGGTACTAACTGCGCGCGATAGCCATTCTAACCCCTTTAATATGTTCTGTGCCTTTACCCTTTAGTACACCTGCATGAAATAAGATCTTTTTGTGATATAAGTGATGAAATAGTACCTACATTACGATACAAGTGCGAAAATTAGGACATTCTATAGCAACTCGTGTCGATTTTAAAACACTCTCTTCGGTCGTGTTTCAATTTATCGCCACTCGTTGCGAATTACCTTTTCGCACGTGTATTGTAGGTACAACGTTTTTCAGTACATACATATGGCCCTTTAAATTTTCGGCATAGGCACGTATTGTGCTAATTACCGCACTAGGGCGGTAAAGTAGCACCATATGTACTGTAAAAGGAATTTTACTAATCGGTCCAGCGAAATACCTACAGGGCTTCTTATAAGAATGGAAAATAAGCTAACAAAGAACAATAAAGATTTCGAGAAATGGAGAACCTCCCTCTTTTTGAACTAGGTTAAAAATGTTAAAATCCTAACTGACGGGTTTGATAGGCAAGTCTTGATTTATTACTAATAAATCAAGACTACTATTTTTTACTACTAATAAATCAAGATAATAACTTATTAGCTTCACCACATAATCGCCTTAGAGTAAGCTCTCAATAGAGGATTTGTCAGATTATATAGTCAGATAGATGTTAGGTATTAAGTAAATCATTAGATAAAATTAAATGGATTGCCATAATATTTCAAATACAAAAGGGTATCTCGACCTACAATTTTCTAGGCCTATTTTGAAGTTTTGACGCAAATTTCATATCAGTGGTCCACATAACTCCACCCTTTATACGCTTCCCTACACTTTCCACTTTCAAACAGATTAATTGTTTAGAGTCCCCAGCAATTTCACCTTCCCATACAAACGGAATTTAGTTCTCATTTTAAAACTACGTGTTGGATTGAAATTAAACTTTGCACATACAATGGCATGAGGTATATCTAGTCCTGTAATTAGTTTATATAGCTCTAGTTTATAAAACAAACCAAATACCTAGAGCAAAAACAAGTTTTGTATGAGAAACTCAAATTGTATTGGCTGTATTTTTTAAATATTGTATCTCAAGCTACATAAACTAATTACAGGACTAGATAATTATAACTTATCCCATTGTTAGTGCCGTCACCTGCAATAATATATGTATTACTTTTTGAAGGCCGCAAAAATATGTGACACGCTCTTATGGCTCTACAAATAAGATCGTGTCAGATATTATTGAGGCCTTCGTTGTGTAACATATTATTGCAGACCGTGGGCGTTTTTTTTTAAAGTTGTCCCCTACACTTTTTTTTTCAAATTTTTGGATTTTTATGTTATTTCTACTCAGAATCACAAGCGCTTTCTATCCTAATACGAGAAAAAAAGTGTCCTAAGGTTTTTATTTCCATTCCGTCACCATTTTTCATAGACTTTGTATGGCGGTCGCGGAATGGAAAGACCGAAAAATGTATGGAAATTTTGGGACACTTTCTTTCTCCTATTAGGATAGAAAGAGCTTGTGATTCTGAGTAGAAATAACATAAAAAATCCCAAATTTGAAAAAAAAAGTGTAGGGGACAACTTTAAAAAAAACGCCCAGGTGACTAAGTTTCAGAGCAGTTTAGCTAGTTGTTTTAAAATGAGAGCGTATCTACAGTACATTTGTATGGAGAACCGATGCTGAGGGCTCTTAAGCACGACCTCGATAAAATTATACACAAAATTGGCGGTTCAGTCAATAAAATTTATGCCCCTACTACCCAGTGAGTACCCAGTCATTTGGATAGTGGGAATTAAGGAAAAGTAGGGATGTCCAAGCAAACTTACCATGAGAACCAAATAACGGACTCTCTAAACAGATATTACGAATTTTCAACACATTTGTGGTATTTATATGTGGTTTGTGTGTGGTATATTCTATTCTATAGAAATCCATTGTGAAATGATTAACATTGAGTAAGAATATGTCAATTTTAAATGTACATTCACATACAATTAATAAAGGTTTTGAGTACCTAAATATTTTTTTCACCTCAGCAGCTCGAACAAGTGAGACTGAGTGAGACAAAATGAGCAAAATGCGATTTTGCTCACTGTTTTTAAGTAGCAAAGTACCCTTGTTCGAGCTGCTGAGGTGAAAATTTAATTGTTGGTATATTATAAGAAAACATGAGTGAATAGAGGTAAGTGATGAAGAAGCAATACATTTTTCGGGTTCTCTAATATGTTCTCACTGCCGAGGTGAAAAATGTTGTGTACTACACGAGATCAAAGTTATTTACATCTCGTGCGCTTTTGAGTCCCTTACTACGCTCAAGATTCTAAATTAGATTCACGCGGTACGCTCGTGAATCTATTATAGAATCTTTCGCTTGCACGGGACTCAAAATAAGCACTCGAAGAAATATCAAACTTTGATCTCTTGTTGTACAAATAACTATTTTTTTATGAATACTTAATTTAACATTAGTTTATTATTTTAATAGTTATTTTATATACAATTAAAACTTTTGTAAATTCTTAGCTAGAATCTTTTTAAGGTGTCCGAATGTTAACGTAAAACAGTTATTCATAAAAAAATGAGATCTTTAAAAAGGGTGAAAAGCGATGTGTTGGGTTGATTGCTTTATAAATTTCACGTTCGTAAAACTGATTACGAAATATCATGCCGGCCTTAATGATATCATCCGTCGGGCCTTAGCCAGTGCGGGTGCACCGGCCGTTTTGGAACCGACCGGCCTCGCCCGCGATGACGGTAAGAGGCCCGACGGTATGACCCTCGTGCCATGGAAGATGGGTCGGCCGCTGGTTTGGGACGCAACCTGTGCTGATACCCTAGCGCTGTCCCATCTCCATGGCACTGCAGTTAAGGCTGGCTCGGCTGCCAATTCGGCCGAGGTCCTCAAGCGGCGCAAATATGCAACCATAAACAGTGGTTGCATATTTGAGCCGTTTGGGGTTGAGACCATGGGGCCTTGGGGGGAAAGCGCTCACAGGGTCTTTAAAGAATGTAGCCACAGGTTGGTGGGATTGACGCGTGACCAGAGGGCTGGGTCATATCTAGCACAGCGGATCAGCATTGCCATACAACGTGGCAATGCTGCCAGCCTTCTGGGCACGCTGCCAATGGACGGCGATTTGGGCCAAATTTTTTATCTATAGTTTATTTTTATGCTTAGTTTTTAAGCTTAGTTTTTAATTCTAGTTTTTAATTTTAGGTTGTAATTTTTATTTTAAGGCTTTTTATTGTTTGTTTTAGTACTTAGTTTATTTTTAATAAAAATATTTAACTTTAGGGAATAAAATCAAAAACTATTACTTATGAAAGCAGAAGAATATAAATGATTTTTTTTTCATTTGTGGTGTACCTTTTTTTTTTTTTTTTTTTTTTTGGGAGGAAAATCCGTTATGGATACCTCCGCACCGCAGGGACAGCGCGGAGGTTATGTCGGACTTTCACCGACTAAAAACCTCCCAGTTGTCCTCCTCGGCGCATTTCGGACGGCTCTGGGATCTCCAATGAACCCGCCAGTGCCGTCCTAGCGCTGAGCCCCTTTATGGGTCTCCTCTTTTTGCAGTCGCAGTCCCTAGCTGCGACCGTTTCCGACCCCAAGGACCCCTTTTAGTCGCCTTTTACGACAGGCAGGGGATGCCGTAGCCGTATTCTTACGCCCGGGCTACAGGGCGCAGCGGCGACATTATCGTCGCCGTCTCCTCCTCCTAGCAGGATCGGAGCGCTCCCGTTCGCGCTCAGCAATCTCCTTTTGGACCATGACCGTCTCACAAAAGGTGACAGCTGCATCCCATGCCGAGGCACTTCTCAACATCGCTGCGATGAGGCAGTGCGGAGAGAGATCTTGCCCCACTTCTCTTACCAAGACCTGCCGCTCGGACTGCCACGCTGGGCATTCCTCGAGCGTGTGCTGCGCAGAGTCTAAACTAGAGCAGCAATGGTGACATCTTGCTGTCTGCTCTCGTCCTATTCTGTGTAGGTACTCACCGAAGCAGCCATGTCCGGTGAGTACCTGGGTCAGTCTATAAGTCACGCGACCCTTCTTTTCCAGCCATTGATTAAGGTGTGGCAGGATTGCGGCGACCACTCGCTGCCGCGTACATCTGGGTTCTTCCAGTTGCCCCCGCCAACAAGTGATGGCCTGTCTGTGGGCTCTCTCCCGAAGCACCTTAATATCTTCTGCGGCAGAGCTTCCAGCTTCTGCGCGCAAGGCGCTATAAACTCTGGCATCCATTTCCGCCATGATGTCTAGTGGCGGAGACCGTGCCAGGAGAGCAGCCGCCTCGTACGAAATTGTACGGTATCCGCGAGCGACCCTGTGGTGTACCTAATAATAAATATTTACTTTAGGTTACTTACTAGTGTCTTTTGGTACCTAAGTACTCCTATAATATAGGTTTGCTATTAAATTTGGAACTGGACTAAATATACGTGAGTCTATACCGTAAAATTATTTCAATAATAGAAAATTTAAGTTTTGTGATACACGACAATAGCTTAATCCCATGTATCCTTGTTATCAATGAACTGTAGTTTATACTAATGGCAATAGTAAAATGATACAGTCAACCAGTGAATGAGATTTGATAAAATCTTTCGACCAAAAAATCTTACATCGAAAATCGCGCTATATCTAAAAGTATCAATTTGATTTCGTGTTTTGTAAAAAACAAAACGTTTTACTACATTTTCTTGAAAGGATTACGGCTAAACATTTTTTATTAAAAAAAAAGAAAACTATAATTTTATTCATCGCGTAGACAAAACTTCGTGCCCCGAAGGCCCTAACCTTCGTTTAGGCCCGTCGGGGCTTTTCACCCTTTTCACATTTTAGGGTTCTGTAGACAACAAGACAACGAAGAAAACATTTACCCCTTTGTTCATGAAACTTTACAAGCCTGAATTTGTTATTTTGTGTTTTATCCTTTCTTACAAATACATTGGTTGACTGGAAGAGATCCCTTAAGTACAACTTATGGATGTCACTTTTTGACAGCTTTTGTTAGAAAGGGACTTCCACTTGTATTACTTGTATTATTTTGTAGGAGGTATGGTCGGACTCAAGACCCTCAGTTTTTAGACGCAAGCTGCATCTTGCCGTTCACTACAGCCTTCTGATAAGAGGGAAAATAGACAACCCTGTGGCGTTGGAAGGTATTTGATTAGTAAAATACGCTCATTATGTAATGAATTCATTTAAAATTTAAATATGCGTTATTAGATGTACTGTTACATTATTGTATTGTTAAATACTGTTGTTAAGCATTATAGACGCTTTGGTACTATTGTAAGCTTATAATTGTAATTGAATAAATAAAATAAAAATAAATAAATTACAAGTTACAAGCTTTTGAGAAACGTCCCAGGGGCCAGTTTCTCAAAACTTTGTAGCTTGTAATACAAGCGGATGTCACTTTTTGACAGCTTTTATAAATATATAATAATAAGTATATAACGAGGTCGCGGGTTCGAACCCCGGCTCGTACCAATGAGTTTTTCGGAACTTATGTACGAAATATCATTTGATATTTACCAGTCGCTTTTCGGTGAAGGAAAACATCGTGAGGAAACCGGACTAATCCCAATACGGGCCTAGTTTACCCTCTGGGTTGGAAGGTCAGATGGCAGTCGCTTTCGTAAAAACTAGTGCCCACGCCAATTACTGGGATTAGTTGCCAAGCGGACCCCAGGCTCCCATGAGCCGTGGCCAAAATGCCGGGACAACGCGAGGAAGAAGAAGAAGAATAAGTATATAACGAAAACGAAAAAAAAAGCACAAGTTAGGTACTTAGATTTCACTGACTTTAGCACTTTTAGGCGAAAGTGTTTAATATTTACTAATCGGCTACGGATTTACGGAATCCTACACAAAACTGGTCCAACAATCCAACATGTTTTTGGCAGTTATTTGTCGTAGCTAGGGGCCCGGGCGATATGAGTAGATAGGTATAGGTGGGCTGGCCTGTGCCCTCGTGACATTATGCTTCTCAGAATCTACTGTGACATGTTATGTTAGTGACAACCCGTCGAGAAGGGCAAAAGGTCCACAATTTTCGGAGGAAACCCTTCAAGTTTGTCTAATATGCTTCAGCTTCCTCGATTACAAAATCAAACTCCAGTTGTTTACGTATATCTTAGGACGGGCCTTACGTGCACCAAAAATGGTACTAGTTCAGTGGTGTCACTCACTAATTCGAGCCAATCGTGCAGTCTAACGCAACTAGTTGCGAATGTTGCGACCAATCGCGCGCGTGATGTGAACTCATCGACCAATCGCGTTGTAGTGGGTGTCACACCGCTATACTGGCTCCATTCATGCCCCATTCTTATTGCCCGTAAGGCCAGTCCTGAGATATACGTCAATGACTCCAGTCGTTTAAGGGCCACCTCACACTAGCGTCTTTTGAGCGTCGGCGTCTAGTCAGCGCTATGGTAAATGTCGTCGCTGTGCAGTTGCGCCAACGTTGCGTCGAGCAGCCAGCCATAGAGTTGACTAGACGCCGACGCTCGGGAGACGCTAGTGTGGGGTGGCTCTAAAAAAACCTTATGATTTTTGTTTTTTTAAAGTTTATCGTATCATGTTACTCTTGCCCTTAGGTACCTACGTGTTACTACCTAACCTCTGCCTCGAGAAGATTTAAAATATTTAAATCCCCCTCAATTGGAGGATTGTATCCCAATACTACAAAGTAACATATATCTAAAACACACATACAGCCACAAGACGTAACGAGGTATATAAATAATATAGTGGCTCTACGTATTGTTTCATTACACCCCAAAAGGCGGCCTGTAATTAACACCCGTATAAGAAAGTTGATCAAATGGGAAGTTCCCTAACACGCATGTTGTGGCAAACATTTGAAAGTTGTGTTACTCGAAGGCCGAAACAAGAGTTACAGAAAACGAGCTTCAGACACGCGTTCAACTTTACTCATAAATAAGGCATATTATGTTATGCAAATAAGTGTGTTTTGTTCAACGGATTCTTAGTTCTAAAACTTCTGTACCCATCTACCACCACCAACCTACATAAATACAAATTGAAGTGGATTATAAATAAATATTATTGTCGTACGAGGGAGTTAAAAGGCTGGCCCAGCAAAGAGAAGACTGGCGATTACTTACTCCACCAACAAGAGCTTGGCTCTTAAATATTTATGATGAAATATTATACGACATTCTTACACAGATTGACTAAGTCCCACAGTAAGGCTCGTGTTGTGGGTACTCAGACAACGATATATATAATATACAAATACATAGGAAACACCCAAGACTCAGGAAAAAATATCTGTGCTCATCACTCAAATAAATGCCCTTACCTTACCGGGACTTAGATTGCCCGGATTACGACTGTTCAATACCTTCCCCACCAATATTATTACAATTTTGATTTAAATGAGGCCAGATGGGGCAAGAAAATCATGCCACGCCTTTCCACATTTGTTTGATCTGCGTTTTGGATTTAGTTCTGGTAATTGACAACATTTCATATTTTTCATTTGCCGTTAATCGAAAACCATTTCGAGGAAAACTCATATAAAACGCAAAAGCTATATTTTAAAATATTAGCTGGTTCAATATGTTTGGAAAATAAATAGATGGAAAATAATTTAATCGGAAGTTGACACCGGGCCGCTGATGCAATATAGCCAGTATCAAAAAAAGTTGTTGTTTGACAACTTTTACACTAATCAATAGAACACTATGAACACATCAGGGCCCCATTTCTCGAACGGTATTAGACTAATATTATTAGTCCACGAACTGTCAAATCGTATGGGTTACCATGGCAACACACTAATAATATTAGACTAATACCGTTCGAGAAATGGGCCCCAGTTCATCATTGTTATTGTTTACTCTTGTACTTTTCGTGAAGTTGACTTTGATTTTAATATTTTCTACGACTAGGCATTATCACTGAAAGCTCATTGCTCATTTCAACGACAACCTGGTATCGTTTTGGACAGTTTCAATATATTCAACGATTCGGCAATCTCACTAACTACCTAACTAGTGAACTGATAAAGAAAACATTCTCTAAAAATGATGTTTAGGACATAGATGTAAGTAAAATGAGGTAGAATGAGGTACCAGGCGCACGATCGTGAGCCATTAAATGTAGGTTACGGGACCTATATTTAGTTAGTCGTATGGGTGACGCCAACCTGTCAAGTTGTCAAAATCGTTGGATTAAATTTTAGTTTTGTCAACTATGAACGTCACACGTCTACATAAATAAAAGGTCATTGGTTTAGGACGTTATCGTCTTTAACATCATTCGGTGTGATATTCTGTATTTATTTGTCTTTCCTGCCGACATCATATTCAAACCATTTTATATTCCTATCAGTTCATTACAAACATATAAAAATTCATTATGACGGATCCTAAGTAAATAATAACAGACGTTTTCCGTTCTAAATTTAACAGTTTAATCCATGCGGCAGATTCCTTGGGAATTAATATCTAAAACTGGCCAAGTACGAGTCGAAAACGCGCTCCGAGGGTTTTTTACCTGCTGATTTTTTCCTGCGGGCTCAGCACGGTTCCATTTTTATCGACTATCACTATGCCCGTCACTTTCGCACTTACATACTTGTTAGAACGTGACAGGCATGGTGATAAACGATAAAAATGCGACCGTGCTACTAGGGCTGAAGATTAACTCCAACTTACGCGAGACTGGGTTTTGTAATCTGTATATCACATCACTATTTTTTTACTTTATTACCTAAGGCACCAAAGAGGCCCATAATTATTTTCATTTCTTTTCTTTTTATGTATGAACTTTCACTTTTGTCTATGGTACTAGTGAACATATAGCTGGTCAAGCAGATCTTGTCAGTAGAAAAAGGCGGCAAATTTGAAAATTGTGGGCGCGAAGGGATATCGTCCCAAAGAAAATTTGAATTTCGCGCCTTTTTTTACTGACAAGATTTGCTTGACCAGCTATAGACGCAAAATTTTAACCCATTCACACTTATAGACTCTGTGCGGAAAGAGGTGAGTCGTGGAATGTATGGGGCCCAATACATTCCACGACTCTTCTCTTTCCGCACATAATCTAAAAGTATGAAATTTTAAAAGTACACACACACACACACACACACACACACACACAAAACCTGCACAGCTCAAAACCTGCTCGCAAAATCTCATTCAGTTTTCCCCGTTTCACATGAGCTCTCTTTTAATTAACTTTAATGTTTACACAATGTAGCAAAGAGGATATACTTAGTTTATATTAGTGACGCCCCGAATAGTGATTTTGGCCGAATACCGAAAATTCGGCCCCTCCCTCGGCAGAAGCGCCGAATATTCGGCGACCAAATATTCGGCATGACTTGTGAACTTTTTGAGTCACAATTATTATGAAATAAACTGTTCGCCAACAGAATTAATGAATGTAGTCTGAGTCAATCAAATCAGACCCATGATGAAAATAAAATATTTTGTAATCAACATAATAATCTTCCTCGCGTTGTCCCGGCATTTTGCCACGGCTCATGGGAGCCTGGGGTCCGCTTGGCAACTAATCCCAGTAATTGGCGTGGGCACTAGTTTTTACGAAAGCGACTGCCATCTGACCTTCCAACCCAGAGGGTAAACTAGGCCCGTTTGGGATTAGTCCGGTTTCCTCACGATGTTTTCCTTCACCGAAAAGCGACTGGTAAATATCAAATGATATTTCGTACATAAGTTACGAAAAACTCATTGGTACGAGCCGGGGTTCGAACCCGCGACCTCCGGATTGCAAGTCGCACGCTCTTACCGCTAGGCCACCAGCGCTTGTTTTGTAATCAACATAAGTAAATAAAATATTTTGTATGTCCGGTGACAGCGGGGAATCTAGACTGCGTAGTTGTAAGTTATGTTTAGTTATTAGTTTATATTTTAGCCGTAAGTAATACTAACATTATTTTTAATTGCTTTGTTTTGTTTTGTTTTTTGTTACTAACCAATGATATGGACGATATTGTCTGAAATAAAAAAAATCAATTTCAATTTTCAATTTCAATTTCAATATGCTCAAATAAGGGTCTTCGTATTTAACAACTTTCCAAGAACACGTTTTAAATATTAAATATAACTAGGTTTTGGTTATTTTTATTTTGCAAGTTTTCTTTTTAGGTAGGTGCAACAGATACTCGGTATTCGGCCGAATACCGAATATTCGGCAAAGTGACCGAATACCCAATAGGTAGTTGCCGAATATTCGCGTCGTCTCTAGCTTATGCCGGTAGTGAGCTACGCTAAATAAACAGATGCCACGTTCCGAAACATTGCGATGTTTGAGAGAGAATTTACATGTTAAGCTAGGTTTAGACCATAAATAGATGGTAGGATTCCAACAGATGTGTTACACGCGTGCGTCCGTGAGGGACAAAACATACGCAATGCGACACTATGATTGGTCGAATTTATTTGTTGCCCACCATAATCCATACTAAATTTACGGTAGGGAACAAGTAGGGAATAAAAAAAATGTGAGACTGTGATAAGGACAAACAATAATAGCGCTTTCGCTGCTACTCCTCCTGAAAGACATATAAGACTATCCCGTTTGGTTATTTCCCCCCACCCCTCATGCCAGATCCAGATACTAGCTTCATGGTTTAGTGTAAGGCCTGAGTGGACGCTCGAGTTGGGCGTGCAAAGGGGCGGGGCGTGCGGCGTGCATGTTAAACAAATGCAAGCGTATAGGAGCGGCCTTAGTGCACGCTGCTCAAATCCCTTGGGAGCTCGACGCCACGCTGCACGCCCCGCCGAACGCTCCGCTTCAAGCGTCCACTCAGGCCTTACACTTAGACGGAGCCCTGGATTGATATTGGCCTCGTCTAAATAAACAGTTTTTCATGACAAGCCAGCGCTGGCTGCCTGCAGCACTGGCGTGAATAGAGCGCTTGTCTATTCGCGCCAGTGCTGGCTTGTCTGAGGACTAGCGCCAGCGTTACTGGCTTCGTCTAAACCTAGCTTAAAGGTTCCGTCACACAGGCCCGTTTTCCGGGCGGGGCGTGAGCGGTGCGTAGGGTTGCCAGATCGAAAGGCGCTATTATCGGGAAAAATATAAATTTTTCGGGATTTTGGGACTTAAGTCGGGAAGAAAAAATCATTCAAATTAAAGTAATTGTATTAAAAACAATGACATTTTACATAATTGGCACTACGTCAGCTGCTCTGCCCAATCTCGCCACGCGCACCAGCGCGCGCGCGCTGATGGGCTTGACGCGGGTCGCTCGTTCGCTCGATGACAGTTGTTATTATTGTTTTATAACGTGAAGCTGTTTTTCGGGACAATTTCCACTTTGTCGGGAATCGGGAACACATGCTAAAAATCGGGAGAATCCCGCCAAATCCCGACCATCTGGCAACCCTAGCTGCAGCGTGTTCAGAAATAGAAATAAATTATTTCACACCGTGCATGAAATAAAGCACCAGATAATTATTAGAAAAACATAGATAGCAGTTATTTTTAAGCACGTCTTATTTAATAAATCGGATAGAAAAAACCGGCCAAGTGCGAGTCGGACTCGCGCACGGAGGGTTCCGCACCATCAACAAAAAATAGAGCAAAACAAGCAAAAAAACGGTCACCCATCCAAGTACTGACCCCGCCCGACGTTGCTTAACTTCGGTCAAAAATCACGTTTGTTGTATGGGAGCCCCACTTAAATCTTTATTTTATTCTGTTTTTAGTATTTGTTGTTATAGCGGCAACAGAAATACGTCATCTGTGAAAATTTCAACTGTCTAGCTATCACGGTTCGTGAGATACAGCCTGATGACAGACGGACGGACGGACAGCGAAGTCTTAGTAATAGGGTCCTTTGGGTACGGAACCCTAAAAATTGCCGTAAGCGATATCTATGTATGCGTGATACATTCTTTAAATGTATGTTCGTTGAATAATGTAGTAGTACCTTTTTAGGTACATAGTAAAAAAGTCGGAAAATTTACAAAAAATCCTGACATTTTCGTATTTCAGCCGCGTTCCTGACGGCCAAAATTCCTGATGTCCGGTAACCCTCTGTGGTAGCGACATGCAGGTTCTGCCAGGAGTCAGAGGAGACTGCAATGCACATCCTCTGTTCCTGTGGACCACTAATGTCAAAAAGAAGTACCTACTTAGGGCGGCATGTATTGCAACCCTATGAGGTACAGAACGTTACGGCCCAAAGCATCTGTAATTTTCTGGATGCAACGGGCATTAGTAATGAACTTTAAAGGGCCGTCACAATAGATCAATACTTGGTCGACGTGACACTCAAAGGCCCGATACCACCCCAATAATAATAATAACCCTCTGTGGTAACCGGGTGTGTTGCCACAATATTTACATGTTGTATTGATATGATACTCGTAGTAGGTATATCATTTAAGTTTTTGTACGCCATTAGATATAATTAGTACACATGTATCATGTAACCATCACTCGTATATTACCTACTTACCAATAAGTTTTCAGCAAATACAAATCCTTTAAGAACTTGGCCCCGC